>NW_027456730.1:924000-1232000 GCF_040206685.1 Ascaphus truei | reverse complement strand
CACATTTCGATGGATTTTATTGTGGAGTTGCCTAGGTCGAATGGCATGAATACCATTCTTGTGGTAGTAGATCGGTTTTCCAAGATGGCACACTTTATCCCTCTCAAAGGATTACCCTCCTCACCCGCCCTTGCGGATATTTTTGCCAAAGAGATTTTCCGGATCCATGGGATTCCTACATCCATCGTGTCCGATCGGGGTTCCCAGTTCGTCTCCAAGTTCTGGAGAAATTTCACCAAGAGACTAGGTATCTCGTCTTCCTTTTCTTCTGGATATCACCCTCAATCCAACGGACAGACCGAGAGGGTTAATCAATCCCTCGAGAAATACTTAAGGTGCTTCGTCTCTAATTCTCAGGATGACTGGGCAGAATTACTTATCTGGGCTGAGTACGCATTCAATTCTTCCAGGAATGAGTCTACCCACGAGACTCCCTTCTTTATCAACTACGGATTCCATCCGGCTCGCCTACCTATTACTAAAGAATCCTCTGGGGTACCAGCCGTGGACGAACATATTGCTCTCCTACAAGACTCTTGGTCCAGAATACAATCTGCATTACAAAAAGCATCCTTGACATCTAAAAATCAGGCTGATCGTCACCGTCGTCCGGCACCCGAATACAAACCCGGGGACAAGGTTTGGCTATCATCCAAGAACATCCGTCTCAAAACGCTTTCCCTCAAATTGGCTCCTAGGTTCCTGGGTCCCTTTTCCATTTTGGAGCAGGTTAATCCGGTTTCTTTTCGACTCCAACTTCCTCAAAGCATGAGAATTCCGAATGTCTTTCACACCTCACTTCTCAAACCTTTTATCTCCAGTAGCCTCTTTCCGGATCACACTTCGAAACCAGATCCTGTGATGGTACAGGGTAACGAAGAGTATGAAATACAGGCTCTACTGGATTCCCGTCTTTCAAGAGGTAAAGTCCACTTCTTGGTCCACTGGAGAGGTTTTGGACCCGAAGAGAGGTCATGGGTACCCCTGAAAGATATTCATGCTCCAGGACTCCTCAAACGCTTTCGTAAGAAGTTTCCATCAAAACCATGGAAGGATCGTCCTGAGGCCGATCCTGAAGGGGGGGGTACTGTGAGGAATCAGGGATCGCGGCGCCCGCGCCCTGGTTCCTCTGCTGATATATTCCCTCCTGCTGCCGTGGCGCGCACACCTCGCCAGCGCCACTCACCTCCGTCGGTTCTGGGGGTTCCCCGGCGTCCTCGGCGTCCCCGGTTTCCAGCAGTACCTCACGCGGCCGCCATGTTGCTCGGGCGCGTGCCTGAACAGCGCGCGCCGGGCGAAGTTAATTTATTCACTGCTCTGGCAGTGAAGACCCGCCCCCAATACAGGAATATGATCTCCTGTCAAGACAAGAGTCCTCACCTGTCTGCCAATCAAGGGAACCTATCCAGGATGGCTCCACGCAGTCCTCCAGGTCTGCCTTCACTTCTGATTGGTCAGCCACACTTTATAATGCCAGTCCTTCCTATCATTCATTGCTCGACATAGTTTTCACTTGGATTACTACTCTGGCGTTTTCTCTCTCATTCACTCAGGTTACGACTTGGCTTGGCGGACGTCTCTCTCTGGCTCTAGACCCCTGCTTGGACAAACGACCTTCCAGTATTCTCCAATCCCAGACCTTGGCTAACGGCAACGACAACGGCATTTCTACACCGGTACCGGCAAGTATTGCTAGCGAAATACACCTGGCCTGGCAACGCCAAAATCACCACACTCCGGACACGCTCCCTTTGCTGCGGGTGCGTGCTTCTATACGTTCCTCACCTCAGTGAAAGGAACGGGTCTGGTCTGCGGGCAGCACCGGCGTAACAACCGGGGATACGCTTATCACAATGCCTTTCTGGTCTGTGCTGAAGCAGGGCATTCTGGCAGCCAAGTGGCTTGACCTTTATTAGTGAGCCTGGTTACCCCCTCTCGGAACCACAGACTTAGAAATCGCCAGCTCATATACAGTGCTTAAAATATATTTATATATATACCCTTATACACCATTTTAATAAAAAATATCACAAAATTCTTCTAAGTCCCTCGGAAAGAGTGAAAGACGCGCAGGTTCATTTTCAGAGCTGCTAGACCTTCCTATAAGAAGTTAGCCAAAAAGTAGCTTCGAAAAACGCTTAGGTTAAGTTTCAGAGTTGCTTCTAATGTACCAAAGCTGGACTTAGATATAATTTCACTCTCACAACATTATGGCTGGTTGGAGACAGTCCGAACCACAAGTACCGGGTCCATGGTTCTGGCCGTATACTGGGGGGACGGGGATGACTCCCATTAACCCCTGACTATACCGGGGATACGCTTATCACAATGCCTTTCTGGTCTGTGCTGAAGCAGGGCATTCTGGCAGCCAAGTGGCTTGACCTTTATTAGTGAGCCTGGTTACCCCCTCTCGGAACCACAGACTTAGAAATCGCCAGCTCATATACAGTGCATAAAATATATTTATATATATACCCTTATACACCATTTTAATAAAAAATATCACAAAATTCTTCTAAGTCTCTCTGGAAGAGTGAAAGACGCGCACGTTCATTTTCAGAGCTCCTAGACCTTCCTATAAGAAGTTAGCTAAAAAGTAGCTTCGAAAAACGCTTAGGTTAAGTTTCAGAGTTGCTTCTAATGTACCAAAGCTGGACTTAGACATAATTTCACTCTCACAACATTATGGCTGGTTGGAGAGGGTCCGAACCACAAGTACCGGGTCCATGGTTCTGGCCGTATACTGGGGGGACGGGGACGACTCCCATTAACCCCTGACTATACCGGGGATACGCTTATCACAATGCCTTTCTGGTCTGTGCTGAAGCAGGGCATTCTGGCAGCCAAGTGGCTTGACCTTTATTAGTGAGCCTGGTTACCCCCTCTCGGAACCACAGACTTAGAAATCGCCAGCTCATATACAGTGCATAAAATATATTTATATATATATACCCTTATACACCATTTTAATAAAAAATATCACAAAATTCTTCTAAGTCTCTCGGGAAGAGTGAAAGACGCGCACGTTCATTTTTAGAGCTCTGAGACCTTCCTATAAGAAGTTATCTAAAAAGTAGCTTCGAAAAACGCTTAGGTTAAGTTTCAGAGTTGCTTCTAATGTACCAAAGCTGGACTTAGACATAATTTCACTCTCACAACATTATGGCTGGTTGGAGACAGTCCGAACCACAAGTACCGGGTCCATGGTTCTGGCCGTATACTGGGGGGACGGGGACGACTCCCATTAACCCCTGACTATACCGGGTATACGCTTATCACAATGCCTTTCTGGTCTGTGCTGAAGCAGGGCATTCTGGCAGCCAAGTGGCTTGACCTTTATTAGTGAGCCTGGTTACCCCCTCTCGGAACCACAGACTTAGAAATCGCCAGCTCATATACAGTGCATAAAATATATTTATATATATACCCTTATACACCATTTTAATAAAAAAATATCACAAAATTCTTCTAAGTCTCTCGGGAAGAGTGAAAGACGCGCACGTTCATTTTCAGAGCTCCTAGACCTTCCTATAAGAAGTTAGCCAAAAAGTAGCTTCGAAAAACGCTTAGGTTAAGTTTCAGAGTTGCTTCTAATGTACCAAAGCTGGACTTAGACATAATTTCACTCTCACAACATTATGGCTGGTTGGAGACAGTCCGAATCACAAGTACCGGGTCCATGGTTCTGGCCGTATACTGGGGGGACGGGGACGACTCCCATTAACCCCTGACTATACCGGGGATACGCTTATCACAATGCCTTTCTGGTCTGTGCTGAAGCAGGGCATTCTGGCAGGCAAGTGGCTTGACCTTTATTAGTGAGCCTGGTTACCCCCTCTCGGAACCACAGACTTAGAAATCGCCAGCTCATATACAGTGCATAAAATATATTTATATATATACCCTTATACACCATTTTAATAAAAAATATCACAAAATTCTTCTAAGTCCCTCGGGAAGAGTGAAAGACGCGCACGTTCATTTTCAGAGCTCCTAGACCTTCCTATAAGAAGTTAGCCAAAAAGTAGCTTCGAAAAACGCTTAGGTTAAGTTTCAGAGTTGCTTCTCATGTACCAAAGCTGGACTTAGACATAATGTCACTCTCACAACATTATGGCTGGTTGGAGACAGTCCGAACCACAAGTACCGGGTCCCTGGTTCTGGCCGTATACTGGGGGGACGGGGACGACTCCCATTAACCCCTGACTATACCGGGGATACGCTTATCACAATGCCTTTCTGGTCTGTGCTGAAGCAGGGCATTCTGGCAGCCAAGTGGCTTGACCTTTATTAGTGAGCCTGGTTACCCCGTCTCGGAACCACAGACTTAGAAATCGCCAGCTCATATACAGTGCATAAAATATATTTATATATATACCCTTATACACCATTTTAATAAAAAATATCACAAAATTCTTCTAAGTTCCTCGGGAAGAGTGAAAGACGCGCACGTTCATTTTCAGAGCTCCTAGACCTTCCTATAAGAAGTTAGCTAAAAAGTAGCTTCGAAAAACGCTTAGGTTAAGTTTCAGAGTTGCTTCTAATGTACCAAAGCTGGACTTAGACATAATTTCACTCTCACAACATTATGGCTGGTTGGAGAGGGTCCGAACCACAAGTACCGGGTCCATGGTTCTGGCCGTATAATGGGGGGACGGGGACGACTCCCATTAACCCCTGACTATACCGGGGATACGCTTATCACAATGCCTTTCTGGTCTGTGCTGAAGCAGGGCATTCTGGCAGCCAAGTGGCTTGACCTTTATTAGTGAGCCTGGTTACCCCCTCTCGGAACCACAGACTTAGAAATCGCCAGCTCATATACAGTGCATAAAATATATTTATATATATACCCTTATACACCATTTTAATAAAAAATATCACAAAATTCTTCTAAGTCCCTCGGAAAGAGTGAAAGACGCGCACGTTCATTTTCAGAGCTCCTAGACCTTCCTATAAGAAGTTAGCCAAAAAGTAGCTTCGAAAAACGCTTAGGTTAAGTTTCAGAGTTGCTTCTAATGTACCAAAGCTGGACTTAGATATAATTTCACTCTCACAACATTATGGCTGGTTGGAGACAGTCCGAACCACAAGTACCGGGTCCATGGTTCTGGCCGTATACTGGGGGGACGGGGACGACTCCCATTAACCCCTGACTATACCGGGGATACGCTTATCACAATGCCTTTCTGGTCTGTGCTGAAGCAGGGCATTCTGGCAGCCAAGTGGCTTGACCTTTATTAGTGAGCCTGGTTACCCCCTCTCGGAACCACAGACTTAGAAATCGCCAGCTCATATACAGTGCATAAAATATATTTATATATATATACCCTTATACACCATTTTAATAAAAAATATCACAAAATTCTTCTAAGTCTCTCGGGAAGAGTGAAAGACGCGCACGTTCATTTTTAGAGCTCTGAGACCTTCCTATAAGAAGTTATCTAAAAAGTAGCTTCGAAAAACGCTTAGGTTAAGTTTCAGAGTTGCTTCTAATGTACCAAAGCTGGACTTAGACATAATTTCACTCTCACAACATTATGGCTGGTTGGAGACAGTCCGAACCACAAGTACCGGGTCCATGGTTCTGGCCGTATACTGGGGGGACGGGGACGACTCCCATTAACCCCTGACTATACCGGGTATACGCTTATCACAATGCCTTTCTGGTCTGTGCTGAAGCAGGGCATTCTGGCAGCCAAGTGGCTTGACCTTTATTAGTGAGCCTGGTTACCCCCTCTCGGAACCACAGACTTAGAAATCGCCAACTCATATACAGTGCATAAAATATATTTATATATATACCCTTATACACCATTTTAATAAAAAAATATCACAAAATTCTTCTAAGTCTCTCGGGAAGAGTGAAAGACGCGCACGTTCATTTTCAGAGCTCCTAGACCTTCCTATAAGAAGTTAGCCAAAAAGTAGCTTCGAAAAACGCTTAGGTTAAGTTTCAGAGTTGCTTCTAATGTACCAAAGCTGGACTTAGACATAATTAACTCTCCCAACATTATGGCTGGTTGGAGACAGTCCGAACCACAAGTACCGGGTCCATGGTTCTGGGCGTATACTGGGGGGACGGGGACGACTCCCATTAACCCCTGACTATACCGGGGATACGCTTATCACAATGCCTTTCTGGTCTGTGCTGAAGCAGGGCATTCTGGCAGGCAAGTGGCTTGACCTTTATTAGTGAGCCTGGTTACCCCCTCTCGGAACCACAGACTTAGAAATCGCCAGCTCATATACAGTGCATAAAATATATTTATATATATACCCTTATACACCATTTTAATAAAAAATATCACAAAATTCTTCTAAGTCCCTCGGGAAGAGTGAAAGACGCGCACGTTCATTTTCAGAGCTCCTAGACCTTCCTATAAGAAGTTAGCCAAAAAGTAGCTTCGAAAAACGCTTAGGTTAAGTTTCAGAGTTGCTTCTCATGTACCAAAGCTGGACTTAGACATAATGTCACTCTCACAACATTATGGCTGGTTGGAGACAGTCCGAACCACAAGTACCGGGTCCCTGGTTCTGGCCGTATACTGGGGGGACGGGGACGACTCCCATTAACCCCTGACTATACCGGGGATACGCTTATCACAATGCCTTTCTGGTCTGTGCTGAAGCAGGGCATTCTGGCAGCCAAGTGGCTTGACCTTTATTAGTGAGCCTGGTTACCCCGTCTCGGAACCACAGACTTAGAAATCGCCAGCTCATATACAGTGCATAAAATATATTTATATATATACCCTTATACACCATTTTAATAAAAAATATCACAAAATTCTTCTAAGTTCCTCGGGAAGAGTGAAAGACGCGCACGTTCATTTTCAGAGCTCCTAGACCTTCCTATAAGAAGTTAGCTAAAAAGTAGCTTCGAAAAACGCTTAGGTTAAGTTTCAGAGTTGCTTCTAATGTACCAAAGCTGGACTTAGACATAATTTCACTCTCACAACATTATGGCTGGTTGGAGAGGGTCCGAACCACAAGTACCGGGTCCATGGTTCTGGCCGTATAATGGGGGGACGGGGACGACTCCCATTAACCCCTGACTATACCGGGGATACGCTTATCACAATGCCTTTCTGGTCTGTGCTGAAGCAGGGCATTCTGGCAGCCAAGTGGCTTGACCTTTATTAGTGAGCCTGGTTACCCCCTCTCGGAACCACAGACTTAGAAATCGCCAGCTCATATACAGTGCATAAAATATATTTATATATATACCCTTATACACCATTTTAATAAAAAATATCACAAAATTCTTCTAAGTCCCTCGGAAAGAGTGAAAGACGCGTACGTTCATTTTCAGAGCTCCTAGACCTTCCTATAAGAAGTTAGCCAAAAAGTAGCTTCGAAAAACGCTTAGGTTAAGTTTCAGAGTTGCTTCTAATGTACCAAAGCTGGACTTAGATATAATTTCACTCTCACAACATTATGGCTGGTTGGAGACAGTCCGAACCACAAGTACCGGGTCCATGGTTCTGGCCGTATACTGGGGGGACGGGGACGACTCCCATTAACCCCTGACTATACCGGGGATACGCTTATCACAATGCCTTTCTGGTCTGTGCTGAAGCAGGGCATTCTGGCAGCCAAGTGGCTTGACCTTTATTAGTGAGCCTGGTTACCCCCTCTCGGAACCACAGACTTAGAAATCGCCAGCTCATATACAGTGCATAAAATATATTTATATATATATACCCTTATACACCATTTTAATAAAAAATATCACAAAATTCTTCTAAGTCTCTCGGGAAGAGTGAAAGACGCGCACGTTCATTTTTAGAGCTCTGAGACCTTCCTATAAGAAGTTATCTAAAAAGTAGCTTCGAAAAACGCTTAGGTTAAGTTTCAGAGTTGCTTCTAATGTACCAAAGCTGGACTTAGACATAATTTCACTCTCACAACATTATGGCTGGTTGGAGACAGTCCGAACCACAAGTACCGGGTCCATGGTTCTGGCCGTATACTGGGGGGACGGGGACGACTCCCATTAACCCCTGACTATACCGGGTATACGCTTATCACAATGCCTTTCTGGTCTGTGCTGAAGCAGGGCATTCTGGCAGCCAAGTGGCTTGACCTTTATTAGTGAGCCTGGTTACCCCCTCTCGGAACCACAGACTTAGAAATCGCCAACTCATATACAGTGCATAAAATATATTTATATATATACCCTTATACACCATTTTAATAAAAAAATATCACAAAATTCTTCTAAGTCTCTCGGGAAGAGTGAAAGACGCGCACGTTCATTTTCAGAGCTCCTAGACCTTCCTATAAGAAGTTAGCCAAAAAGTAGCTTCGAAAAACGCTTAGGTTAAGTTTCAGAGTTGCTTCTAATGTACCAAAGCTGGACTTAGACATAATTTCACTCTCCCAACATTATGGCTGGTTGGAGACAGTCCGAACCACAAGTACCGGGTCCATGGTTCTGGCCGTATACTGGGGGGACGGGGACGACTCCCATTAACCCCTGACTATACCGGGGATACGCTTATCACAATGCCTTTCTGGTCTGTGCTGAAGCAGGGCATTCTGGCAGGCAAGTGGCTTGACCTTTATTAGTGAGCCTGGTTACCCCCTCTCGGAACCACAGACTTAGAAATCGCCAGCTCATATACAGTGCATAAAATATATTTATATATATACCCTTATACACCATTTTAATAAAAAATATCACAAAATTCTTCTAAGTCCCTCGGGAAGAGTGAAAGACGCGCACGTTCATTTTCAGAGCTCCTAGACCTTCCTATAAGAAGTTAGCCAAAAAGTAGCTTCGAAAAACGCTTAGGTTAAGTTTCAGAGTTGCTTCTCATGTACCAAAGCTGGACTTAGACATAATGTCACTCTCACAACATTATGGCTGGTTGGAGACAGTCCGAACCACAAGTACCGGGTCCCTGGTTCTGGCCGTATACTGGGGGGACAGGGACGACTCCCATTAACCCCTGACTATACCGGGGATACGCTTATCACAATGCCTTTCTGGTCTGTGCTGAAGCAGGGCATTCTGGCAGCCAAGTGGCTTGACCTTTATTAGTGAGCCTGGTTACCCCGTCTCGGAACCACAGACTTAGAAATCGCCAGCTCATATACAGTGCATAAAATATATTTATATATATACCCTTATACACCATTTTAATAAAAAATATCACAAAATTCTTCTAAGTTCCTCGGGAAGAATGAAAGACGCGCACGTTCATTTTCAGAGCTCCTAGACCTTCCTATAAGAAGTTAGCTAAAAAGTAGCTTCGAAAAACGCTTAGGTTAAGTTTCAGAGTTGCTTCTAATGTACCAAAGCTGGACTTAGACATAATTTCACTCTCACAACATTATGGCTGGTTGGAGAGGGTCCGAACCACAAGTACCGGGTCCATGGTTCTGGCCGTATAATGGGGGGACGGGGACGACTCCCATTAACCCCTGACTATACCGGGGATACGCTTATCACAATGCCTTTCTGGTCTGTGCTGAAGCAGGGCATTCTGGCAGCCAAGTGGCTTGACCTTTATTAGTGAGCCTGGTTACCCCCTCTCGGAACCACAGACTTAGAAATCGCCAGCTCATATACAGTGCATAAAATATATTTATATATATACCCTTATACACCATTTTAATAAAAAATATCACAAAATTCTTCTAAGTCCCTCGGAAAGAGTGAAAGACGCGTACGTTCATTTTCAGAGCTCCTAGACCTTCCTATAAGAAGTTAGCCAAAAAGTAGCTTCGAAAAACGCTTAGGTTAAGTTTCAGAGTTGCTTCTAATGTACCAAAGCTGGACTTAGATATAATTTCACTCTCACAACATTATGGCTGGTTGGAGACAGTCCGAACCACAAGTACCGGGTCCATGGTTCTGGCCGTATACTGGGGGGACGGGGACGACTCCCATTAACCCCTGACTATACCGGGGATACGCTTATCACAATGCCTTTCTGGTCTGTGCTGAAGCAGGGCATTCTGGCAGCCAAGTGGCTTGACCTTTATTAGTGAGCCTGGTTACCCCCTCTCGGAACCACAGACTTAGAAATCGCCAGCTCATATACAGTGCATAAAATATATTTATATATATATACCCTTATACACCATTTTAATAAAAAATATCACAAAATTCTTCTAAGTCTCTCGGGAAGAGTGAAAGACGCGCACGTTCATTTTTAGAGCTCTGAGACCTTCCTATAAGAAGTTATCTAAAAAGTAGCTTCGAAAAACGCTTAGGTTAAGTTTCAGAGTTGCTTCTAATGTACCAAAGCTGGACTTAGACATAATTTCACTCTCACAACATTATGGCTGGTTGGAGACAGTCCGAACCACAAGTACCGGGTCCATGGTTCTGGCCGTATACTGGGGGGACGGGGACGACTCCCATTAACCCCTGACTATACCGGGTATACGCTTATCACAATGCCTTTCTGGTCTGTGCTGAAGCAGGGCATTCTGGCAGCCAAGTGGCTTGACCTTTATTAGTGAGCCTGGTTACCCCCTCTCGGAACCACAGACTTAGAAATCGCCAACTCATATACAGTGCATAAAATATATTTATATATATACCCTTATACACCATTTTAATAAAAAAATATCACAAAATTCTTCTAAGTCTCTCGGGAAGAGTGAAAGACGCGCACGTTCATTTTCAGAGCTCCTAGACCTTCCTATAAGAAGTTAGCCAAAAAGTAGCTTCGAAAAACGCTTAGGTTAAGTTTCAGAGTTGCTTCTAATGTACCAAAGCTGGACTTAGACATAATTTCACTCTCCCAACATTATGGCTGGTTGGAGACAGTCCGAACCACAAGTACCGGGTCCATGGTTCTGGCCGTATACTGGGGGGACGGGGACGACTCCCATTAACCCCTGACTATACCGGGGATACGCTTATCACAATGCCTTTCTGGTCTGTGCTGAAGCAGGGCATTCTGGCAGGCAAGTGGCTTGACCTTTATTAGTGAGCCTGGTTACCCCCTCTCGGAACCACAGACTTAGAAATCGCCAGCTCATATACAGTGCATAAAATATATTTATATATATACCCTTATACACCATTTTAATAAAAAATATCACAAAATTCTTCTAAGTCCCTCGGGAAGAGTGAAAGACGCGCACGTTCATTTTCAGAGCTCCTAGACCTTCCTATAAGAAGTTAGCCAAAAAGTAGCTTCGAAAAACGCTTAGGTTAAGTTTCAGAGTTGCTTCTCATGTACCAAAGCTGGACTTAGACATAATGTCACTCTCACAACATTATGGCTGGTTGGAGACAGTCCGAACCACAAGTACCGGGTCCCTGGTTCTGGCCGTATACTGGGGGGACAGGGACGACTCCCATTAACCCCTGACTATACCGGGGATACGCTTATCACAATGCCTTTCTGGTCTGTGCTGAAGCAGGGCATTCTGGCAGCCAAGTGGCTTGACCTTTATTAGTGAGCCTGGTTACCCCCTCTCGGAACCACAGACTTAGAAATCGCCAGCTCATATACAGTGCATAAAATATATTTATATATATACCCTTATACACCATTTTAATAAAAAATATCACAAAATTCTTCTAAGTCCCTCGGAAAGAGTGAAAGACGCGTACGTTCATTTTCAGAGCTCCTAGACCTTCCTATAAGAAGTTAGCCAAAAAGTAGCTTCGAAAAACGCTTAGGTTAAGTTTCAGAGTTGCTTCTAATGTACCAAAGCTGGACTTAGATATAATTTCACTCTCACAACATTATGGCTGGTTGGAGACAGTC
The DNA here is from genome assembly GCF_040206685.1 of Ascaphus truei. NCBI lineage: Eukaryota > Metazoa > Chordata > Amphibia > Anura > Ascaphidae > Ascaphus > Ascaphus truei. Next base: position 1,220,259 of record NW_027456730.1, on the reverse strand, counting down.
CGAACCACAAGTACCGGGTCCATGGTTCTGGCCGTATACTGGGGGGACGGGGACGACTCCCATTAACCCCTGACTATACCGGGGATACGCTTATCACAATGCCTTTCTGGTCTGTGCTGAAGCAGGGCATTCTGGCAGCCAAGTGGCTTGACCTTTATTAGTGAGCCTGGTTACCCCCTCTCGGAACCACAGACTTAGAAATCGCCAGCTCATATACAGTGCATAAAATATATTTATATATATATACCCTTATACACCATTTTAATAAAAAATATCACAAAATTCTTCTAAGTCTCTCGGGAAGAGTGAAAGACGCGCACGTTCATTTTTAGAGCTCTGAGACCTTCCTATAAGAAGTTATCTAAAAAGTAGCTTCGAAAAACGCTTAGGTTAAGTTTCAGAGTTGCTTCTAATGTACCAAAGCTGGACTTAGACATAATTTCACTCTCACAACATTATGGCTGGTTGGAGACAGTCCGAACCACAAGTACCGGGTCCATGGTTCTGGCCGTATACTGGGGGGACGGGGACGACTCCCATTAACCCCTGACTATACCGGGTATACGCTTATCACAATGCCTTTCTGGTCTGTGCTGAAGCAGGGCATTCTGGCAGCCAAGTGGCTTGACCTTTATTAGTGAGCCTGGTTACCCCCTCTCGGAACCACAGACTTAGAAATCGCCAACTCATATACAGTGCATAAAATATATTTATATATATACCCTTATACACCATTTTAATAAAAAAATATCACAAAATTCTTCTAAGTCTCTCGGGAAGAGTGAAAGACGCGCACGTTCATTTTCAGAGCTCCTAGACCTTCCTATAAGAAGTTAGCCAAAAAGTAGCTTCGAAAAACGCTTAGGTTAAGTTTCAGAGTTGCTTCTAATGTACCAAAGCTGGACTTAGACATAATTTCACTCTCCCAACATTATGGCTGGTTGGAGACAGTCCGAACCACAAGTACCGGGTCCATGGTTCTGGCCGTATACTGGGGGGACGGGGACGACTCCCATTAACCCCTGACTATACCGGGGATACGCTTATCACAATGCCTTTCTGGTCTGTGCTGAAGCAGGGCATTCTGGCAGGCAAGTGGCTTGACCTTTATTAGTGAGCCTGGTTACCCCCTCTCGGAACCACAGACTTAGAAATCGCCAGCTCATATACAGTGCATAAAATATATTTATATATATACCCTTATACACCATTTTAATAAAAAATATCACAAAATTCTTCTAAGTCCCTCGGGAAGAGTGAAAGACGCGCACGTTCATTTTCAGAGCTCCTAGACCTTCCTATAAGAAGTTAGCCAAAAAGTAGCTTCGAAAAACGCTTAGGTTAAGTTTCAGAGTTGCTTCTCATGTACCAAAGCTGGACTTAGACATAATGTCACTCTCACAACATTATGGCTGGTTGGAGACAGTCCGAACCACAAGTACCGGGTCCCTGGTTCTGGCCGTATACTGGGGGGACAGGGACGACTCCCATTAACCCCTGACTATACCGGGGATACGCTTATCACAATGCCTTTCTGGTCTGTGCTGAAGCAGGGCATTCTGGCAGCCAAGTGGCTTGACCTTTATTAGTGAGCCTGGTTACCCCGTCTCGGAACCACAGACTTAGAAATCGCCAGCTCATATACAGTGCATAAAATATATTTATATATATACCCTTATACACCATTTTAATAAAAAATATCACAAAATTCTTCTAAGTTCCTCGGGAAGAATGAAAGACGCGCACGTTCATTTTCAGAGCTCCTAGACCTTCCTATAAGAAGTTAGCTAAAAAGTAGCTTCGAAAAACGCTTAGGTTAAGTTTCAGAGTTGCTTCTAATGTACCAAAGCTGGACTTAGACATAATTTCACTCTCACAACATTATGGCTGGTTGGAGAGGGTCCGAACCACAAGTACCGGGTCCATGGTTCTGGCCGTATAATGGGGGGACGGGGACGACTCCCATTAACCCCTGACTATACCGGGGATACGCTTATCACAATGCCTTTCTGGTCTGTGCTGAAGCAGGGCATTCTGGCAGCCAAGTGGCTTGACCTTTATTAGTGAGCCTGGTTACCCCCTCTCGGAACCACAGACTTAGAAATCGCCAGCTCATATACAGTGCATAAAATATATTTATATATATACCCTTATACACCATTTTAATAAAAAATATCACAAAATTCTTCTAAGTCCCTCGGAAAGAGTGAAAGACGCGTACGTTCATTTTCAGAGCTCCTAGACCTTCCTATAAGAAGTTAGCCAAAAAGTAGCTTCGAAAAACGCTTAGGTTAAGTTTCAGAGTTGCTTCTAATGTACCAAAGCTGGACTTAGATATAATTTCACTCTCACAACATTATGGCTGGTTGGAGACAGTCCGAACCACAAGTACCGGGTCCATGGTTCTGGCCGTATACTGGGGGGACGGGGACGACTCCCATTAACCCCTGACTATACCGGGGATACGCTTATCACAATGCCTTTCTGGTCTGTGCTGAAGCAGGGCATTCTGGCAGCCAAGTGGCTTGACCTTTATTAGTGAGCCTGGTTACCCCCTCTCGGAACCACAGACTTAGAAATCGCCAGCTCATATACAGTGCATAAAATATATTTATATATATATACCCTTATACACCATTTTAATAAAAAATATCACAAAATTCTTCTAAGTCTCTCGGGAAGAGTGAAAGACGCGCACGTTCATTTTTAGAGCTCTGAGACCTTCCTATAAGAAGTTATCTAAAAAGTAGCTTCGAAAAACGCTTAGGTTAAGTTTCAGAGTTGCTTCTAATGTACCAAAGCTGGACTTAGACATAATTTCACTCTCACAACATTATGGCTGGTTGGAGACAGTCCGAACCACAAGTACCGGGTCCATGGTTCTGGCCGTATACTGGGGGGACGGGGACGACTCCCATTAACCCCTGACTATACCGGGTATACGCTTATCACAATGCCTTTCTGGTCTGTGCTGAAGCAGGGCATTCTGGCAGCCAAGTGGCTTGACCTTTATTAGTGAGCCTGGTTACCCCCTCTCGGAACCACAGACTTAGAAATCGCCAACTCATATACAGTGCATAAAATATATTTATATATATACCCTTATACACCATTTTAATAAAAAAATATCACAAAATTCTTCTAAGTCTCTCGGGAAGAGTGAAAGACGCGCACGTTCATTTTCAGAGCTCCTAGACCTTCCTATAAGAAGTTAGCCAAAAAGTAGCTTCGAAAAACGCTTAGGTTAAGTTTCAGAGTTGCTTCTAATGTACCAAAGCTGGACTTAGACATAATTTCACTCTCCCAACATTATGGCTGGTTGGAGACAGTCCGAACCACAAGTACCGGGTCCATGGTTCTGGCCGTATACTGGGGGGACGGGGACGACTCCCATTAACCCCTGACTATACCGGGGATACGCTTATCACAATGCCTTTCTGGTCTGTGCTGAAGCAGGGCATTCTGGCAGGCAAGTGGCTTGACCTTTATTAGTGAGCCTGGTTACCCCCTCTCGGAACCACAGACTTAGAAATCGCCAGCTCATATACAGTGCATAAAATATATTTATATATATACCCTTATACACCATTTTAATAAAAAATATCACAAAATTCTTCTAAGTCCCTCGGGAAGAGTGAAAGACGCGCACGTTCATTTTCAGAGCTCCTAGACCTTCCTATAAGAAGTTAGCCAAAAAGTAGCTTCGAAAAACGCTTAGGTTAAGTTTCAGAGTTGCTTCTCATGTACCAAAGCTGGACTTAGACATAATGTCACTCTCACAACATTATGGCTGGTTGGAGACAGTCCGAACCACAAGTACCGGGTCCCTGGTTCTGGCCGTATACTGGGGGGACAGGGACGACTCCCATTAACCCCTGACTATACCGGGGATACGCTTATCACAATGCCTTTCTGGTCTGTGCTGAAGCAGGGCATTCTGGCAGCCAAGTGGCTTGACCTTTATTAGTGAGCCTGGTTACCCCGTCTCGGAACCACAGACTTAGAAATCGCCAGCTCATATACAGTGCATAAAATATATTTATATATATACCCTTATACACCATTTTAATAAAAAATATCACAAAATTCTTCTAAGTTCCTCGGGAAGAATGAAAGACGCGCACGTTCATTTTCAGAGCTCCTAGACCTTCCTATAAGAAGTTAGCTAAAAAGTAGCTTCGAAAAACGCTTAGGTTAAGTTTCAGAGTTGCTTCTAATGTACCAAAGCTGGACTTAGACATAATTTCACTCTCACAACATTATGGCTGGTTGGAGAGGGTCCGAACCACAAGTACCGGGTCCATGGTTCTGGCCGTATAATGGGGGGACGGGGACGACTCCCATTAACCCCTGACTATACCGGGGATACGCTTATCACAATGCCTTTCTGGTCTGTGCTGAAGCAGGGCATTCTGGCAGCCAAGTGGCTTGACCTTTATTAGTGAGCCTGGTTACCCCCTCTCGGAACCACAGACTTAGAAATCGCCAGCTCATATACAGTGCATAAAATATATTTATATATATACCCTTATACACCATTTTAATAAAAAATATCACAAAATTCTTCTAAGTCCCTCGGAAAGAGTGAAAGACGCGCACGTTCATTTTCAGAGCTCCTAGACCTTCCTATAAGAAGTTAGCCAAAAAGTAGCTTCGAAAAACGCTTAGGTTAAGTTTCAGAGTTGCTTCTAATGTACCAAAGCTGGACTTAGACATAATTTCACTCTCACAACATTATGGCTGGTTGGAGAAGGTCCGAACCACAAGTACCGGGTCCATGGTTCTGGCCGTATACTGGGGAACGGGGACGACTCCCATTAACCCCTGACTATACCGGGGATACGCTTATCACAATGCCTTTCTGGTCTGTGCTGAAGCAGGGCATTCTGGCAGCCAAGTGGCTTGACCTTTATTAGTGAGCCTGGTTACCCCCTCTCGGAACCACAGACTTAGAAATCGCCAGCTCATATACAGTGCATAAAATATATTTATATATATATACCCTTATACACCATTTTAATAAAAAATATCACAAAATTCTTCTAAGTCTCTCGGGAAGAGTGAAAGACGCGCACGTTCATTTTCAGAGCTCCGAGACCTTCCTATAAGAAGTTAGCTAAAAAGTAGCTTCGAAAAACGCTTAGGTTAAGTTTCAGAGTTGCTTCTAATGTACCAAAGCTGGACTTAGACATAATTTCACTCTCACAACATTATGGCTGGTTGGAGACAGTCCGAACCACAAGTACCGGGTCCATGGTTCTGGCCGTATACTGGGGGGACGGGGACGACTCCCATTAACCCCTGACTATACCGGGTATACGCTTATCACAATGCCTTTCTGGTCTGTGCTGAAGCAGGGCATTCTGGCAGCCAAGTGGCTTGACCTTTATTAGTGAGCCTGGTTACCCCCTCTCGGAACCAAAGACTTAGAAATCGCCAGCTCATATACAGTGCATAAAATATATTTATATATATACCCTTATACACCATTTTAATAAAAAAATATCACAAAATTCTTCTAAGTCTCTCGGGAAGAGTGAAAGACGCGCACGTTCATTTTCAGAGCTCCTAGACCTTCCTATAAGAAGTTAGCCAAAAAGTAGCTTCGAAAAACGCTTAGGTTAAGTTTCAGAGTTGCTTCTAATGTACCAAAGCTGGACTTAGACATAATTTCACTCTCACAACATTATGGCTGGTTGGAGACAGCCCGAACCACAAGTACCGGGTCCATGGTTCTGGCCGTATACTGGGGGGACGGGGACGACTCCCATTAACCCCTGACTATACCGGGGATACGCTTATCACAATGCCTTTCTGGTCTGTGCTGAAGCAGGGCATTCTGGCAGGCAAGTGGCTTGACCTTTATTAGTGAATATGGTTACCCCCTCTCGGAACCACAGACTTAGAAATCGCCAGCTCATATACAGTGCATAAAATATATTTATATATATACCCTTATACACCATTTTAATAAAAAATATCACAAAATTCTTCTAAGTCTCTCTGGAAGAGTGAAAGACGCGCACGTTCATTTTCAGAGCTCCTAGACCTTCCTATAAGAAGTTAGCTAAAAAGTAGCTTCGAAAAACGCTTAGGTTAAGTTTCAGAGTTGCTTCTAATGTACCAAAGCTGGACTTAGACATAATTTCACTCTCACAACATTATGGCTGGTTGGAGAGGGTCCGAACCACAAGTACCGGGTCCATGGTTCTGGCCGTATACTGGGGGGACGGGGACGACTCCCATTAGCCCCTGACTATACCGGGGATACGCTTATCACAATGCCTTTCTGGTCTGTGCTGAAGCAGGGCATTCTGGCAGCCAAGTGGCTTGACCTTTATTAGTGAGCCTGGTTACCCCCTCTCGGAACCACAGACTTAGAAATCGCCAGCTCATATACAGTGCATAAAATATATTTATATATATACCCTTATACACCATTTTAATAAAAAATATCACAAAATTCTTCTAAGTCTCTCTGGAAGAGTGAAAGACGCGCACGTTCATTTTCAGAGCTCCTAGACCTTCCTATAAGAAGTTAGCTAAAAAGTAGCTTCGAAAAACGCTTAGGTTAAGTTTCAGAGTTGCTTCTAATGTACCAAAGCTGGACTTAGACATAATTTCACTCTCACAACATTATGGCTGGTTGGAGACAGTCCGAACCACAAGTACCGGGTCCATGGTTCTGGCCGTATACTGGGGGGACGGGGACGACTCCCATTAACCCCTGACTATACCGGGTATACGCTTATCACAATGCCTTTCTGGTCTGTGCTGAAGCAGGGCATTCTGGCAGCCAAGTGGCTTGACCTTTATTAGTGAGCCTGGTTACCCCCTCTCGGAACCACAGACTTAGAAATCGCCAACTCATATACAGTGCATAAAATATATTTATATATATACCCTTATACACCATTTTAATAAAAAAATATCACAAAATTCTTCTAAGTCTCTCGGGAAGAGTGAAAGACGCGCACGTTCATTTTCAGAGCTCCTAGACCTTCCTATAAGAAGTTAGCCAAAAAGTAGCTTCGAAAAACGCTTAGGTTAAGTTTCAGAGTTGCTTCTAATGTACCAAAGCTGGACTTAGACATAATTTCACTCTCCCAACATTATGGCTGGTTGGAGACAGTCCGAACCACAAGTACCGGGTCCATGGTTCTGGCCGTATACTGGGGGGACGGGGACGACTCCCATTAACCCCTGACTATACCGGGGATACGCTTATCACAATGCCTTTCTGGTCTGTGCTGAAGCAGGGCATTCTGGCAGGCAAGTGGCTTGACCTTTATTAGTGAGCCTGGTTACCCCCTCTCGGAACCACAGACTTAGAAATCGCCAGCTCATATACAGTGCATAAAATATATTTATATATATACCCTTATACACCATTTTAATAAAAAATATCACAAAATTCTTCTAAGTCCCTCGGGAAGAGTGAAAGACGCGCACGTTCATTTTCAGAGCTCCTAGACCTTCCTATAAGAAGTTAGCCAAAAAGTAGCTTCGAAAAACGCTTAGGTTAAGTTTCAGAGTTGCTTCTCATGTACCAAAGCTGGACTTAGACATAATGTCACTCTCACAACATTATGGCTGGTTGGAGACAGTCCGAACCACAAGTACCGGGTCCCTGGTTCTGGCCGTATACTGGGGGGACAGGGACGACTCCCATTAACCCCTGACTATACCGGGGATACGCTTATCACAATGCCTTTCTGGTCTGTGCTGAAGCAGGGCATTCTGGCAGCCAAGTGGCTTGACCTTTATTAGTGAGCCTGGTTACCCCGTCTCGGAACCACAGACTTAGAAATCGCCAGCTCATATACAGTGCATAAAATATATTTATATATATACCCTTATACACCATTTTAATAAAAAATATCACAAAATTCTTCTAAGTTCCTCGGGAAGAATGAAAGACGCGCACGTTCATTTTCAGAGCTCCTAGACCTTCCTATAAGAAGTTAGCTAAAAAGTAGCTTCGAAAAACGCTTAGGTTAAGTTTCAGAGTTGCTTCTAATGTACCAAAGCTGGACTTAGACATAATTTCACTCTCACAACATTATGGCTGGTTGGAGAGGGTCCGAACCACAAGTACCGGGTCCATGGTTCTGGCCGTATAATGGGGGGACGGGGACGACTCCCATTAACCCCTGACTATACCGGGGATACGCTTATCACAATGCCTTTCTGGTCTGTGCTGAAGCAGGGCATTCTGGCAGCCAAGTGGCTTGACCTTTATTAGTGAGCCTGGTTACCCCCTCTCGGAACCACAGACTTAGAAATCGCCAGCTCATATACAGTGCATAAAATATATTTATATATATATACCCTTATACACCATTTTAATAAAAAATATCACAAAATTCTTCTAAGTCCCTCGGAAAGAGTGAAAGACGCGCACGTTCATTTTCAGAGCTCCTAGACCTTCCTATAAGAAGTTAGCCAAAAAGTAGCTTCGAAAAACGCTTAGGTTAAGTTTCAGAGTTGCTTCTAATGTACCAAAGCTGGACTTAGACATAATTTCACTCTCACAACATTATGGCTGGTTGGAGAAGGTCCGAACCACAAGTACCGGGTCCATGGTTCTGGCCGTATACTGGGGAACGGGGACGACTCCCATTAACCCCTGACTATACCGGGGATACGCTTATCACAATGCCTTTCTGGTCTGTGCTGAAGCAGGGCATTCTGGCAGCCAAGTGGCTTGACCTTTATTAGTGAGCCTGGTTACCCCCTCTCGGAACCACAGACTTAGAAATCGCCAGCTCATATACAGTGCATAAAATATATTTATATATATATACCCTTATACACCATTTTAATAAAAAATATCACAAAATTCTTCTAAGTCTCTCGGGAAGAGTGAAAGACGCGCACGTTCATTTTCAGAGCTCCGAGACCTTCCTATAAGAAGTTAGCTAAAAAGTAGCTTCGAAAAACGCTTAGGTTAAGTTTCAGAGTTGCTTCTAATGTACCAAAGCTGGACTTAGACATAATTTCACTCTCACAACATTATGGCTGGTTGGAGACAGTCCGAACCACAAGTACCGGGTCCATGGTTCTGGCCGTATACTGGGGGGACGGGGACGACTCCCATTAACCCCTGACTATACCGGGTATACGCTTATCACAATGCCTTTCTGGTCTGTGCTGAAGCAGGGCATTCTGGCAGCCAAGTGGCTTGACCTTTATTAGTGAGCCTGGTTACCCCCTCTCGGAACCAAAGACTTAGAAATCGCCAGCTCATATACAGTGCATAAAATATATTTATATATATACCCTTATACACCATTTTAATAAAAAAATATCACAAAATTCTTCTAAGTCTCTCGGGAAGAGTGAAAGACGCGCACGTTCATTTTCAGAGCTCCTAGACCTTCCTATAAGAAGTTAGCCAAAAAGTAGCTTCGAAAAACGCTTAGGTTAAGTTTCAGAGTTGCTTCTAATGTACCAAAGCTGGACTTAGACATAATTTCACTCTCACAACATTATGGCTGGTTGGAGACAGCCCGAACCACAAGTACCGGGTCCATGGTTCTGGCCGTATACTGGGGGGACGGGGACGACTCCCATTAACCCCTGACTATACCGGGGATACGCTTATCACAATGCCTTTCTGGTCTGTGCTGAAGCAGGGCATTCTGGCAGGCAAGTGGCTTGACCTTTATTAGTGAATATGGTTACCCCCTCTCGGAACCACAGACTTAGAAATCGCCAGCTCATATACAGTGCATAAAATATATTTATATATATACCCTTATACACCATTTTAATAAAAAATATCACAAAATTCTTCTAAGTCTCTCTGGAAGAGTGAAAGACGCGCACGTTCATTTTCAGAGCTCCTAGACCTTCCTATAAGAAGTTAGCTAAAAAGTAGCTTCGAAAAACGCTTAGGTTAAGTTTCAGAGTTGCTTCTAATGTACCAAAGCTGGACTTAGACATAATTTCACTCTCACAACATTATGGCTGGTTGGAGAGGGTCCGAACCACAAGTACCGGGTCCATGGTTCTGGCCGTATACTGGGGGGACGGGGACGACTCCCATTAGCCCCTGACTATACCGGGGATACGCTTATCACAATGCCTTTCTGGTCTGTGCTGAAGCAGGGCATTCTGGCAGCCAAGTGGCTTGACCTTTATTAGTGAGCCTGGTTACCCCCTCTCGGAACCACAGACTTAGAAATCGCCAGCTCATATACAGTGCATAAAATATATTTATATATATACCCTTATACACCATTTTAATAAAAAATATCACAAAATTCTTCTAAGTCTCTCTGGAAGAGTGAAAGACGCGCACGTTCATTTTCAGAGCTCCTAGACCTTCCTATAAGAAGTTAGCTAAAAAGTAGCTTCGAAAAACGCTTAGGTTAAGTTTCAGAGTTGCTTCTAATGTACCAAAGCTGGACTTAGACATAATTTCACTCTCACAACATTATGGCTGGTTGGAGAGGGTCCGAACCACAAGTACCGGGTCCATGGTTCTGGCCGTATACTGGGGGGACGGGGACGACTCCCATTAACCCCTGACTATACCGGGGATACGCTTATCACAATGCCTTTCTGGTCTGTGCTGAAGCAGGGCATTCTGGCAGCCAAGTGGCTTGACCTTTATTAGTGAGCCTGGTTACCCCCTCTCGGAACCACAGACTTAGAAATCGCCAGCTCATATACAGTGCATAAAATATATTTATATATATATACCCTTATACACCATTTTAATAAAAAATATCACAAAATTCTTCTAAGTCTCTCGGGAAGAGTGAAAGACGCGCACGTTCATTTTCAGAGCTCCTAGACCTTCCTATAAGAAGTTAGCCAAAAAGTAGCTTCGAAAAACGCTTAGGTTAAGTTTCAGAGTTGCTTCTAATGTACCAAAGCTGGACTTAGATATAATTTCACTCTCACAACATTATGGCTGGTTGGAGACAGTCCGAACCACAAGTACCGGGTCCATGGTTCTGGCCGTATACTGGGGGGACGGGGACGACTCCCATTAACCCCTGACTATACCGGGGATACGCTTATCACAATGCCTTTCTGGTCTGTGCTGAAGCAGGGCATTCTGGCAGCCAAGTGGCTTGACCTTTATTAGTGAGCCTGGTTACCCCCTCTCGGAACCACAGACTTAGAAATCGCCAGCTCATAAACAGTGCATAAAATATATTTATATATATACCCTTATACACCATTTTAATAAAAAATATCATAAAATTCTTCTAAGTCTCTCTGGAAGAGTGAAAGACGCGCACGTTCATTTTCAGAGCTCCTAGACCTTCCTATAAGAAGTTAGCTAAAAAGTAGCTTCGAAAAACGCTTAGGTTAAGTTTCAGAGTTGCTTCTAATGTACCAAAGCTGGACTTAGACATAATTTCACTCTCACAACATTATGGCTGGTTGGAGAGGGTCCGAACCACAAGTACCGGGTCCATGGTTCTGGCCGTATACTTGGGAACGGGGACGACTCCCATTAACCCCTGACTATACCTGGGATACGCTTATCACAATGCCTTTCTGGTCTGTGCTGAAGCAGGGCATTCTGGCAGCCAAGTGGCTTGACCTTTATTAGTGAGCCTGGTTACCCCCTCTCGGAACCACAGACTTAGAAATCGCCAGCTCATATACAGTGCATAAAATATATTTATATATATATACCCTTATACACCATTTTAATAAAAAATATCACAAAATTCTTCTAAGTCTCTCGGGAAGAGTGAAAGACGCGCACGTTCATTTTCAGAGCTCCGAGACCTTCCTATAAGAAGTTAGCTAAAAAGTAGCTTCGAAAAACGCTTAGGTTAAGTTTCAGAGTTGCTTCTAATGTACCAAAGCTGGACTTAGACATAATTTCACTCTCACAATATTATGGCTGGTTGGAGACAGTCCGAACCACAAGTACCGGGTCCATGGTTCTGGCCGTATACTGGGGGGACGGGGACGACTCCCATTAACCCCTGACTATACCGGGTATACGCTTATCACAATGCCTTTCTGGTCTGTGCTGAAGCAGGGCATTCTGGCAGGCAAGTGGCTTGACCTTTATTAGTGAATATGGTTACCCCCTCTCGGAACCACAGACTTAGAAATCGCCAGCTCATATACAGTGCATAAAATATATTTATATATATACCCTTATACACCATTTTAATAAAAAATATCACAAAATTCTTCTAAGTCTCTCTGGAAGAGTGAAAGACGCGCACGTTCATTTTCAGAGCTCCTAGACCTTCCTATAAGAAGTTAGCTAAAAAGTAGCTTCGAAAAACGCTTAGGTTAAGTTTCAGAGTTGCTTCTAATGTACCAAAGCTGGACTTAGACATAATTTCACTCTCACAACATTATGGCTGGTTGGAGAGGGTCCGAACCACAAGTACCGGGTCCATGGTTCTGGCCGTATACTGGGGGGACGGGGACGACTCCCATTAGCCCCTGACTATACCGGGGATACGCTTATCACAATGCCTTTCTGGTCTGTGCTGAAGCAGGGCATTCTGGCAGCCAAGTGGCTTGACCTTTATTAGTGAGCCTGGTTACCCCCTCTCGGAACCACAGACTTAGAAATCGCCAGCTCATATACAGTGCATAAAATATATTTATATATATACCCTTATACACCATTTTAATAAAAAATATCACAAAATTCTTCTAAGTCTCTCTGGAAGAGTGAAAGACGCGCACGTTCATTTTCAGAGCTCCTAGACCTTCCTATAAGAAGTTAGCTAAAAAGTAGCTTCGAAAAACGCTTAGGTTAAGTTTCAGAGTTGCTTCTAATGTACCAAAGCTGGACTTAGACATAATTTCACTCTCACAACATTATGGCTGGTTGGAGAGGGTCCGAACCACAAGTACCGGGTCCATGGTTCTGGCCGTATACTGGGGGGACGGGGACGACTCCCATTAACCCCTGACTATACCGGGGATACGCTTATCACAATGCCTTTCTGGTCTGTGCTGAAGCAGGGCATTCTGGCAGCCAAGTGGCTTGACCTTTATTAGTGAGCCTGGTTACCCCCTCTCGGAACCACAGACTTAGAAATCGCCAGCTCATATACAGTGCATAAAATATATTTATATATATATACCCTTATACACCATTTTAATAAAAAATATCACAAAATTCTTCTAAGTCTCTCGGGAAGAGTGAAAGACGCGCACGTTCATTTTCAGAGCTCCTAGACCTTCCTATAAGAAGTTAGCCAAAAAGTAGCTTCGAAAAACGCTTAGGTTAAGTTTCAGAGTTGCTTCTAATGTACCAAAGCTGGACTTAGATATAATTTCACTCTCACAACATTATGGCTGGTTGGAGACAGTCCGAACCACAAGTACCGGGTCCATGGTTCTGGCCGTATACTGGGGGGACGGGGACGACTCCCATTAACCCCTGACTATACCGGGGATACGCTTATCACAATGCCTTTCTGGTCTGTGCTGAAGCAGGGCATTCTGGCAGCCAAGTGGCTTGACCTTTATTAGTGAGCCTGGTTACCCCCTCTCGGAACCACAGACTTAGAAATCGCCAGCTCATAAACAGTGCATAAAATATATTTATATATATACCCTTATACACCATTTTAATAAAAAATATCATAAAATTCTTCTAAGTCTCTCTGGAAGAGTGAAAGACGCGCACGTTCCTTTTCAGAGCTCCTAGACCTTCCTATAAGAAGTTAGCTAAAAAGTAGCTTCGAAAAACGCTTAGGTTAAGTTTCAGAGTTGCTTCTAATGTACCAAAGCTGGACTTAGACATAATTTCACTCTCACAACATTATGGCTGGTTGGAGACAGTCCGAACCACAAGTACCGGGTCCATGGTTCTGGCCGTATACTGGGGGGACGGGGACGACTCCCATTAACCCCTGACTATACCGGGTATACGCTTATCACAATGCCTTTCTGGTCTGTGCTGAAGCAGGGCATTCTGGCAGCCAAGTGGCTTGACCTTTATTAGTGAGCCTGGTTACCCCCTCTCGGAACCAAAGACTTAGAAATCGCCAGCTCATATACAGTGCATAAAATATATTTATATATATACCCTTATACACCATTTTAATAAAAAAATATCACAAAATTCTTCTAAGTCTCTCGGGAAGAGTGAAAGACGCGCACGTTCATTTTCAGAGCTCCTAGACCTTCCTATAAGAAGTTAGCCAAAAAGAAGCTTCGAAAAACGCTTAGGTTAAGTTTCAGAGTTGCTTCTAATGTACCAAAGCTGGACTTAGACATAATTTCACTCTCACAACATTATGGCTGGTTGGAGAGGGTCCGAACCACAAGTACCGGGTCCATGGTTCTGGCCGTATACTGGGGGGACGGGGACGACTCCCATTAACCCCTGACTATACCGGGGATACGCTTATCACAATGCCTTTCTGGTCTGTGCTGAAGCAGGGCATTCTGGCAGCCAAGTGGCTTGACCTTTATTAGTGAGCCTGGTTACCCCCTCTCGGAACCACAGACTTAGAAATCGCCAGCTCATAAACAGTGCATAAAATATATTTATATATATACCCTTATACACCATTTTAATAAAAAATATCATAAAATTCTTCTAAGTCTCTCTGGAAGAGTGAAAGACGCGCACGTTCCTTTTCAGAGCTCCTAGACCTTCCTATAAGAAGTTAGCTAAAAAGTAGCTTCGAAAAACGCTTAGGTTAAGTTTCAGAGTTGCTTCTAATGTACCAAAGCTGGACTTAGACATAATTTCACTCTCACAACATTATGGCTGGTTGGAGACAGTCCGAACCACAAGTACCGGGTCCATGGTTCTGGCCGTATACTGGGGGGACGGGGACGACTCCCATTAACCCCTGACTATACCGGGTATACGCTTATCACAATGCCTTTCTGGTCTGTGCTGAAGCAGGGCATTCTGGCAGCCAAGTGGCTTGACCTTTATTAGTGAGCCTGGTTACCCCCTCTCGGAACCAAAGACTTAGAAATCGCCAGCTCATATACAGTGCATAAAATATATTTATATATATACCCTTATACACCATTTTAATAAAAAAATATCACAAAATTCTTCTAAGTCTCTCGGGAAGAGTGAAAGACGCGCACGTTCATTTTCAGAGCTCCTAGACCTTCCTATAAGAAGTTAGCCAAAAAGAAGCTTCGAAAAACGCTTAGGTTAAGTTTCAGAGTTGCTTCTAATGTACCAAAGCTGGACTTAGACATAATTTCACTCTCACAATATTATGGCTGGTTGGAGACAGTCCGAACCACAAGTACCGGGTCCATGGTTCTGGCCGTATACTGGGGGGACGGGGACGACTCCCATTAACCCCTGACTATACCGGGTATACGCTTATCACAATGCCTTTCTGGTCTGTGCTGAAGCAGGGCATTCTGGCAGGCAAGTGGCTTGACCTTTATTAGTGAATATGGTTACCCCCTCTCGGAACCACAGACTTAGAAATCGCCAGCTCATATACAGTGCATAAAATATATTTATATATATACCCTTATACACCATTTTAATAAAAAATATCACAAAATTCTTCTAAGTCTCTCTGGAAGAGTGAAAGACGCGCACGTTCATTTTCAGAGCTCCTAGACCTTCCTATAAGAAGTTAGCTAAAAAGTAGCTTCGAAAAACGCTTAGGTTAAGTTTCAGAGTTGCTTCTAATGTACCAAAGCTGGACTTAGACATAATTTCACTCTCACAACATTATGGCTGGTTGGAGAGGGTCCGAACCACAAGTACCGGGTCCATGGTTCTGGCCGTATACTGGGGGGACGGGGACGACTCCCATTAGCCCCTGACTATACCGGGGATACGCTTATCACAATGCCTTTCTGGTCTGTGCTGAAGCAGGGCATTCTGGCAGCCAAGTGGCTTGACCTTTATTAGTGAGCCTGGTTACCCCCTCTCGGAACCACAGACTTAGAAATCGCCAGCTCATATACAGTGCATAAAATATATTTATATATATACCCTTATACACCATTTTAATAAAAAATATCACAAAATTCTTCTAAGTCTCTCTGGAAGAGTGAAAGACGCGCACGTTCATTTTCAGAGCTCCTAGACCTTCCTATAAGAAGTTAGCTAAAAAGTAGCTTCGAAAAACGCTTAGGTTAAGTTTCAGAGTTGCTTCTAATGTACCAAAGCTGGACTTAGACATAATTTCACTCTCACAACATTATGGCTGGTTGGAGAGGGTCCGAACCACAAGTACCGGGTCCATGGTTCTGGCCGTATACTGGGGGGACGGGGACGACTCCCATTAACCCCTGACTATACCGGGGATACGCTTATCACAATGCCTTTCTGGTCTGTGCTGAAGCAGGGCATTCTGGCAGCCAAGTGGCTTGACCTTTATTAGTGAGCCTGGTTACCCCCTCTCGGAACCACAGACTTAGAAATCGCCAGCTCATATACAGTGCATAAAATATATTTATATATATATACCCTTATACACCATTTTAATAAAAAATATCACAAAATTCTTCTAAGTCTCTCGGGAAGAGTGAAAGACGCGCACGTTCATTTTCAGAGCTCCTAGACCTTCCTATAAGAAGTTAGCCAAAAAGTAGCTTCGAAAAACGCTTAGGTTAAGTTTCAGAGTTGCTTCTAATGTACCAAAGCTGGACTTAGATATAATTTCACTCTCACAACATTATGGCTGGTTGGAGACAGTCCGAACCACAAGTACCGGGTCCATGGTTCTGGCCGTATACTGGGGGGACGGGGACGACTCCCATTAACCCCTGACTATACCGGGGATACGCTTATCACAATGCCTTTCTGGTCTGTGCTGAAGCAGGGCATTCTGGCAGCCAAGTGGCTTGACCTTTATTAGTGAGCCTGGTTACCCCCTCTCGGAACCACAGACTTAGAAATCGCCAGCTCATAAACAGTGCATAAAATATATTTATATATATACCCTTATACACCATTTTAATAAAAAATATCATAAAATTCTTCTAAGTCTCTCTGGAAGAGTGAAAGACGCGCACGTTCCTTTTCAGAGCTCCTAGACCTTCCTATAAGAAGTTAGCTAAAAAGTAGCTTCGAAAAACGCTTAGGTTAAGTTTCAGAGTTGCTTCTAATGTACCAAAGCTGGACTTAGACATAATTTCACTCTCACAACATTATGGCTGGTTGGAGACAGTCCGAACCACAAGTACCGGGTCCATGGTTCTGGCCGTATACTGGGGGGACGGGGACGACTCCCATTAACCCCTGACTATACCGGGTATACGCTTATCACAATGCCTTTCTGGTCTGTGCTGAAGCAGGGCATTCTGGCAGCCAAGTGGCTTGACCTTTATTAGTGAGCCTGGTTACCCCCTCTCGGAACCAAAGACTTAGAAATCGCCAGCTCATATACAGTGCATAAAATATATTTATATATATACCCTTATACACCATTTTAATAAAAAAATATCACAAAATTCTTCTAAGTCTCTCGGGAAGAGTGAAAGACGCGCACGTTCATTTTCAGAGCTCCTAGACCTTCCTATAAGAAGTTAGCCAAAAAGAAGCTTCGAAAAACGCTTAGGTTAAGTTTCAGAGTTGCTTCTAATGTACCAAAGCTGGACTTAGACATAATTTCACTCTCACAACATTATGGCTGGTTGGAGAGGGTCCGAACCACAAGTACCGGGTCCATGGTTCTGGCCGTATACTGGGGGGACGGGGACGACTCCCATTAACCCCTGACTATACCGGGGATACGCTTATCACAATGCCTTTCTGGTCTGTGCTGAAGCAGGGCATTCTGGCAGCCAAGTGGCTTGACCTTTATTAGTGAGCCTGGTTACCCCCTCTCGGAACCACAGACTTAGAAATCGCCAGCTCATAAACAGTGCATAAAATATATTTATATATATACCCTTATACACCATTTTAATAAAAAATATCATAAAATTCTTCTAAGTCTCTCTGGAAGAGTGAAAGACGCGCACGTTCCTTTTCAGAGCTCCTAGACCTTCCTATAAGAAGTTAGCTAAAAAGTAGCTTCGAAAAACGCTTAGGTTAAGTTTCAGAGTTGCTTCTAATGTACCAAAGCTGGACTTAGACATAATTTCACTCTCACAACATTATGGCTGGTTGGAGACAGTCCGAACCACAAGTACCGGGTCCATGGTTCTGGCCGTATACTGGGGGGACGGGGACGACTCCCATTAACCCCTGACTATACCGGGTATACGCTTATCACAATGCCTTTCTGGTCTGTGCTGAAGCAGGGCATTCTGGCAGCCAAGTGGCTTGACCTTTATTAGTGAGCCTGGTTACCCCCTCTCGGAACCAAAGACTTAGAAATCGCCAGCTCATATACAGTGCATAAAATATATTTATATATATACCCTTATACACCATTTTAATAAAAAAATATCACAAAATTCTTCTAAGTCTCTCGGGAAGAGTGAAAGACGCGCACGTTCATTTTCAGAGCTCCTAGACCTTCCTATAAGAAGTTAGCCAAAAAGAAGCTTCGAAAAACGCTTAGGTTAAGTTTCAGAGTTGCTTCTAATGTACCAAAGCTGGACTTAGACATAATTTCACTCTCACAACATTATGGCTGGTTGGAGACAGCCCGAACCACAAGTACCGGGTCCATGGTTCTGGCCGTATACTGGGGGGACGGGGACGACTCCCATTAACCCCTGACTATACCGGGGATACGCTTATCACAATGCCTTTCTGGTCTGTGCTGAAGCAGGGCATTCTGGCAGGCAAGTGGCTTGACCTTTATTAGTGAATATGGTTACCCCCTCTCGGAACCACAGACTTAGAAATCGCCAGCTCATATACAGTGCATAAAATATATTTATATATATACCCTTATACACCATTTTAATAAAAAATATCACAAAATTCTTCTAAGTCTCTCTGGAAGAGTGAAAGACGCGCACGTTCATTTTCAGAGCTCCTAGACCTTCCTATAAGAAGTTAGCTAAAAAGTAGCTTCGAAAAACGCTTAGGTTAAGTTTCAGAGTTGCTTCTAATGTACCAAAGCTGGACTTAGACATAATTTCACTCTCACAACATTATGGCTGGTTGGAGAGGGTCCGAACCACAAGTACCGGGTCCATGGTTCTGGCCGTATACTGGGGGGACGGGGACGACTCCCATTAGCCCCTGACTATACCGGGGATACGCTTATCACAATGCCTTTCTGGTCTGTGCTGAAGCAGGGCATTCTGGCAGCCAAGTGGCTTGACCTTTATTAGTGAGCCTGGTTACCCCCTCTCGGAACCACAGACTTAGAAATCGCCAGCTCATATACAGTGCATAAAATATATTTATATATATACCCTTATACACCATTTTAATAAAAAATATCACAAAATTCTTCTAAGTCTCTCTGGAAGAGTGAAAGACGCGCACGTTCATTTTCAGAGCTCCTAGACCTTCCTATAAGAAGTTAGCTAAAAAGTAGCTTCGAAAAACGCTTAGGTTAAGTTTCAGAGTTGCTTCTAATGTACCAAAGCTGGACTTAGACATAATTTCACTCTCACAACATTATGGCTGGTTGGAGAGGGTCCGAACCACAAGTACCGGGTCCATGGTTCTGGCCGTATACTGGGGGGACGGGGACGACTCCCATTAACCCCTGACTATACCGGGGATACGCTTATCACAATGCCTTTCTGGTCTGTGCTGAAGCAGGGCATTCTGGCAGCCAAGTGGCTTGACCTTTATTAGTGAGCCTGGTTACCCCCTCTCGGAACCACAGACTTAGAAATCGCCAGCTCATATACAGTGCATAAAATATATTTATATATATATACCCTTATACACCATTTTAATAAAAAATATCACAAAATTCTTCTAAGTCTCTCGGGAAGAGTGAAAGACGCGCACGTTCATTTTCAGAGCTCCTAGACCTTCCTATAAGAAGTTAGCCAAAAAGTAGCTTCGAAAAACGCTTAGGTTAAGTTTCAGAGTTGCTTCTAATGTACCAAAGCTGGACTTAGATATAATTTCACTCTCACAACATTATGGCTGGTTGGAGACAGTCCGAACCACAAGTACCGGGTCCATGGTTCTGGCCGTATACTGGGGGGACGGGGACGACTCCCATTAACCCCTGACTATACCGGGGATACGCTTATCACAATGCCTTTCTGGTCTGTGCTGAAGCAGGGCATTCTGGCAGCCAAGTGGCTTGACCTTTATTAGTGAGCCTGGTTACCCCCTCTCGGAACCACAGACTTAGAAATCGCCAGCTCATAAACAGTGCATAAAATATATTTATATATATACCCTTATACACCATTTTAATAAAAAATATCATAAAATTCTTCTAAGTCTCTCTGGAAGAGTGAAAGACGCGCACGTTCCTTTTCAGAGCTCCTAGACCTTCCTATAAGAAGTTAGCTAAAAAGTAGCTTCGAAAAACGCTTAGGTTAAGTTTCAGAGTTGCTTCTAATGTACCAAAGCTGGACTTAGACATAATTTCACTCTCACAACATTATGGCTGGTTGGAGACAGTCCGAACCACAAGTACCGGGTCCATGGTTCTGGCCGTATACTGGGGGGACGGGGACGACTCCCATTAACCCCTGACTATACCGGGTATACGCTTATCACAATGCCTTTCTGGTCTGTGCTGAAGCAGGGCATTCTGGCAGCCAAGTGGCTTGACCTTTATTAGTGAGCCTGGTTACCCCCTCTCGGAACCAAAGACTTAGAAATCGCCAGCTCATATACAGTGCATAAAATATATTTATATATATACCCTTATACACCATTTTAATAAAAAAATATCACAAAATTCTTCTAAGTCTCTCGGGAAGAGTGAAAGACGCGCACGTTCATTTTCAGAGCTCCTAGACCTTCCTATAAGAAGTTAGCCAAAAAGAAGCTTCGAAAAACGCTTAGGTTAAGTTTCAGAGTTGCTTCTAATGTACCAAAGCTGGACTTAGACATAATTTCACTCTCACAACATTATGGCTGGTTGGAGACAGCCCGAACCACAAGTACCGGGTCCATGGTTCTGGCCGTATACTGGGGGGACGGGGACGACTCCCATTAACCCCTGACTATACCGGGGATACGCTTATCACAATGCCTTTCTGGTCTGTGCTGAAGCAGGGCATTCTGGCAGGCAAGTGGCTTGACCTTTATTAGTGAATATGGTTACCCCCTCTCGGAACCACAGACTTAGAAATCGCCAGCTCATATACAGTGCATAAAATATATTTATATATATACCCTTATACACCATTTTAATAAAAAATATCACAAAATTCTTCTAAGTCTCTCTGGAAGAGTGAAAGACGCGCACGTTCATTTTCAGAGCTCCTAGACCTTCCTATAAGAAGTTAGCTAAAAAGTAGCTTCGAAAAACGCTTAGGTTAAGTTTCAGAGTTGCTTCTAATGTACCAAAGCTGGACTTAGACATAATTTCACTCTCACAACATTATGGCTGGTTGGAGAGGGTCCGAACCACAAGTACCGGGTCCATGGTTCTGGCCGTATACTGGGGGGACGGGGACGACTCCCATTAGCCCCTGACTATACCGGGGATACGCTTATCACAATGCCTTTCTGGTCTGTGCTGAAGCAGGGCATTCTGGCAGCCAAGTGGCTTGACCTTTATTAGTGAGCCTGGTTACCCCCTCTCGGAACCACAGACTTAGAAATCGCCAGCTCATATACAGTGCATAAAATATATTTATATATATACCCTTATACACCATTTTAATAAAAAATATCACAAAATTCTTCTAAGTCTCTCTGGAAGAGTGAAAGACGCGCACGTTCATTTTCAGAGCTCCTAGACCTTCCTATAAGAAGTTAGCTAAAAAGTAGCTTCGAAAAACGCTTAGGTTAAGTTTCAGAGTTGCTTCTAATGTACCAAAGCTGGACTTAGACATAATTTCACTCTCACAACATTATGGCTGGTTGGAGAGGGTCCGAACCACAAGTACCGGGTCCATGGTTCTGGCCGTATACTGGGGGGACGGGGACGACTCCCATTAACCCCTGACTATACCGGGGATACGCTTATCACAATGCCTTTCTGGTCTGTGCTGAAGCAGGGCATTCTGGCAGCCAAGTGGCTTGACCTTTATTAGTGAGCCTGGTTACCCCCTCTCGGAACCACAGACTTAGAAATCGCCAGCTCATATACAGTGCATAAAATATATTTATATATATATACCCTTATACACCATTTTAATAAAAAATATCACAAAATTCTTCTAAGTCTCTCGGGAAGAGTGAAAGACGCGCACGTTCATTTTCAGAGCTCCTAGACCTTCCTATAAGAAGTTAGCCAAAAAGTAGCTTCGAAAAACGCTTAGGTTAAGTTTCAGAGTTGCTTCTAATGTACCAAAGCTGGACTTAGATATAATTTCACTCTCACAACATTATGGCTGGTTGGAGACAGTCCGAACCACAAGTACCGGGTCCATGGTTCTGGCCGTATACTGGGGGGACGGGGACGACTCCCATTAACCCCTGACTATACCGGGGATACGCTTATCACAATGCCTTTCTGGTCTGTGCTGAAGCAGGGCATTCTGGCAGCCAAGTGGCTTGACCTTTATTAGTGAGCCTGGTTACCCCCTCTCGGAACCACAGACTTAGAAATCGCCAGCTCATAAACAGTGCATAAAATATATTTATATATATACCCTTATACACCATTTTAATAAAAAATATCATAAAATTCTTCTAAGTCTCTCTGGAAGAGTGAAAGACGCGCACGTTCATTTTCAGAGCTCCTAGACCTTCCTATAAGAAGTTAGCTAAAAAGTAGCTTCGAAAAACGCTTAGGTTAAGTTTCAGAGTTGCTTCTAATGTACCAAAGCTGGACTTAGACATAATTTCACTCTCACAACATTATGGCTGGTTGGAGAGGGTCCGAACCACAAGTACCGGGTCCATGGTTCTGGCCGTATACTTGGGAACGGGGACGACTCCCATTAACCCCTGACTATACCTGGGATACGCTTATCACAATGCCTTTCTGGTCTGTGCTGAAGCAGGGCATTCTGGCAGCCAAGTGGCTTGACCTTTATTAGTGAGCCTGGTTACCCCCTCTCGGAACCACAGACTTAGAAATCGCCAGCTCATATACAGTGCATAAAATATATTTATATATATATACCCTTATACACCATTTTAATAAAAAATATCACAAAATTCTTCTAAGTCTCTCGGTAAGAGTGAAAGACGCGCACGTTCATTTTCAGAGCTCCGAGACCTTCCTATAAGAAGTTAGCTAAAAAGTAGCTTCGAAAAACGCTTAGGTTAAGTTTCAGAGTTGCTTCTAATGTACCAAAGCTGGACTTAGACATAATTTCACTCTCACAACATTATGGCTGGTTGGAGAAGGTCCGAACCACAAGTACCGGGTCCATGGTTCTGGCCGTATACTGGGGAACGGGGACGACTCCCATTAACCCCTGACTATACCGGGGATACGCTTATCACAATGCCTTTCTGGTCTGTGCTGAAGCAGGGCATTCTGGCAGCCAAGTGGCTTGACCTTTATTAGTGAGCCTGGTTACCCCCTCTCGGAACCACAGACTTAGAAATCGCCAGCTCATATACAGTGCATAAAATATATTTATATATATATACCCTTATACACCATTTTAATAAAAAATATCACAAAATTCTTCTAAGTCTCTCGGGAAGAGTGAAAGACGCGCACGTTCATTTTCAGAGCTCCGAGACCTTCCTATAAGAAGTTAGCTAAAAAGTAGCTTCGAAAAACGCTTAGGTTAAGTTTCAGAGTTGCTTCTAATGTACCAAAGCTGGACTTAGACATAATTTCACTCTCACAATATTATGGCTGGTTGGAGACAGTCCGAACCACAAGTACCGGGTCCATGGTTCTGGCCGTATACTGGGGGGACGGGGACGACTCCCATTAACCCCTGACTATACCGGGTATACGCTTATCACAATGCCTTTCTGGTCTGTGCTGAAGCAGGGCATTCTGGCAGGCAAGTGGCTTGACCTTTATTAGTGAATATGGTTACCCCCTCTCGGAACCACAGACTTAGAAATCGCCAGCTCATATACAGTGCATAAAATATATTTATATATATACCCTTATACACCATTTTAATAAAAAATATCACAAAATTCTTCTAAGTCTCTCTGGAAGAGTGAAAGACGCGCACGTTCATTTTCAGAGCTCCTAGACCTTCCTATAAGAAGTTAGCTAAAAAGTAGCTTCGAAAAACGCTTAGGTTAAGTTTCAGAGTTGCTTCTAATGTACCAAAGCTGGACTTAGACATAATTTCACTCTCACAACATTATGGCTGGTTGGAGAGGGTCCGAACCACAAGTACCGGGTCCATGGTTCTGGCCGTATACTGGGGGGACGGGGACGACTCCCATTAGCCCCTGACTATACCGGGGATACGCTTATCACAATGCCTTTCTGGTCTGTGCTGAAGCAGGGCATTCTGGCAGCCAAGTGGCTTGACCTTTATTAGTGAGCCTGGTTACCCCCTCTCGGAACCACAGACTTAGAAATCGCCAGCTCATATACAGTGCATAAAATATATTTATATATATACCCTTATACACCATTTTAATAAAAAATATCACAAAATTCTTCTAAGTCTCTCTGGAAGAGTGAAAGACGCGCACGTTCATTTTCAGAGCTCCTAGACCTTCCTATAAGAAGTTAGCTAAAAAGTAGCTTCGAAAAACGCTTAGGTTAAGTTTCAGAGTTGCTTCTAATGTACCAAAGCTGGACTTAGACATAATTTCACTCTCACAACATTATGGCTGGTTGGAGAGGGTCCGAACCACAAGTACCGGGTCCATGGTTCTGGCCGTATACTGGGGGGACGGGGACGACTCCCATTAACCCCTGACTATACCGGGGATACGCTTATCACAATGCCTTTCTGGTCTGTGCTGAAGCAGGGCATTCTGGCAGCCAAGTGGCTTGACCTTTATTAGTGAGCCTGGTTACCCCCTCTCGGAACCACAGACTTAGAAATCGCCAGCTCATATACAGTGCATAAAATATATTTATATATATATACCCTTATACACCATTTTAATAAAAAATATCACAGAATTCTTCTAAGTCTCTCGGGAAGAGTGAAAGACGCGCACGTTCATTTTCAGAGCTCCTAGACCTTCCTATAAGAAGTTAGCCAAAAAGTAGCTTCGAAAAACGCTTAGGTTAAGTTTCAGAGTTGCTTCTAATGTACCAAAGCTGGACTTAGATATAATTTCACTCTCACAACATTATGGCTGGTTGGAGACAGTCCGAACCACAAGTACCGGGTCCATGGTTCTGGCCGTATACTGGGGGGACGGGGACGACTCCCATTAACCCCTGACTATACCGGGGATACGCTTATCACAATGCCTTTCTGGTCTGTGCTGAAGCAGGGCATTCTGGCAGCCAAGTGGCTTGACCTTTATTAGTGAGCCTGGTTACCCCCTCTCGGAACCACAGACTTAGAAATCGCCAGCTCATAAACAGTGCATAAAATATATTTATATATATACCCTTATACACCATTTTAATAAAAAATATCATAAAATTCTTCTAAGTCTCTCTGGAAGAGTGAAAGACGCGCACGTTCATTTTCAGAGCTCCTAGACCTTCCTATAAGAAGTTAGCTAAAAAGTAGCTTCGAAAAACGCTTAGGTTAAGTTTCAGAGTTGCTTCTAATGTACCAAAGCTGGACTTAGACATAATTTCACTCTCACAACATTATGGCTGGTTGGAGAGGGTCCGAACCACAAGTACCGGGTCCATGGTTCTGGCCGTATACTTGGGAACGGGGACGACTCCCATTAACCCCTGACTATACCTGGGATACGCTTATCACAATGCCTTTCTGGTCTGTGCTGAAGCAGGGCATTCTGGCAGCCAAGTGGCTTGACCTTTATTAGTGAGCCTGGTTACCCCCTCTCGGAACCACAGACTTAGAAATCGCCAGCTCATATACAGTGCATAAAATATATTTATATATATATACCCTTATACACCATTTTAATAAAAAATATCACAAAATTCTTCTAAGTCTCTCGGTAAGAGTGAAAGACGCGCACGTTCATTTTCAGAGCTCCGAGACCTTCCTATAAGAAGTTAGCTAAAAAGTAGCTTCGAAAAACGCTTAGGTTAAGTTTCAGAGTTGCTTCTAATGTACCAAAGCTGGACTTAGACATAATTTCACTCTCACAACATTATGGCTGGTTGGAGAAGGTCCGAACCACAAGTACCGGGTCCATGGTTCTGGCCGTATACTGGGGAACGGGGACGACTCCCATTAACCCCTGACTATACCGGGGATACGCTTATCACAATGCCTTTCTGGTCTGTGCTGAAGCAGGGCATTCTGGCAGCCAAGTGGCTTGACCTTTATTAGTGAGCCTGGTTACCCCCTCTCGGAACCACAGACTTAGAAATCGCCAGCTCATATACAGTGCATAAAATATATTTATATATATATACCCTTATACACCATTTTAATAAAAAATATCACAAAATTCTTCTAAGTCTCTCGGGAAGAGTGAAAGACGCGCACGTTCATTTTCAGAGCTCCGAGACCTTCCTATAAGAAGTTAGCTAAAAAGTAGCTTCGAAAAACGCTTAGGTTAAGTTTCAGAGTTGCTTCTAATGTACCAAAGCTGGACTTAGACATAATTTCACTCTCACAATATTATGGCTGGTTGGAGACAGTCCGAACCACAAGTACCGGGTCCATGGTTCTGGCCGTATACTGGGGGGACGGGGACGACTCCCATTAACCCCTGACTATACCGGGTATACGCTTATCACAATGCCTTTCTGGTCTGTGCTGAAGCAGGGCATTCTGGCAGCCAAGTGGCTTGACCTTTATTAGTGAGCCTGGTTACCCCCTCTCGGAACCAAAGACTTAGAAATCGCCAGCTCATATACAGTGCATAAAATATATTTATATATATACCCTTATACACCATTTTAATAAAAAAATATCACAAAATTCTTCTAAGTCTCTCGGGAAGAGTGAAAGACGCGCACGTTCATTTTCAGAGCTCCTAGACCTTCCTATAAGAAGTTAGCCAAAAAGTAGCTTCGAAAAACGCTTAGGTTAAGTTTCAGAGTTGCTTCTAATGTACCAAAGCTGGACTTAGACATAATTTCACTCTCACAACATTATGGCTGGTTGGAGACAGCCCGAACCACAAGTACCGGGTCCATGGTTCTGGCCGTATACTGGGGGGACGGGGACGACTCCCATTAACCCCTGACTATACCGGGGATACGCTTATCACAATGCCTTTCTGGTCTGTGCTGAAGCAGGGCATTCTGGCAGGCAAGTGGCTTGACCTTTATTAGTGAATATGGTTACCCCCTCTCGGAACCACAGACTTAGAAATCGCCAGCTCATATACAGTGCATAAAATATATTTATATATATACCCTTATACACCATTTTAATAAAAAATATCACAAAATTCTTCTAAGTCTCTCTGGAAGAGTGAAAGACGCGCACGTTCATTTTCAGAGCTCCTAGACCTTCCTATAAGAAGTTAGCTAAAAAGTAGCTTCGAAAAACGCTTAGGTTAAGTTTCAGAGTTGCTTCTAATGTACCAAAGCTGGACTTAGACATAATTTCACTCTCACAACATTATGGCTGGTTGGAGAGGGTCCGAACCACAAGTACCGGGTCCATGGTTCTGGCCGTATACTGGGGGGACGGGGACGACTCCCATTAGCCCCTGACTATACCGGGGATACGCTTATCACAATGCCTTTCTGGTCTGTGCTGAAGCAGGGCATTCTGGCAGCCAAGTGGCTTGACCTTTATTAGTGAGCCTGGTTACCCCCTCTCGGAACCACAGACTTAGAAATCGCCAGCTCATATACAGTGCATAAAATATATTTATATATATACCCTTATACACCATTTTAATAAAAAATATCACAAAATTCTTCTAAGTCTCTCTGGAAGAGTGAAAGACGCGCACGTTCATTTTCAGAGCTCCTAGACCTTCCTATAAGAAGTTAGCTAAAAAGTAGCTTCGAAAAACGCTTAGGTTAAGTTTCAGAGTTGCTTCTAATGTACCAAAGCTGGACTTAGACATAATTTCACTCTCACAACATTATGGCTGGTTGGAGAGGGTCCGAACCACAAGTACCGGGTCCATGGTTCTGGCCGTATACTGGGGGGACGGGGACGACTCCCATTAACCCCTGACTATACCGGGGATACGCTTATCACAATGCCTTTCTGGTCTGTGCTGAAGCAGGGCATTCTGGCAGCCAAGTGGCTTGACCTTTATTAGTGAGCCTGGTTACCCCCTCTCGGAACCACAGACTTAGAAATCGCCAGCTCATATACAGTGCATAAAATATATTTATATATATATACCCTTATACACCATTTTAATAAAAAATATCACAAAATTCTTCTAAGTCTCTCGGGAAGAGTGAAAGACGCGCACGTTCATTTTCAGAGCTCCTAGACCTTCCTATAAGAAGTTAACCAAAAAGTAGCTTCGAAAAACGCTTAGGTTAAGTTTCAGAGTTGCTTCTAATGTACCAAAGCTGGACTTAGATATAATTTCACTCTCACAACATTATGGCTGGTTGGAGACAGTCCGAACCACAAGTACCGGGTCCATGGTTCTGGCCGTATACTGGGGGGACGGGGACGACTCCCATTAACCCCTGACTATACCGGGGATACGCTTATCACAATGCCTTTCTGGTCTGTGCTGAAGCAGGGCATTCTGGCAGCCAAGTGGCTTGACCTTTATTAGTGAGCCTGGTTACCCCCTCTCGGAACCACAGACTTAGAAATCGCCAGCTCATAAACAGTGCATAAAATATATTTATATATATACCCTTATACACCATTTTAATAAAAAATATCATAAAATTCTTCTAAGTCTCTCTGGAAGAGTGAAAGACGCGCACGTTCATTTTCAGAGCTCCTAGACCTTCCTATAAGAAGTTAGCTAAAAAGTAGCTTCGAAAAACGCTTAGGTTAAGTTTCAGAGTTGCTTCTAATGTACCAAAGCTGGACTTAGACATAATTTCACTCTCACAACATTATGGCTGGTTGGAGAGGGTCCGAACCACAAGTACCGGGTCCATGGTTCTGGCCGTATACTGGGGAACGGGGACGACTCCCATTAACCCCTGACTATACCGGGGATACGCTTATCACAATGCCTTTCTGGTCTGTGCTGAAGCAGGGCATTCTGGCAGCCAAGTGGCTTGACCTTTATTAGTGAGCCTGGTTACCCCCTCTCGGAACCACAGACTTAGAAATCGCCAGCTCATATACAGTGCATAAAATATATTTATATATATATATACCCTTATACACCATTTTAATAAAAAATATCACAAAATTCTTCTAAGTCTCTCGGGAAGAGTGAAAGACGCGCACGTTCATTTTCAGAGCTCCGAGACCTTCCTATAAGAAGTTAGCTAAAAAGTAGCTTCGAAAAACGCTTAGGTTAAGTTTCAGAGTTGCTTCTAATGTACCAAAGCTGGACTTAGACATAATTTCACTCTCACAACATTATGGCTGGTTGGAGACAGTCCGAACCACAAGTACCGGGTCCATGGTTCTGGCCGTATACTGGGGGGACGGGGACGACTCCCATTAACCCCTGACTATACCGGGTATACGCTTATCACAATGCCTTTCTGGTCTGTGCTGAAGCAGGGCATTCTGGCAGCCAAGTGGCTTGACCTTTATTAGTGAGCCTGGTTACCCCCTCTCGGAACCACAGACTTAGAAATCGCCAGCTCATATACAGTGCATAAAATATATTTATATATATACCCTTATACACCATTTTAATAAAAAAATATCACAAAATTCTTCTAAGTCTCTCGGGAAGAGTGAAAGACGCGCACGTTCATTTTCAGAGCTCCTAGACCTTCCTATAAGAAGTTAGCCAAAAAGTAGCTTCGAAAAACGCTTAGGTTAAGTTTCAGAGTTGCTTCTAATGTACCAAAGCTGGACTTAGACATAATTTCACTCTCACAACATTATGGCTGGTTGGAGACAGCCCGAACCACAAGTACCGGGTCCATGGTTCTGGCCGTATACTGGGGGGACGGGGACGACTCCCATTAACCCCTGACTATACCGGGGATACGCTTATCACAATGCCTTTCTGGTCTGTGCTGAAGCAGGGCATTCTGGCAGGCAAGTGGCTTGACCTTTATTAGTGAATATGGTTACCCCCTCTCGGAACCACAGACTTAGAAATCGCCAGCTCATATACAGTGCATAAAATATATTTATATATATACCCTTATACACCATTTTAATAAAAAATATCACAAAATTCTTCTAAGTCTCTCTGGAAGAGTGAAAGACGCGCACGTTCATTTTCAGAGCTCCTAGACCTTCCTATAAGAAGTTAGCTAAAAAGTAGCTTCGAAAAACGCTTAGGTTAAGTTTCAGAGTTGCTTCTAATGTACCAAAGCTGGACTTAGACATAATTTCACTCTCACAACATTATGGCTGGTTGGAGAGGGTCCGAACCACAAGTACCGGGTCCATGGTTCTGGCCGTATACTGGGGGGACGGGGACGACTCCCATTAGCCCCTGACTATACCGGGGATACGCTTATCACAATGCCTTTCTGGTCTGTGCTGAAGCAGGGCATTCTGGCAGCCAAGTGGCTTGACCTTTATTAGTGAGCCTGGTTACCCCCTCTCGGAACCACAGACTTAGAAATCGCCAGCTCATATACAGTGCATAAAATATATTTATATATATACCCTTATACACCATTTTAATAAAAAATATCACAAAATTCTTCTAAGTCTCTCTGGAAGAGTGAAAGACGCGCACGTTCATTTTCAGAGCTCCTAGACCTTCCTATAAGAAGTTAGCTAAAAAGTAGCTTCGAAAAACGCTTAGGTTAAGTTTCAGAGTTGCTTCTAATGTACCAAAGCTGGACTTAGACATAATTTCACTCTCACAACATTATGGCTGGTTGGAGAGGGTCCGAACCACAAGTACCGGGTCCATGGTTCTGGCCGTATACTGGGGGGACGGGGACGACTCCCATTAACCCCTGACTATACCGGGGATACGCTTATCACAATGCCTTTCTGGTCTGTGCTGAAGCAGGGCATTCTGGCAGCCAAGTGGCTTGACCTTTATTAGTGAGCCTGGTTACCCCCTCTCGGAACCACAGACTTAGAAATCGCCAGCTCATATACAGTGCATAAAATATATTTATATATATATACCCTTATACACCATTTTAATAAAAAATATCACAAAATTCTTCTAAGTCTCTCGGGAAGAGTGAAAGACGCGCACGTTCATTTTCAGAGCTCTTAGACCTTCCTATAAGAAGTTAGCCAAAAAGTAGCTTCGAAAAACGCTTAGGTTAAGTTTCAGAGTTGCTTCTAATGTACCAAAGCTGGACTTAGATATAATTTCACTCTCACAACATTATGGCTGGTTGGAGACAGTCCGAACCACAAGTACCGGGTCCATGGTTCTGGCCGTATACTGGGGGGACGGGGACGACTCCCATTAACCCCTGACTATACCGGGGATACGCTTATCACAATGCCTTTCTGGTCTGTGCTGAAGCAGGGCATTCTGGCAGCCAAGTGGCTTGACCTTTATTAGTGAGCCTGGTTACCCCCTCTCGGAACCACAGACTTAGAAATCGCCAGCTCATAAACAGTGCATAAAATATATTTATATATATACCCTTATACACCATTTTAATAAAAAATATCATAAAATTCTTCTAAGTCTCTCTGGAAGAGTGAAAGACGCGCACGTTCATTTTCAGAGCTCCTAGACCTTCCTATAAGAAGTTAGCTAAAAAGTAGCTTCGAAAAACGCTTAGGTTAAGTTTCAGAGTTGCTTCTAATGTACCAAAGCTGGACTTAGACATAATTTCACTCTCACAACATTATGGCTGGTTGGAGAGGGTCCGAACCACAAGTACCGGGTCCATGGTTCTGGCCGTATACTGGGGAACGGGGACGACTCCCATTAACCCCTGACTATACCGGGGATACGCTTATCACAATGCCTTTCTGGTCTGTGCTGAAGCAGGGCATTCTGGCAGCCAAGTGGCTTGACCTTTATTAGTGAGCCTGGTTACCCCCTCTCGGAACCACAGACTTAGAAATCGCCAGCTCATATACAGTGCATAAAATATATTTATATATATATACCCTTATACACCATTTTAATAAAAAATATCAAAAAATTCTTCTAAGTCTCTCGGGAAGAGTGAAAGACGCGCACGTTCATTTTCAGAGCTCCGAGACCTTCCTATAAGAAGTTAGCTAAAAAGTAGCTTCGAAAAACGCTTAGGTTAAGTTTCAGAGTTGCTTCTAATGTACCAAAGCTGGACTTAGACATAATTTCACTCTCACAACATTATGGCTGGTTGGAGACAGTCCGAACCACAAGTACCGGGTCCATGGTTCTGGCCGTATACTGGGGGGACGGGGACGACTCCCATTAACCCCTGACTATACCGGGTATACGCTTATCACAATGCCTTTCTGGTCTGTGCTGAAGCAGGGCATTCTGGCAGCCAAGTGGCTTGACCTTTATTAGTGAGCCTGGTTACTCCCTCTCGGAACCACAGACTTAGAAATCGCCAGCTCATATACAGTGCATAAAATATATTTATATATATACCCTTATACACCATTTTAATAAAAAAATATCACAAAATTCTTCTAAGTCTCTCGGGAAGAGTGAAAGACGCGCACGTTCATTTTCAGAGCTCCTAGACCTTCCTATAAGAAGTTAGCCAAAAAGTAGCTTCGAAAAACGCTTAGGTTAAGTTTCAGAGTTGCTTCTAATGTACCAAAGCTGGACTTAGACATAATTTCACTCTCACAACATTATGGCTGGTTGGAGACAGCCCGAACCACAAGTACCGGGTCCATGGTTCTGGCCGTATACTGGGGGGACGGGGACGACTCCCATTAACCCCTGACTATACCGGGGATACGCTTATCACAATGCCTTTCTGGTCTGTGCTGAAGCAGGGCATTCTGGCAGGCAAGTGGCTTGACCTTTATTAGTGAATATGGTTACCCCCTCTCGGAACCACAGACTTAGAAATCGCCAGCTCATATACAGTGCATAAAATATATTTATATATATACCCTTATACACCATTTTAATAAAAAATATCACAAAATTCTTCTAAGTCTCTCTGGAAGAGTGAAAGACGCGCACGTTCATTTTCAGAGCTCCTAGACCTTCCTATAAGAAGTTAGCTAAAAAGTAGCTTCGAAAAACGCTTAGGTTAAGTTTCAGAGTTGCTTCTAATGTACCAAAGCTGGACTTAGACATAATTTCACTCTCACAACATTATTTCTGGTTGGAGAGGGTCCGAACCACAAGTACCGGGTCCATGGTTCTGGCCGTATACTGGGGGGACGGGGACGACTCCCATTAGCCCCTGACTATACCGGGGATACGCTTATCACAATGCCTTTCTGGTCTGTGCTGAAGCAGGGCATTCTGGCAGCCAAGTGGCTTGACCTTTATTAGTGAGCCTGGTTACCCCCTCTCGGAACCACAGACTTAGAAATCGCCAGCTCATATACAGTGCATAAATATATTTATATATATATACCCTTATACACCATTTTAATAAAAAATATCACAAAATTCTTCTAAGTCTCTCGGGAAGAGTGAAAGACGCGCACGTTCATTTTCAGAGCTCTTAGACCTTCCTATAAGAAGTTAGCCAAAAAGTAGCTTCGAAAAACGCTTAGGTTAAGTTTCAGAGTTGCTTCTAATGTACCAAAGCTGGACTTAGATATAATTTCACTCTCACAACATTATGGCTGGTTGGAGACAGTCCGAACCACAAGTACCGGGTCCATGGTTCTGGCCGTATACTGGGGGGACGGGGACGACTCCCATTAACCCCTGACTATACCGGGGATACGCTTATCACAATGCCTTTCTGGTCTGTGCTGAAGCAGGGCATTCTGGCAGCCAAGTGGCTTGACCTTTATTAGTGAGCCTGGTTACCCCCTCTCGGAACCACAGACTTAGAAATCGCCAGCTCATAAACAGTGCATAAAATATATTTATATATATACCCTTATACACCATTTTAATAAAAAATATCATAAAATTCTTCTAAGTCTCTCGGGAAGAGTGAAAGACGCGCACGTTCATTTTCAGAGCTCCTAGACCTTCCTATAAGAAGTTAGCCAAAAAGTAGCTTCGAAAAACGCTTAGGTTAAGTTTCAGAGTTGCTTCTAATGTACCAAAGCTGGACTTAGACATAATTTCACTCTCACAACATTATGGCTGGTTGGAGAGGGTCCGAACCACAAGTACCGGGTCCATGGTTCTGGCCGTATACTGGGGGGACGGGGACGACTCCCATTAACCCCTGACTATACCGGGGATACGCTTATCACAATGCCTTTCTGGTCTGTGCTGAAGCAGGGCATTCTGGCAGCCAAGTGGCTTGACCTTTATTAGTGAGCCTGGTTACCCCCTCTCGGAACCACAGACTTAGAAATCGCCAGCTCATATACAGTGCATAAAATATATTTATATATTTACCCTTATACACCATTTTAATAAAAAAATATCACAAAATTCTTCTAAGTCTCTCGGGAAGAGTGAAAGACGCGCACGTTCATTTTCAGAGCTCCTAGACCTTCCTATAAGAAGTAAGCCAAAAAGTAGCTTCGAAAAACGCTTAGGTTAAGTTTCAGAGTTGCTTCTAATGTACCAAAGCTGGACTTAGACATAATTTCACTCTCACAACATTATGGCTGGTTGGAGAGGGTCCGAACCACAAGTACCGGGTCCATGGTTCTGGCCGTATACTGGGGGGACGGGGACGACTCCCATTAACCCCTGACTATACCGGGGATACGCTTATCACAATGCCTTTCTGGTCTGTGCTGAAGCAGGGCATTCTGGCAGCCAAGTGGCTTGACCTTTATTAGTGAATATGGTTACCCCCTCTCGGAACCACAGACTTAGAAATCGCCAGCTCATATACAGTGCATAAAATATATTTATATATATACCCTTATACACCATTTTAATAAAAAATATCACAAAATTCTTCTAAGTCTCTCTGGAAGAGTGAAAGACGCGCACGTTCATTTTCAGAGCTCCTAGACCTTCCTATAAGAAGTTAGCTAAAAAGTAGCTTCGAAAAACGCTTAGGTTAAGTTTCAGAGTTGCTTCTAATGTACCAAAGCTGGACTTAGACATAATTTCACTCTCACAACATTATTTCTGGTTGGAGAGGGTCCGAACCACAAGTACCGGGTCCATGGTTCTGGCCGTATACTGGGGGGACGGGGACGACTCCCATTAGCCCCTGACTATACCGGGGATACGCTTATCACAATGCCTTTCTGGTCTGTGCTGAAGCAGGGCATTCTGGCAGCCAAGTGGCTTGACCTTTATTAGTGAGCCTGGTTACCCCCTCTCGGAACCACAGACTTAGAAATCGCCAGCTCATATACAGTGCATAAAATATATTTATATATATACCCTTATACACCATTTTAATAAAAAATATCACAAAATTCTTCTAAGTCTCTCTGGAAGAGTGAAAGACGCGCACGTTCATTTTCAGAGCTCCTAGACCTTCCTATAAGAAGTTAGCTAAAAAGTAGCTTCGAAAAACGCTTAGGTTAAGTTTCAGAGTTGCTTCTAATGTACCAAAGCTGGACTTAGACATAATTTCACTCTCACAACATTATGGCTGGTTGGAGAGGGTCCGAACAACAAGTACCGGGTCCATGGTTCTGGCCGTATACTGGGGGGACGGGGACGACTCCCATTAACCCCTGACTATACCGGGGATACGCTTATCACAATGCCTTTCTGGTCTGTGCTGAAGCAGGGCATTCTGGCAGCCAAGTGGCTTGACCTTTATTAGTGAGCCTGGTTACCCCCTCTCGGAACCACAGACTTAGAAATCGCCAGCTCATATACAGTGCATAAAATATATTTATATATATATACCCTTATACACCATTTTAATAAAAAATATCACAAAATTCTTCTAAGTCTCTCGGGAAGAGTGAAAGACGCGCACGTTCATTTTCAGAGCTCCGAGACCTTCCTATAAGAAGTTAGCTAAAAAGTAGCTTCGAAAAACGCTTAGGTTAAGTTTCAGAGTTGCTTCTAATGTACCAAAGCTGGACTTAGACATAATTTCACTCTCACAACATTATGGCTGGTTGGAGACAGTCCGAACCACAAGTACCGGGTCCATGGTTCTGGCCGTATACTGGGGGGACGGGGACGACTCCCATTAACCCCTGACTATACCGGGTATACGCTTATCACAATGCCTTTCTGGTCTGTGCTGAAGCAGGGCATTCTGGCAGCCAAGTGGCTTGACCTTTATTAGTGAGCCTGGTTACCCCGTCTCGGAACCACAGACTTAGAAATCGCCAGCTCATATACAGTGCATAAAATATATTTATATATATATACCCTTATACACCATTTTAATAAAAAATATCACAAAATTCTTCTAAGTCCCTCGGGAAGAGTGAAAGACGCGCACGTTCATTTTCAGAGCTCCTAGACCTTCCTATAAGAAGTTAGCCAAAAAGTAGCTTCGAAAAACGCTTAGGTTAAGTTTCAGAGTTGCTTCTCATGTACCAAAGCTGGACTTAGACATAATGTCACTCTCACAACATTATGGCTGGTTGGAGACAGTCCGAACCACAAGTACCGGGTCCCTGGTTCTGGCCGTATACTGGGGGGACGGGGACGACTCCCATTAACCCCTGACTATACCGGGGATACGCTTATCACAATGCCTTTCTGGTCTGTGCTGAAGTAGGGCATTCTGGCAGCCAAGTGGCTTGACCTTTATTAGTGAGCCTGGTTACCCCGTCTCGGAACCACAGACTTAGAAATCGCCAGCTCATATACAGTGCATAAAATATATTTATATATATACCCTTATACACCATTTTAATAAAAAATATCACAAAATTCTTCTAAGTTCCTCGGGAAGAGTGAAAGACGCGCACGTTCATTTTCAGAGCTCCTAGACCTTCCTATAAGAAGTTAGCCAAAAAGTAGCTTCGAAAAACGCTTAGGTTAAGTTTCAGAGTTGCTTCTAATGTACCAAAGCTGGACTTAGATATAATTTCACTCTCACAACATTATGGCTGGTTGGAGACAGTCCGAACCACAAGTACCGGGTCCATGGTTCTGGCCGTATACTGGGGGGACGGGGACGACTCCCATTAACCCCTGACTATACCGGGGATACGCTTATCACAATGCCTTTCTGGTCTGTGCTGAAGCAGGGCATTCTGGCAGCCAAGTGGCTTGACCTTTATTAGTGAGCCTGGTTACCCCCTCTTGGAACCACAGACTTAGAAATCGCCAGCTCATATACAGTGCATAAAATATATTTAT
Source organism: Ascaphus truei (assembly GCF_040206685.1). NCBI lineage: Eukaryota > Metazoa > Chordata > Amphibia > Anura > Ascaphidae > Ascaphus > Ascaphus truei. Next base: position 1,182,920 of record NW_027456730.1, on the reverse strand, counting down.
ATATATACCCTTATACACCATTTTAATAAAAAATATCACAAAATTCTTCTAAGTCTCTCTGGAAGAGTGAAAAACGCGCACGTTCATTTTCAGAGCTCCTAGACCTTCCTATAAGAAGTTAGCTAAAAAGTAGCTTCGAAAAACGCTTAGGTTAAGTTTCAGAGTTGCTTCTAATGTACCAAAGCTGGACTTAGACATAATTTCACTCTCACAACATTATGGCTGGTTGGAGAGGGTCCGAACCACAAGTACCGGGTCCATGGTTCTGGCCGTATACTGGGGGGACGGGGACGACTCCCATTAACCCCTGACTATACCGGGGATACGCTTATCACAATGCCTTTCTGGTCTGTGCTGAAGCAGGGCATTCTGGCAGCCAAGTGGCTTGACCTTTATTAGTGAGCCTGGTTACCCCGTCTCGGAACCACAGACTTAGAAATCGCCAGCTCATATACAGTGCATAAAATATATTTATATATATATACCCTTATACACCATTTTAATAAAAAATATCACAAAATTCTTCTAAGTCTCTCGGGAAGAGTGAAAGACGCGCACGTTCATTTTCAGAGCTCCGAGACCTTCCTATAAGAAGTTAGCCAAAAAGTAGCTTCGAAAAACGCTTAGGTTAAGTTTCAGAGTTGCTTCTAATGTACCAAAGCTGGACTTAGACATAATTTCACTCTCACAACATTATGGCTGGTTGGAGACAGTCCGAACTACAAGTACCGGGTCCATGGTTCTGGCCGTATACTGGGGGGACGGGGACGACTCCCATTAACCCCTGACTATACCGGGGATACGCTTATCACAATGCCTTTCTGGTCTGTGCTGAAGCAGGGCATTCTGGCAGGCAAGTGGCTTGACCTTTATTAGTGAATATGGTTACCCCCTCTCGGAACCACAGACTTAGAAATCGCCAGCTCATATACAGTGCATAAAATATATTTATATATATACCCTTATACACCATTTTAATAAAAAATATCACAAAATTCTTCTAAGTCCCTCGGGAAGAGTGAAAGACGCGCACGTTCATTTTCAGAGCTCCTAGACCTTCCTATAAGAAGTTAGCCAAAAAGTAGCTTCGAAAAACGCTTAGGTTAAGTTTCAGAGTTGCTTCTAATGTACCAAAGCTGGACTTAGACATAATGTCACTCTCACAACATTATGGCTGGTTGGAGACAGTCCGAACCACAAGTACCGGGTCCATGGTTCTGGCCGTATACTGGGGGGACGGGGACGACTCCCATTAACCCCTGAGTATACCGGGGATACGCTTATCACAATGCCTTTCTGGTCTGTGCTGAAGCAGGGCATTCTGGCAGCCAAGTGGCTTGACCTTTATTAGTGAGCCTGGTTACCCCCTCTCGGAACCACAGACTTAGAAATCGCCAGCTCATATACAGTGCATAAAATATATTTATATATATACCCTTATACACCATTTTAATAAAAAATATCACAAAATTCTTTTAAGTCCCTCGGAAAGAGTGAAAGACGCGCACGTTCATTTGCAGAGCTCCTAGACCTTCCTATAAGAAGTTAGCCAAAAAGTAGCTTCGAAAAACGCTTAGGTTAAGTTTCAGAGTTGCTTCTAATGTACCAAAGCTGGACTTAGACATAATTTCACTCTCACAACATTATGGCTGGTTGGAGAGGGTCCGAACCACAAGTACCGGGTCCATGGTTCTGGCCGTATACTGGGGGGACGGGGACGACTCCCATTAACCCCTGACTATACCGGGGATACGCTTATCACAATGCCTTTCTGGTCTGTGCTGAAGCAGGGCATTCTGGCAGCCAAGTGGCTTGACCTTTATTAGTGAGCCTGGTTACCCCGTCTCGGAACCACAGACTTAGAAATCGCCAGCTCATATACAGTGCATAAAATATATTTATATATATATACCCTTATACACCATTTTAATAAAAAATATCACAAAATTCTTCTAAGTCTCTCGGGAAGAGTGAAAGACGCGCACGTTCATTTTCAGAGCTCCGAGACCTTCCTATAAGAAGTTAGCCAAAAAGTAGCTTCGAAAAACGCTTAGGTTAAGTTTCAGAGTTGCTTCTAATGTACCAAAGCTGGACTTAGACATAATTTCACTCTCACAACATTATGGCTGGTTGGAGACAGTCCGAACTACAAGTACCGGGTCCATGGTTCTGGCCGTATACTGGGGGGACGGGGACGACTCCCATTAACCCCTGACTATACCGGGGATACGCTTATCACAATGCCTTTCTGGTCTGTGCTGAAGCAGGGCATTCTGGCAGGCAAGTGGCTTGACCTTTATTAGTGAATATGGTTACCCCCTCTCGGAACCACAGACTTAGAAATCGCCAGCTCATATACAGTGCATAAAATATATTTATATATATACCCTTATACACCATTTTAATAAAAAATATCACAAAATTCTTTTAAGTCCCTCGGAAAGAGTGAAAGACGCGCACGTTCATTTGCAGAGCTCCTAGACTTTCCTATAAGAAGTTAGCCAAAAAGTAGCTTCGAAAAACGCTTAGGTTAAGTTTCAGAGTTGCTTCTAATGTACCAAAGCTGGACTTAGATATAATTTCACTCTCACAACATTATGGCTGGTTGGAGACAGTCCGAACCACAAGTACCGGGTCCATGGTTCTGGCCGTATACTGGGGGGACGGGGACGACTCCCATTAACCCCTGACTATACCGGGGATACGCTTATCACAATGCCTTTCTGGTCTGTGCTGAAGCAGGGCATTCTGGCAGCCAAGTGGCTTGACCTTTATTAGTGAGCCTGGTTACCCCCTCTCGGAACCACAGACTTAGAAATCGCCAGCTCATATACAGTGCATAAAATATATTTATATATATACCCTTATACACCATTTTAATAAAAAATATCACAAAATTCTTCTAAGTCTCTCTGGAAGAGTGAAAGACGCGCACGTTCATTTTCAGAGCTCCTAGACCTTCCTATAAGAAGTTAGCTAAAAAGTAGCTTCGAAAAACGCTTAGGTTAAGTTTCAGAGTTGCTTCTAATGTACCAAAGCTGGACTTAGACATAATTTCACTCTCACAACATTATGGCTGGTTGGAGAGGGTCCGAACAACAAGTACCGGGTCCATGGTTCTGGCCGTATACTGGGGGGACGGGGACGACTCCCATTAACCCCTGACTATACCGGGGATACGCTTATCACAATGCCTTTCTGGTCTGTGCTGAAGCAGGGCATTCTGGCAGCCAAGTGGCTTGACCTTTATTAGTGAGCCTGGTTACCCCCTCTCGGAACCACAGACTTAGAAATCGCCAGCTCATATACAGTGCATAAAATATATTTATATATATATACCCTTATACACCATTTTAATAAAAAATATCACAAAATTCTTCTAAGTCTCTCGGGAAGAGTGAAAGACGCGCACGTTCATTTTCAGAGCACCGATACCTTCCTATAAGAAGTTAGCTAAAAAGTAGCTTCGAAAAACGCTTAGGTTAAGTTTCAGAGTTGCTTCTAATGTACCAAAGCTGGACTTAGACATAATTTCACTCTCACAACATTATGGCTGGTTGGAGACAGTCCGAACCACAAGTACCGGGTCCATGGTTCTGGCCGTATACTGGGGGGACGGGGACGACTCCCATTAACCCCTGACTATACCGGGTATACGCTTATCACAATGCCTTTCTGGTCTGTGCTGAAGCAGGGCATTCTGGCAGCCAAGTGGCTTGACCTTTATTAGTGAGCCTGGTTACCCCGTCTCGGAACCACAGACTTAGAAATCGCCAGCTCATATACAGTGCATAAAATATATTTATATATATATACCCTTATACACCATTTTAATAAAAAATATCACAAAATTCTTCTAAGTCCCTCGGGAAGAGTGAAAGACGCGCACGTTCATTTTCAGAGCTCCTAGACCTTCCTATAAGAAGTTAGCCAAAAAGTAGCTTCGAAAAACGCTTAGGTTAAGTTTCAGAGTTGCTTCTCATGTACCAAAGCTGGACTTAGACATAATGTCACTCTCACAACATTATGGCTGGTTGGAGACAGTCCGAACCACAAGTACCGGGTCCCTGGTTCTGGCCGTATACTGGGGGGACGGGGACGACTCCCATTAACCCCTGACTATACCGGGGATACGCTTATCACAATGCCTTTCTGGTCTGTGCTGAAGTAGGGCATTCTGGCAGCCAAGTGGCTTGACCTTTATTAGTGAGCCTGGTTACCCCGTCTCGGAACCACAGACTTAGAAATCGCCAGCTCATATACAGTGCATAAAATATATTTATATATATACCCTTATACACCATTTTAATAAAAAATATCACAAAATTCTTCTAAGTTCCTCGGGAAGAGTGAAAGACGCGCACGTTCATTTTCAGAGCTCCTAGACCTTCCTATAAGAAGTTAGCCAAAAAGTAGCTTCGAAAAACGCTTAGGTTAAGTTTCAGAGTTGCTTCTAATGTACCAAAGCTGGACTTAGATATAATTTCACTCTCACAACATTATGGCTGGTTGGAGACAGTCCGAACCACAAGTACCGGGTCCATGGTTCTGGCCGTATACTGGGGGGACGGGGACGACTCCCATTAACCCCTGACTATACCGGGGATACGCTTATCACAATGCCTTTCTGGTCTGTGCTGAAGCAGGGCATTCTGGCAGCCAAGTGGCTTGACCTTTATTAGTGAGCCTGGTTACCCCCTCTCGGAACCACAGACTTAGAAATCGCCAGCTCATATACAGTGCATAAAATATATTTATATATATACCCTTATACACCATTTTAATAAAAAATATCACAAAATTCTTCTAAGTCTCTCTGGAAGAGTGAAAAACGCGCACGTTCATTTTCAGAGCTCCTAGACCTTCCTATAAGAAGTTAGCTAAAAAGTAGCTTCGAAAAACGCTTAGGTTAAGTTTCAGAGTTGCTTCTAATGTACCAAAGCTGGACTTAGACATAATTTCACTCTCACAACATTATGGCTGGTTGGAGAGGGTCCGAACCACAAGTACCGGGTCCATGGTTCTAGCCGTATACTGGGGGGACGGGGACGACTCCCATTAACCCCTGACTATACCGGGGATACGCTTATCACAATGCCTTTCTGGTCTGTGCTGAAGCAGGGCATTCTGGCAGCCAAGTGGCTTGACCTTTATTAGTGAGCCTGGTTACCCCGTCTCGGAACCACAGACTTAGAAATCGCCAGCTCATATACAGTGCATAAAATATATTTATATATATATACCCTTATACACCATTTTAATAAAAAATATCACAAAATTCTTCTAAGTCTCTCGGGAAGAGTGAAAGACGCGCACGTTCATTTTCAGAGCTCCGAGACCTTCCTATAAGAAGTTAGCCAAAAAGTAGCTTCGAAAAACGCTTAGGTTAAGTTTCAGAGTTGCTTCTAATGTACCAAAGCTGGACTTAGACATAATTTCACTCTCACAACATTATGGCTGGTTGGAGACAGTCCGAACTACAAGTACCGGGTCCATGGTTCTGGCCGTATACTGGGGGGACGGGGACGACTCCCATTAACCCCTGACTATACCGGGGATACGCTTATCACAATGCCTTTCTGGTCTGTGCTGAAGCAGGGCATTCTGGCAGGCAAGTGGCTTGACCTTTATTAGTGAATATGGTTACCCCCTCTCGGAACCACAGACTTAGAAATCGCCAGCTCATATACAGTGCATAAAATATATTTATATATATACCCTTATACACCATTTTAATAAAAAATATCACAAAATTCTTCTAAGTCCCTCGGGAAGAGTGAAAGACGCGCACGTTCATTTTCAGAGCTCCTAGACCTTCCTATAAGAAGTTAGCCAAAAAGTAGCTTCGAAAAACGCTTAGGTTAAGTTTCAGAGTTGCTTCTAATGTACCAAAGCTGGACTTAGACATAATGTCACTCTCACAACATTATGGCTGGTTGGAGACAGTCCGAACCACAAGTACCGGGTCCATGGTTCTGGCCGTATACTGGGGGGACGGGGACGACTCCCATTAACCCCTGAGTATACCGGGGATACGCTTATCACAATGCCTTTCTGGTCTGTGCTGAAGCAGGGCATTCTGGCAGCCAAGTGGCTTGACCTTTATTAGTGAGCCTGGTTACCCCCTCTCGGAACCACAGACTTAGAAATCGCCAGCTCATATACAGTGCATAAAATATATTTATATATATACCCTTATACACCATTTTAATAAAAAATATCACAAAATTCTTTTAAGTCCCTCGGAAAGAGTGAAAGACGCGCACGTTCATTTGCAGAGCTCCTAGACCTTCCTATAAGAAGTTAGCCAAAAAGTAGCTTCGAAAAACGCTTAGGTTAAGTTTCAGAGTTGCTTCTAATGTACCAAAGCTGGACTTAGACATAATTTCACTCTCACAACATTATGGCTGGTTGGAGAGGGTCCGAACCACAAGTACCGGGTCCATGGTTCTGGCCGTATACTGGGGGGACGGGGACGACTCCCATTAACCCCTGACTATACCGGGGATACGCTTATCACAATGCCTTTCTGGTCTGTGCTGAAGCAGGGCATTCTGGCAGCCAAGTGGCTTGACCTTTATTAGTGAGCCTGGTTACCCCGTCTCGGAACCACAGACTTAGAAATCGCCAGCTCATATACAGTGCATAAAATATATTTATATATATATACCCTTATACACCATTTTAATAAAAAATATCACAAAATTCTTCTAAGTCTCTCGGGAAGAGTGAAAGACGCGCACGTTCATTTTCAGAGCTCCGAGACCTTCCTATAAGAAGTTAGCCAAAAAGTAGCTTCGAAAAACGCTTAGGTTAAGTTTCAGAGTTGCTTCTAATGTACCAAAGCTGGACTTAGACATAATTTCACTCTCACAACATTATGGCTGGTTGGAGACAGTCCGAACTACAAGTACCGGGTCCATGGTTCTGGCCGTATACTGGGGGGACGGGGACGACTCCCATTAACCCCTGACTATACCGGGGATACGCTTATCACAATGCCTTTCTGGTCTGTGCTGAAGCAGGGCATTCTGGCAGGCAAGTGGCTTGACCTTTATTAGTGAATATGGTTACCCCCTCTCGGAACCACAGACTTAGAAATCGCCAGCTCATATACAGTGCATAAAATATATTTATATATATACCCTTATACACCATTTTAATAAAAAATATCACAAAATTCTTTTAAGTCCCTCGGAAAGAGTGAAAGACGCGCACGTTCATTTCCAGAGCTCCTAGACCTTCCTATAAGAAGTTAGCCAAAAAGTAGCTTCGAAAAACGCTTAGGTTAAGTTTCAGAGTTGCTTCTAATGTACCAAAGCTGGACTTAGACATAATTTCACTCTCACAACATTATGGCTGGTTGGAGACAGTCCGAACCACAAGTACCGGGTCCATGGTTCTGGCCGTATACTGGGGGGACGGGGACGACTCCCATTAACCCCTGACTATACCGGGGATACGCTTATCACAATGCCTTTCTGGTCTGTGCTGAAGCAGGGCATTCTGGCAGGCAAGTGGCTTGACCTTTATTAGTGAGCCTGGTTACCCCCTCTCGGAACCACAGACTTAGAAATCGCCAGCTCATATACAGTGCATAAAATATATTTATATATATACCCTTATACACCATTTTAATAAAAAATATCACAAAATTCTTCTAAGTCCCTCGGGAAGAGTGAAAGACGCGCACGTTCATTTTCAGAGCTCCTAGACCTTCCTATAAGAAGTTAGCCAAAAAGTAGCTTCGAAAAACGCTTAGGTTAAGTTTCAGAGTTGCTTCTAATGTACCAAAGCTGGACTTAGACATAATGTCACTCTCACAACATTATGGCTGGTTGGAGACAGTCCGAACCACAAGTACCGGGTCCATGGTTCTGGCCGTATACTGGGGGGACGGGGACGACTCCCATTAACCCCTGACTATACCGGGGATACGCTTATCACAATGCCTTTCTGGTCTGTGCTGAAGCAGGGCATTCTGGCAGCCAAGTGGCTTGACCTTTATTAGTGAGCCTGGTTACCCCCTCTCGGAACCACAGACTTAGAAATCGCCAGCTCATATACAGTGCATAAAATATATTTATATATATATATACCCTTATACACCATTTTAATAAAAAATATCACAAAATTCTTCTAAGTCTCTCGGGAAGAGTGAAAGACGCGCACGTTCATTTTCAGAGCTCCGAGACCTTCCTATAAGAAGTTAGCTAAAAAGTAGCTTCGAAAAACGCTTAGGTTAAGTTTCAGAGTTGCTTCTAATGTACCAAAGCTGGACTTAGACATAATTTCACTCTCACAACATTATGGCTGGTTGGAGACAGTCCGAACCACAAGTACCGGGTCCATGGTTCTGGCCGTATACTGGGGGGACGGGGACGACTCCCATTAACCCCTGACTATACCGGGTATACGCTTATCACAATGCCTTTCTGGTCTGTGCTGAAGCAGGGCATTCTGGCAGCCAAGTGGCTTGACCTTTATTAGTGAGCCTGGTTACCCCCTCTCGGAACCACAGACTTAGAAATCGCCAGCTCATATACAGTGCATAAAATATATTTATATATATACCCTTATACACCATTTTAATAAAAAAATATCACAAAATTCTTCTAAGTCTCTCGGGAAGAGTGAAAGACGCGCACGTTCATTTTCAGAGCTCCTAGACCTTCCTATAAGAAGTTAGCCAAAAAGTAGCTTCGAAAAACGCTTAGGTTAAGTTTCAGAGTTGCTTCTAATGTACCAAAGCTGGACTTAGACATAATTTCACTCTCACAACATTATGGCTGGTTGGAGACAGCCCGAACCACAAGTACCGGGTCCATGGTTCTGGCCGTATACTGGGGGGACGGGGACGACTCCCATTAACCCCTGACTATACCGGGGATACGCTTATCACAATGCCTTTCTGGTCTGTGCTGAAGCAGGGCATTCTGGCAGGCAAGTGGCTTGACCTTTATTAGTGAGCCTGGTTACCCCCTCTCGGAACCACAGACTTAGAAATCGCCAGCTCATATACAGTGCATAAAATATATTTATATATATACCCTTATACACCATTTTAATAAAAAATATCACAAAATTCTTCTAAGTCCCTCGGGAAGAGTGAAAGACGCGCACGTTCATTTTCAGAGCTCCTAGACCTTCCTATAAGAAGTTAGCCAAAAAGTAGCTTCGAAAAACGCTTAGGTTAAGTTTCAGAGTTGCTTCTCATGTACCAAAGCTGGACTTAGACATAATGTCACTCTCACAACATTATGGCTGGTTGGAGACAGTCCGAACCACAAGTACCGGGTCCCTGGTTCTGGCCGTATACTGGGGGGACGGGGACGACTCCCATTAACCCCTGACTATACCGGGGATACGCTTATCACAATGCCTTTCTGGTCTGTGCTGAAGTAGGGCATTCTGGCAGCCAAGTGGCTTGACCTTTATTAGTGAGCCTGGTTACCCCGTCTCGGAACCACAGACTTAGAAATCGCCAGCTCATATACAGTGCATAAAATATATTTATATATATACCCTTATACACCATTTTAATAAAAAATATCACAAAATTCTTCTAAGTTCCTCGGGAAGAGTGAAAGACGCGCACGTTCATTTTCAGAGCTCCTAGACCTTCCTATAAGAAGTTAGCCAAAAAGTAGCTTCGAAAAACGCTTAGGTTAAGTTTCAGAGTTGCTTCTAATGTACCAAAGCTGGACTTAGATATAATTTCACTCTCACAACATTATGGCTGGTTGGAGACAGTCCGAACCACAAGTACCGGGTCCATGGTTCTGGCCGTATACTGGGGGGACGGGGACGACTCCCATTAACCCCTGACTATACCGGGGATACGCTTATCAAAATGCCTTTCTGGTCTGTGCTGAAGCAGGGCATTCTGGCAGCCAAGTGGCTTGACCTTTATTAGTGAGCCTGGTTACCCCCTCTCGGAACCACAGACTTAGAAATCGCCAGCTCATATACAGTGCATAAAATATATTTATATATATACCCTTATACACCATTTTAATAAAAAATATCACAAAATTCTTCTAAGTCTCTCTGGAAGAGTGAAAAACGCGCACGTTCATTTTCAGAGCTCCTAGACCTTCCTATAAGAAGTTAGCTAAAAAGTAGCTTCGAAAAACGCTTAGGTTAAGTTTCAGAGTTGCTTCTAATGTACCAAAGCTGGACTTAGACATAATTTCACTCTCACAACATTATGGCTGGTTGGAGACAGTCCGAACCACAAGTACCGGGTCCATGGTTCTGGCCGTATACTGGGGGGACGGGGACGACTCCCATTAACCCCTGACTATACCGGGTATACGCTTATCACAATGCCTTTCTGGTCTGTGCTGAAGCAGGGCATTCTGGCAGCCAAGTGGCTTGACCTTTATTAGTGAGCCTGGTTACCCCCTCTCGGAACCACAGACTTAGAAATCGCCAGCTCATATACAGTGCATAAAATATATTTATATATATACCCTTATACACCATTTTAATAAAAAATATCACAAAATTCTTCTAAGTCCCTCGGGAAGAGTGAAAGACGCGCACGTTCATTTTCAGAGCTCCTAGACCTTCCTATAAGAAGTTAGCCAAAAAGTAGCTTCGAAAAACGCTTAGGTTAAGTTTCAGAGTTGCTTCTCATGTACCAAAGCTGGACTTAGACATAATGTCACTCTCACAACATTATGGCTGGTTGGAGACAGTCCGAACCACAAGTACCGGGTCCCTGGTTCTGGCCGTATACTGGGGGGACGGGGACGACTCCCATTAACCCCTGACTATACCGGGGATACGCTTATCACAATGCCTTTCTGGTCTGTGCTGAAGTAGGGCATTCTGGCAGCCAAGTGGCTTGACCTTTATTAGTGAGCCTGGTTACCCCGTCTCGGAACCACAGACTTAGAAATCGCCAGCTCATATACAGTGCATAAAATATATTTATATATATACCCTTATACACCATTTTAATAAAAAATATCACAAAATTCTTCTAAGTTCCTCGGGAAGAGTGAAAGACGCGCACGTTCATTTTCAGAGCTCCTAGACCTTCCTATAAGAAGTTAGCCAAAAAGTAGCTTCGAAAAACGCTTAGGTTAAGTTTCAGAGTTGCTTCTAATGTACCAAAGCTGGACTTAGATATAATTTCACTCTCACAACATTATGGCTGGTTGGAGACAGTCCGAACCACAAGTACCGGGTCCATGGTTCTGGCCGTATACTGGGGGGACGGGGACGACTCCCATTAACCCCTGACTATACCGGGGATACGCTTATCACAATGCCTTTCTGGTCTGTGCTGAAGCAGGGCATTCTGGCAGCCAAGTGGCTTGACCTTTATTAGTGAGCCTGGTTACCCCCTCTCGGAACCACAGACTTAGAAATCGCCAGCTCATATACAGTGCATAAAATATATTTATATATATACCCTTATACACCATTTTAATAAAAAATATCACAAAATTCTTCTAAGTCTCTCTGGAAGAGTGAAAAACGCGCACGTTCATTTTCAGAGCTCCTAGACCTTCCTATAAGAAGTTAGCTAAAAAGTAGCTTCGAAAAACGCTTAGGTTAAGTTTCAGAGTTGCTTCTAATGTACCAAAGCTGGACTTAGACATAATTTCACTCTCACAACATTATGGCTGGTTGGAGACAGTCCGAACCACAAGTACCGGGTCCATGGTTCTGGCCGTATACTGGGGGGACGGGGACGACTCCCATTAACCCCTGACTATACCGGGTATACGCTTATCACAATGCCTTTCTGGTCTGTGCTGAAGCAGGGCATTCTGGCAGCCAAGTGGCTTGACCTTTATTAGTGAGCCTGGTTACCCCCTCTCGGAACCACAGACTTAGAAATCGCCAGCTCATATACAGTGCATAAAATATATTTATATATATACCCTTATACACCATTTTAATAAAAAAATATCACAAAATTCTTCTAAGTCTCTCGGGAAGAGTGAAAGACGCGCACGTTCATTTTCAGAGCTCCTAGACCTTCCTATAAGAAGTTAGCCAAAAAGTAGCTTCGAAAAACGCTTAGGTTAAGTTTCAGAGTTGCTTCTAATGTACCAAAGCTGGACTTAGACATAATTTCACTCTCACAACATTATGGCTGGTTGGAGACAGTCCGAACTACAAGTACCGGGTCCATGGTTCTGGCCGTATACTGGGGGGACGGGGACGACTCCCATTAACCCCTGACTATACCGGGGATACGCTTATCACAATGCCTTTCTGGTCTGTGCTGAAGCAGGGCATTCTGGCAGGCAAGTGGCTTGACCTTTATTAGTGAATATGGTTACCCCCTCTCGGAACCACAGACTTAGAAATCGCCAGCTCATATACAGTGCATAAAATATATTTATATATATACCCTTATACACCATTTTAATAAAAAATATCACAAAATTCTTCTAAGTCCCTCGGGAAGAGTGAAAGACGCGCACGTTCATTTTCAGAGCTCCTAGACCTTCCTATAAGAAGTTAGCCAAAAAGTAGCTTCGAAAAACGCTTAGGTTAAGTTTCAGAGTTGCTTCTAATGTACCAAAGCTGGACTTAGACATAATGTCACTCTCACAACATTATGGCTGGTTGGAGACAGTCCGAACCACAAGTACCGGGTCCATGGTTCTGGCCGTATACTGGGGGGACGGGGACGACTCCCATTAACCCCTGAGTATACCGGGGATACGCTTATCACAATGCCTTTCTGGTCTGTGCTGAAGCAGGGCATTCTGGCAGCCAAGTGGCTTGACCTTTATTAGTGAGCCTGGTTACCCCCTCTCGGAACCACAGACTTAGAAATCGCCAGCTCATATACAGTGCATAAAATATATTTATATATATACCCTTATACACCATTTTAATAAAAAATATCACAAAATTCTTTTAAGTCCCTCGGAAAGAGTGAAAGACGCGCACGTTCATTTGCAGAGCTCCTAGACCTTCCTATAAGAAGTTAGCCAAAAAGTAGCTTCGAAAAACGCTTAGGTTAAGTTTCAGAGTTGCTTCTAATGTACCAAAGCTGGACTTAGATATAATTTCACTCTCACAACATTATGGCTGGTTGGAGACAGTCCGAACCACAAGTACCGGGTCCATGGTTCTGGCCGTATACTGGGGGGACGGGGACGACTCCCATTAACCCCTGACTATACCGGGGATACGCTTATCACAATGCCTTTCTGGTCTGTGCTGAAGCAGGGCATTCTGGCAGCCAAGTGGCTTGACCTTTATTAGTGAGCCTGGTTACCCCCTCTCGGAACCACAGACTTAGAAATCGCCAGCTCATATACAGTGCATAAAATATATTTATATATATACCCTTATACACCATTTTAATAAAAAATATCACAAAATTCTTCTAAGTCTCTCTGGAAGAGTGAAAAACGCGCACGTTCATTTTCAGAGCTCCTAGACCTTCCTATAAGAAGTTAGCTAAAAAGTAGCTTCGAAAAACGCTTAGGTTAAGTTTCAGAGTTGCTTCTAATGTACCAAAGCTGGACTTAGACATAATTTCACTCTCACAACATTATGGCTGGTTGGAGACAGTCCGAACCACAAGTACCGGGTCCATGGTTCTGGCCGTATACTGGGGGGACGGGGACGACTCCCATTAACCCCTGACTATACCGGGTATACGCTTATCACAATGCCTTTCTGGTCTGTGCTGAAGCAGGGCATTCTGGCAGCCAAGTGGCTTGACCTTTATTAGTGAGCCTGGTTACCCCCTCTCGGAACCACAGACTTAGAAATCGCCAGCTCATATACAGTGCATAAAATATATTTATATATATACCCTTATACACCATTTTAATAAAAAAATATCACAAAATTCTTCTAAGTCTCTCGGGAAGAGTGAAAGACGCGCACGTTCATTTTCAGAGCTCCTAGACCTTCCTATAAGAAGTTAGCCAAAAAGTAGCTTCGAAAAACGCTTAGGTTAAGTTTCAGAGTTGCTTCTAATGTACCAAAGCTGGACTTAGACATAATTTCACTCTCACAACATTATGGCTGGTTGGAGACAGTCCGAACTACAAGTACCGGGTCCATGGTTCTGGCCGTATACTGGGGGGACGGGGACGACTCCCATTAACCCCTGACTATACCGGGGATACGCTTATCACAATGCCTTTCTGGTCTGTGCTGAAGCAGGGCATTCTGGCAGGCAAGTGGCTTGACCTTTATTAGTGAATATGGTTACCCCCTCTCGGAACCACAGACTTAGAAATCGCCAGCTCATATACAGTGCATAAAATATATTTATATATATACCCTTATACACCATTTTAATAAAAAATATCACAAAATTCTTCTAAGTCCCTCGGGAAGAGTGAAAGACGCGCACGTTCATTTTCAGAGCTCCTAGACCTTCCTATAAGAAGTTAGCCAAAAAGTAGCTTCGAAAAACGCTTAGGTTAAGTTTCAGAGTTGCTTCTAATGTACCAAAGCTGGACTTAGACATAATGTCACTCTCACAACATTATGGCTGGTTGGAGACAGTCCGAACCACAAGTACCGGGTCCATGGTTCTGGCCGTATACTGGGGGGACGGGGACGACTCCCATTAACCCCTGAGTATACCGGGGATACGCTTATCACAATGCCTTTCTGGTCTGTGCTGAAGCAGGGCATTCTGGCAGCCAAGTGGCTTGACCTTTATTAGTGAGCCTGGTTACCCCCTCTCGGAACCACAGACTTAGAAATCGCCAGCTCATATACAGTGCATAAAATATATTTATATATATACCCTTATACACCATTTTAATAAAAAATATCACAAAATTCTTCTAAGTCTCTCTGGAAGAGTGAAAGACGCGCACGTTCATTTTCAGAGCTCCTAGACCTTCCTATAAGAAGTTAGCTAAAAAGTAGCTTCGAAAAACGCTTAGGTTAAGTTTCAGAGTTGCTTCTAATGTACCAAAGCTGGACTTAGACATAATTTCACTCTCACAACATTATGGCTGGTTGGAGAGGGTCCGAACCACAAGTACCGGGTCCATGGTTCTGGCCGTATACTGGGGGGACGGGGACGACTCCCATTAACCCCTGACTATACCGGGGATACGCTTATCACAATGCCTTTCTGGTCTGTGCTGAAGCAGGGCATTCTGGCAGGCAAGTGGCTTGACCTTTATTAGTGAGCCTGGTTACCCCCTCTCGGAACCACAGACTTAGAAATCGCCAGCTCATATACAGTGCATAAAATATATTTATATATATACCCTTATACACCATTTTAATAAAAAATATCACAAAATTCTTCTAAGTCTCTCTGGAAGAGTGAAAGACGCGCACGTTCATTTTCAGAGCTCCTAGACCTTCCTATAAGAAGTTAGCTAAAAAGTAGCTTCGAAAAACGCTTAGGTTAAGTTTCAGAGTTGCTTCTAATGTACTAAAGCTGGACTTAGACATAATTTCACTCTCACAACATTATGGCTGGTTGGAGACAGTCCGAACCACAAGTACCGGGTCCATGGTTCTGGCCGTATACTGGGGGGACGGGGACGACTCCCATTAACCCCTGACTATACCGGGGATACGCTTATCACAATGCCTTTCTGGTCTGTGCTGAAGCAGGGCATTCTGGCAGGCAAGTGGCTTGACCTTTATTAGTGAGCCTGGTTACCCCCTCTCGGAACCACAGACTTAGAAATCGCCAGCTCATATACAGTGCATAAAATATATTTATATATATACCCTTATACACCATTTTAATAAAAAATATCACAAAATTCTTCTAAGTCCCTCGGGAAGAGTGAAAGACGCGCACGTTCATTTTCAGAGCTCCTAGACCTTCCTATAAGAAGTTAGCCAAAAAGTAGCTTCGAAAAACGCTTAGGTTAAGTTTCAGAGTTGCTTCTAATGTACCAAAGCTGGACTTAGACATAATGTCACTCTCACAACATTATGGCTGGTTGGAGACAGTCCGAACCACAAGTACCGGGTCCATGGTTCTGGCCGTATACTGGGGGGACGGGGACGACTCCCATTAACCCCTGACTATACCGGGGATACGCTTATCACAATGCCTTTCTGGTCTGTGCTGAAGCAGGGCATTCTGGCAGCCAAGTGGCTTGACCTTTATTAGTGAGCCTGGTTACCCCCTCTCGGAACCACAGACTTAGAAATCGCCAGCTCATATACAGTGCATAAAATATATTTATATATATACCCTTATACACCATTTTAATAAAAAAATATCACAAAATTCTTCTAAGTCTCTCGGGAAGAGTGAAAGACGCGCACGTTCATTTTCAGAGCTCCTAGACCTTCCTATAAGAAGTTAGCCAAAAAGTAGCTTCGAAAAACGCTTAGGTTAAGTTTCAGAGTTGCTTCTAATGTACCAAAGCTGGACTTAGACATAATTTCACTCTCACAACATTATGGCTGGTTGGAGACAGTCCGAACTACAAGTACCGGGTCCATGGTTCTGGCCGTATACTGGGGGGACGGGGACGACTCCCATTAACCCCTGACTATACCGGGGATACGCTTATCACAATGCCTTTCTGGTCTGTGCTGAAGCAGGGCATTCTGGCAGGCAAGTGGCTTGACCTTTATTAGTGAATATGGTTACCCCCTCTCGGAACCACAGACTTAGAAATCGCCAGCTCATATACAGTGCATAAAATATATTTATATATATACCCTTATACACCATTTTAATAAAAAATATCACAAAATTCTTCTAAGTCCCTCGGGAAGAGTGAAAGACGCGCACGTTCATTTTCAGAGCTCCTAGACCTTCCTATAAGAAGTTAGCCAAAAAGTAGCTTCGAAAAACGCTTAGGTTAAGTTTCAGAGTTGCTTCTAATGTACCAAAGCTGGACTTAGACATAATGTCACTCTCACAACATTATGGCTGGTTGGAGACAGTCCGAACCACAAGTACCGGGTCCATGGTTCTGGCCGTATACTGGGGGGACGGGGACGACTCCCATTAACCCCTGAGTATACCGGGGATACGCTTATCACAATGCCTTTCTGGTCTGTGCTGAAGCAGGGCATTCTGGCAGCCAAGTGGCTTGACCTTTATTAGTGAGCCTGGTTACCCCCTCTCGGAACCACAGACTTAGAAATCGCCAGCTCATATACAGTGCATAAAATATATTTATATATATACCCTTATACACCATTTTAATAAAAAATATCACAAAATTCTTTTAAGTCCCTCGGAAAGAGTGAAAGACGCGCACGTTCATTTGCAGAGCTCCTAGACCTTCCTATAAGAAGTTAGCCAAAAAGTAGCTTCGAAAAACGCTTAGGTTAAGTTTCAGAGTTGCTTCTAATGTACCAAAGCTGGACTTAGATATAATTTCACTCTCACAACATTATGGCTGGTTGGAGACAGTCCGAACCACAAGTACCGGGTCCATGGTTCTGGCCGTATACTGGGGGGACGGGGACGACTCCCATTAACCCCTGACTATACCGGGGATACGCTTATCACAATGCCTTTCTGGTCTGTGCTGAAGCAGGGCATTCTGGCAGCCAAGTGGCTTGACCTTTATTAGTGAGCCTGGTTACCCCCTCTCGGAACCACAGACTTAGAAATCGCCAGCTCATATACAGTGCATAAAATATATTTATATATATACCCTTATACACCATTTTAATAAAAAATATCACAAAATTCTTCTAAGTCTCTCTGGAAGAGTGAAAGACGCGCACGTTCATTTTCAGAGCTCCTAGACCTTCCTATAAGAAGTTAGCTAAAAAGTAGCTTCTAAAAACGCTTAGGTTAAGTTTCAGAGTTGCTTCTAATGTACCAAAGCTGGACTTAGACATAATTTCACTCTCACAACATTATGGCTGGTTGGAGAGGGTCCGAACCACAAGTACCGGGTCCATGGTTCTGGCCGTATACTGGGGGGACGGGGACGACTCCCATTAACCCCTGACTATACCGGGGATACGCTTATCACAATGCCTTTCTGGTCTGTGCTGAAGCAGGGCATTCTGGCAGGCAAGTGGCTTGACCTTTATTAGTGAGCCTGGTTACCCCCTCTCGGAACCACAGACTTAGAAATCGCCAGCTCATATACAGTGCATAAAATATATTTATATATATATACCCTTATACACCATTTTAATAAAAAATATCACAAAATTCTTCTAAGTCTCTCTGGAAGAGTGAAAGACGCGCACGTTCATTTTCAGAGCTCCTAGACCTTCCTATAAGAAGTTAGCTAAAAAGTAGCTTCGAAAAACGCTTAGGTTAAGTTTCAGAGTTGCTTCTAATGTACCAAAGCTGGACTTAGACATAATTTCACTCTCACAACATTATGGCTGGTTGGAGACAGTCCGAACCACAAGTACCGGGTCCATGGTTCTGGCCGTATACTGGGGGGACGGGGACGACTCCCATTAACCCCTGACTATACCGGGGATACGCTTATCACAATGCCTTTCTGGTCTGTGCTGAAGCAGGGCATTCTGGCAGGCAAGTGGCTTGACCTTTATTAGTGAGCCTGGTTACCCCCTCTCGGAACCACAGACTTAGAAATCGCCAGCTCATATACAGTGCATAAAATATATTTATATATATACCCTTATACACCATTTTAATAAAAAATATCACAAAATTCTTCTAAGTCCCTCGGGAAGAGTGAAAGACGCGCACGTTCATTTTCAGAGCTCCTAGACCTTCCTATAAGAAGTTAGCCAAAAAGTAGCTTCGAAAAACGCTTAGGTTAAGTTTCAGAGTTGCTTCTAATGTACCAAAGCTGGACTTAGACATAATGTCACTCTCACAACATTATGGCTGGTTGGAGACAGTCCGAACCACAAGTACCGGGTCCATGGTTCTGGCCGTATACTGGGGGGACGGGGACGACTCCCATTAACCCCTGACTATACCGGGGATACGCTTATCACAATGCCTTTCTGGTCTGTGCTGAAGCAGGGCATTCTGGCAGCCAAGTGGCTTGACCTTTATTAGTGAGCCTGGTTACCCCCTCTCGGAACCACAGACTTAGAAATCGCCAGCTCATATACAGTGCATAAAATATATTTATATATATACCCTTATACACCATTTTAATAAAAAATATCACAAAATTCTTCTAAGTCTCTCTGGAAGAATGAAAGACGCGCACGTTCATTTTCAGAGCTCCTAGACCTTCCTATAAGAAGTTAGCTAAAAAGTAGCTTCGAAAAACGCTTAGGTTAAGTTTCAGAGTTGCTTCTAATGTACCAAAGCTGGACTTAGACATAATTTCACTCTCACAACATTATGGCTGGTTGGAGACAGTCCGAACCACAAGTACCGGGTCCATGGTTCTGGCCGTATACTGGGGGGACGGGGACGACTCCCATTAACCCCTGACTATACCGGGGATACGCTTATCACAATGCCTTTCTGGTCTGTGCTGAAGCAGGGCATTCTGGCAGGCAAGTGGCTTGACCTTTATTAGTGAGCCTGGTTACCCCCTCTCGGAACCACAGACTTAGAAATCGCCAGCTCATATACAGTGCATAAAATATATTTATATATATACCCTTATACACCATTTTAATAAAAAATATCACAAAATTCTTCTAAGTCCCTCGGGAAGAGTGAAAGACGCGCACGTTCATTTTCAGAGCTCCTAGACCTTCCTATAAGAAGTTAGCCAAAAAGTAGCTTCGAAAAACGCTTAGGTTAAGTTTCAGAGTTGCTTCTAATGTACCAAAGCTGGACTTAGACATAATGTCACTCTCACAACATTATGGCTGGTTGGAGACAGTCCGAACCACAAGTACCGGGTCCATGGTTCTGGCCGTATACTGGGGGGACGGGGACGACTCCCATTAACCCCTGACTATACCGGGGATACGCTTATCACAATGCCTTTCTGGTCTGTGCTGAAGCAGGGCATTCTGGCAGCCAAGTGGCTTGACCTTTATTAGTGAGCCTGGTTACCCCCTCTCGGAACCACAGACTTAGAAATCGCCAGCTCATATACAGTGCATAAAATATATTTATATATATACCCTTATACACCATTTTAATAAAAAAATATCACAAAATTCTTCTAAGTCTCTCGGGAAGAGTGAAAGACGCGCACGTTCATTTTCAGAGCTCCTAGACCTTCCTATAAGAAGTTAGCCAAAAAGTAGCTTCGAAAAACGCTTAGGTTAAGTTTCAGAGTTGCTTCTAATGTACCAAAGCTGGACTTAGACATAATTTCACTCTCACAACATTATGGCTGGTTGGAGACAGTCCGAACTACAAGTACCGGGTCCATGGTTCTGGCCGTATACTGGGGGGACGGGGACGACTCCCATTAACCCCTGACTATACCGGGGATACGCTTATCACAATGCCTTTCTGGTCTGTGCTGAAGCAGGGCATTCTGGCAGGCAAGTGGCTTGACCTTTATTAGTGAATATGGTTACCCCCTCTCGGAACCACAGACTTAGAAATCGCCAGCTCATATACAGTGCATAAAATATATTTATATATATACCCTTATACACCATTTTAATAAAAAATATCACAAAATTCTTCTAAGTCCCTCGGGAAGAGTGAAAGACGCGCACGTTCATTTTCAGAGCTCCTAGACCTTCCTATAAGAAGTTAGCCAAAAAGTAGCTTCGAAAAACGCTTAGGTTAAGTTTCAGAGTTGCTTCTAATGTACCAAAGCTGGACTTAGACATAATGTCACTCTCACAACATTATGGCTGGTTGGAGACAGTCCGAACCACAAGTACCGGGTCCATGGTTCTGGCCGTATACTGGGGGGACGGGGACGACTCCCATTAACCCCTGAGTATACCGGGGATACGCTTATCACAATGCCTTTCTGGTCTGTGCTGAAGCAGGGCATTCTGGCAGCCAAGTGGCTTGACCTTTATTAGTGAGCCTGGTTACCCCCTCTCGGAACCACAGACTTAGAAATCGCCAGCTCATATACAGTGCATAAAATATATTTATATATATACCCTTATACACCATTTTAATAAAAAATATCACAAAATTCTTTTAAGTCCCTCGGAAAGAGTGAAAGACGCGCACGTTCATTTGCAGAGCTCCTAGACCTTCCTATAAGAAGTTAGCCAAAAAGTAGCTTCGAAAAACGCTTAGGTTAAGTTTCAGAGTTGCTTCTAATGTACCAAAGCTGGACTTAGATATAATTTCACTCTCACAACATTATGGCTGGTTGGAGACAGTCCGAACCACAAGTACCGGGTCCATGGTTCTGGCCGTATACTGGGGGGACGGGGACGACTCCCATTAACCCCTGACTATACCGGGGATACGCTTATCACAATGCCTTTCTGGTCTGTGCTGAAGCAGGGCATTCTGGCAGCCAAGTGGCTTGACCTTTATTAGTGAGCCTGGTTACCCCCTCTCGGAACCACAGACTTAGAAATCGCCAGCTCATATACAGTGCATAAAATATATTTATATATATACCCTTATACACCATTTTAATAAAAAATATCACAAAATTCTTCTAAGTCTCTCTGGAAGAGTGAAAGACGCGCACGTTCATTTTCAGAGCTCCTAGACCTTCCTATAAGAAGTTAGCTAAAAAGTAGCTTCGAAAAACGCTTAGGTTAAGTTTCAGAGTTGCTTCTAATGTACCAAAGCTGGACTTAGACATAATTTCACTCTCACAACATTATGGCTGGTTGGAGAGGGTCCGAACCACAAGTACCGGGTCCATGGTTCTGGCCGTATACTGGGGGGACGGGGACGACTCCCATTAACCCCTGACTATACCGGGGATACGCTTATCACAATGCCTTTCTGGTCTGTGCTGAAGCAGGGCATTCTGGCAGGCAAGTGGCTTGACCTTTATTAGTGAGCCTGGTTACCCCCTCTCGGAACCACAGACTTAGAAATCGCCAGCTCATATACAGTGCATAAAATATATTTATATATATACCCTTATACACCATTTTAATAAAAAATATCACAAAATTCTTCTAAGTCCCTCGGAAGAGTGAAAGACGCGCACGTTCATTTTCAGAGCTCCTAGACCTTCCTATAAGAAGTTAGCCAAAAAGTAGCTTCGAAAAACGCTTAGGTTAAGTTTCAGAGTTGCTTCTAATGTACCAAAGCTGGACTTAGACATAATGTCACTCTCACAACATTATGGCTGGTTGGAGACAGTCAGAACCACAAGTACCGGGTCCATGGTTCTGGCCGTATACTGGGGGGACGGGGACGACTCCCATTAACCCCTGACTATACCGGGGATACGCTTATCACAATGCCTTTCTGGTCTGTGCTGAAGCAGGGCATTCTGGCAGCCAAGTGGCTTGACCTTTATTAGTGAGCCTGGTTACCCCCTCTCGGAACCACAGACTTAGAAATCGCCAGCTCATATACAGTGCATAAAATATATTTATATATATACCCTTATACACCATTTTAATAAAAAATATCACAAAATTCTTCTAAGTCCCTCGGAAAGAGTGAAAGACGCGCACGTTCATTTTCAGAGCTCCTAGACCTTCCTATAAGAAGTTAGCTAAAAAGTAGCTTCGAAAAACGCTTAGGTTAAGTTTCAGAGTTGCTTCTAATGTACCAAAGCTGGACTTAGACATAATTTCACTCTCACAACATTATGGCTGGTTGGAGAGGGTCCGAACCACAAGTACCGGGTCCATGGTTCTGGCCGTATACTGGGGGGACGGGGACGACTCCCATTAACCCCTGACTATACCGGGGATACGCTTATCACAATGCCTTTCTGGTCTGTGCTGAAGCAGGGCATTCTGGCAGGCAAGTGGCTTGACCTTTATTAGTGAGCCTGGTTACCCCCTCTCGGAACCACAGACTTAGAAATCGCCAGCTCATATACAGTGCATAAAATATATTTATATATATACCCTTATACACCATTTTAATAAAAAATATCACAAAATTCTTCTAAGTCTCTCTGGAAGAATGAAAGACGCGCACGTTCATTTTCAGAGCTCCTAGACCTTCCTATAAGAAGTTAGCTAAAAAGTAGCTTCGAAAAACGCTTAGGTTAAGTTTCAGAGTTGCTTCTAATGTACCAAAGCTGGACTTAGACATAATTTCACTCTCACAACATTATGGCTGGTTGGAGACAGTCCGAACCACAAGTACCGGGTCCATGGTTCTGGCCGTATACTGGGGGGACGGGGACGACTCCCATTAACCCCTGACTATACCGGGGATACGCTTATCACAATGCCTTTCTGGTCTGTGCTGAAGCAGGGCATTCTGGCAGGCAAGTGGCTTGACCTTTATTAGTGAGCCTGGTTACCCCCTCTCGGAACCACAGACTTAGAAATCGCCAGCTCATATACAGTGCATAAAATATATTTATATATATACCCTTATACACCATTTTAATAAAAAATATCACAAAATTCTTCTAAGTCCCTCGGGAAGAGTGAAAGACGCGCACGTTCATTTTCAGAGCTCCTAGACCTTCCTATAAGAAGTTAGCCAAAAAGTAGCTTCGAAAAACGCTTAGGTTAAGTTTCAGAGTTGCTTCTAATGTACCAAAGCTGGACTTAGACATAATGTCACTCTCACAACATTATGGCTGGTTGGAGACAGTCCGAACCACAAGTACCGGGTCCATGGTTCTGGCCGTATACTGGGGGGACGGGGACGACTCCCATTAACCCCTGACTATACCGGGGATACGCTTATCACAATGCCTTTCTGGTCTGTGCTGAAGCAGGGCATTCTGGCAGCCAAGTGGCTTGACCTTTATTAGTGAGCCTGGTTACCCCCTCTCGGAACCACAGACTTAGAAATCGCCAGCTCATATACAGTGCATAAAATATATTTATATATATACCCTTATACACCATTTTAATAAAAAAATATCACAAAATTCTTCTAAGTCTCTCGGGAAGAGTGAAAGACGCGCACGTTCATTTTCAGAGCTCCTAGACCTTCCTATAAGAAGTTAGCCAAAAAGTAGCTTCGAAAAACGCTTAGGTTAAGTTTCAGAGTTGCTTCTAATGTACCAAAGCTGGACTTAGACATAATTTCACTCTCACAACATTATGGCTGGTTGGAGACAGTCCGAACTACAAGTACCGGGTCCATGGTTCTGGCCGTATACTGGGGGGACGGGGACGACTCCCATTAACCCCTGACTATACCGGGGATACGCTTATCACAATGCCTTTCTGGTCTGTGCTGAAGCAGGGCATTCTGGCAGGCAAGTGGCTTGACCTTTATTAGTGAATATGGTTACCCCCTCTCGGAACCACAGACTTAGAAATCGCCAGCTCATATACAGTGCATAAAATATATTTATATATATACCCTTATACACCATTTTAATAAAAAATATCACAAAATTCTTCTAAGTCCCTCGGGAAGAGTGAAAGACGCGCACGTTCATTTTCAGAGCTCCTAGACCTTCCTATAAGAAGTTAGCCAAAAAGTAGCTTCGAAAAACGCTTAGGTTAAGTTTCAGAGTTGCTTCTAATGTACCAAAGCTGGACTTAGACATAATGTCACTCTCACAACATTATGGCTGGTTGGAGACAGTCCGAACCACAAGTACCGGGTCCATGGTTCTGGCCGTATACTGGGGGGACGGGGACGACTCCCATTAACCCCTGAGTATACCGGGGATACGCTTATCACAATGCCTTTCTGGTCTGTGCTGAAGCAGGGCATTCTGGCAGCCAAGTGGCTTGACCTTTATTAGTGAGCCTGGTTACCCCCTCTCGGAACCACAGACTTAGAAATCGCCAGCTCATATACAGTGCATAAAATATATTTATATATATACCCTTATACACCATTTTAATAAAAAATATCACAAAATTCTTTTAAGTCCCTCGGAAAGAGTGAAAGACGCGCACGTTCATTTGCAGAGCTCCTAGACCTTCCTATAAGAAGTTAGCCAAAAAGTAGCTTCGAAAAACGCTTAGGTTAAGTTTCAGAGTTGCTTCTAATGTACCAAAGCTGGACTTAGATATAATTTCACTCTCACAACATTATGGCTGGTTGGAGACAGTCCGAACCACAAGTACCGGGTCCATGGTTCTGGCCGTATACTGGGGGGACGGGGACGACTCCCATTAACCCCTGACTATACCGGGGATACGCTTATCACAATGCCTTTCTGGTCTGTGCTGAAGCAGGGCATTCTGGCAGCCAAGTGGCTTGACCTTTATTAGTGAGCCTGGTTACCCCCTCTCGGAACCACAGACTTAGAAATCGCCAGCTCATATACAGTGCATAAAATATATTTATATATATACCCTTATACACCATTTTAATAAAAAATATCACAAAATTCTTCTAAGTCTCTCTGGAAGAGTGAAAGACGCGCACGTTCATTTTCAGAGCTCCTAGACCTTCCTATAAGAAGTTAGCTAAAAAGTAGCTTCTAAAAACGCTTAGGTTAAGTTTCAGAGTTGCTTCTAATGTACCAAAGCTGGACTTAGACATAATTTCACTCTCACAACATTATGGCTGGTTGGAGAGGGTCCGAACCACAAGTACCGGGTCCATGGTTCTGGCCGTATACTGGGGGGACGGGGACGACTCCCATTAACCCCTGACTATACCGGGGATACGCTTATCACAATGCCTTTCTGGTCTGTGCTGAAGCAGGGCATTCTGGCAGGCAAGTGGCTTGACCTTTATTAGTGAGCCTGGTTACCCCCTCTCGGAACCACAGACTTAGAAATCGCCAGCTCATATACAGTGCATAAAATATATTTATATATATATACCCTTATACACCATTTTAATAAAAAATATCACAAAATTCTTCTAAGTCTCTCTGGAAGAGTGAAAGACGCGCACGTTCATTTTCAGAGCTCCTAGACCTTCCTATAAGAAGTTAGCTAAAAAGTAGCTTCGAAAAACGCTTAGGTTAAGTTTCAGAGTTGCTTCTAATGTACCAAAGCTGGACTTAGACATAATTTCACTCTCACAACATTATGGCTGGTTGGAGACAGTCCGAACCACAAGTACCGGGTCCATGGTTCTGGCCGTATACTGGGGGGACGGGGACGACTCCCATTAACCCCTGACTATACCGGGGATACGCTTATCACAATGCCTTTCTGGTCTGTGCTGAAGCAGGGCATTCTGGCAGGCAAGTGGCTTGACCTTTATTAGTGAGCCTGGTTACCCCCTCTCGGAACCACAGACTTAGAAATCGCCAGCTCATATACAGTGCATAAAATATATTTATATATATACCCTTATACACCATTTTAATAAAAAATATCACAAAATTCTTCTAAGTCCCTCGGGAAGAGTGAAAGACGCGCACGTTCATTTTCAGAGCTCCTAGACCTTCCTATAAGAAGTTAGCCAAAAAGTAGCTTCGAAAAACGCTTAGGTTAAGTTTCAGAGTTGCTTCTAATGTACCAAAGCTGGACTTAGACATAATGTCACTCTCACAACATTATGGCTGGTTGGAGACAGTCCGAACCACAAGTACCGGGTCCATGGTTCTGGCCGTATACTGGGGGGACGGGGACGACTCCCATTAACCCCTGACTATACCGGGGATACGCTTATCACAATGCCTTTCTGGTCTGTGCTGAAGCAGGGCATTCTGGCAGCCAAGTGGCTTGACCTTTATTAGTGAGCCTGGTTACCCCCTCTCGGAACCACAGACTTAGAAATCGCCAGCTCATATACAGTGCATAAAATATATTTATATATATACCCTTATACACCATTTTAATAAAAAATATCACAAAATTCTTCTAAGTCCCTCGGAAAGAGTGAAAGACGCGCACGTTCATTTTCAGAGCTCCTAGACCTTCCTATAAGAAGTTAGCCAAAAAGTAGCTTCGAAAAACGCTTAGGTTAAGTTTCAGAGTTGCTTCTAATGTACCAAAGCTGGACTTAGACATAATTTCACTCTCACAACATTATGGCTGGTTGGAGACAGTCCGAACCACAAGTACCGGGTCCATGGTTCTGGCCGTATACTGGGGGGACGGGGATGACTCCCATTAACCCCTGACTATACCGGGTATACGCTTATCTCAATGCCTTTCTGGTCTGTGCTGAAGCAGGGCATTCTGGCAGCCAAGTGGCTTGACCTTTATTAGTGAGCCTGGTTACCCCCTCTCGGAACCACAGACTTAGAAATCGCCAGCTCATATACAGTGCATAAAATATATTTATATATATACCCTTATACACCATTTTAATAAAAAAATATCACAAAATTCTTCTAAGTCTCTCGGGAAGAGTGAAAGACGCGCACGTTCATTTTCAGAGCTCCTAGACCTTCCTATAAGAAGTTAGCCAAAAAGTAGCTTCGAAAAACGCTTAGGTTAAGTTTCAGAGTTGCTTCTAATGTACCAAAGCTGGACTTAGACATAATTTCACTCTCACAACATTATGGCTGGTTGGAGACAGTCCGAACTACAAGTACCGGGTCCATGGTTCTGGCCGTATACTGGGGGGACGGGGACGACTCCCATTAACCCCTGACTATACCGGGGATACGCTTATCACAATGCCTTTCTGGTCTGTGCTGAAGCAGGGCATTCTGGCAGGCAAGTGGCTTGACCTTTATTAGTGAATATGGTTACCCCCTCTCGGAACCACAGACTTAGAAATCGCCAGCTCATATACAGTGCATAAAATATATTTATATATATACCCTTATACACCATTTTAATAAAAAAATATCACAAAATTCTTCTAAGTCCCTCGGGAAGAGTGAAAGACGCGCACGTTCATTTTCAGAGCTCCTAGACCTTCCTATAAGAAGTTAGCCAAAAAGTAACTTCGAAAAACGCTTAGGTTAAGTTTCAGAGTTGCTTCTAATGTACCAAAGCTGGACTTAGACATAATGTCACTCTCACAACATTATGGCTGGTTGGAGACAGTCCGAACCACAAGTACCGGGTCCATGGTTCTGGCCGTATACTGGGGGGACGGGGACGACTCCCATTAACCCCTGAGTATACCGGGGATACGCTTATCACAATGCCTTTCTGGTCTGTGCTGAAGCAGGGCATTCTGGCAGCCAAGTGGCTTGACCTTTATTAGTGAGCCTGGTTACCCCCTCTCGGAACCACAGACTTAGAAATCGCCAGCTCATATACAGTGCATAAAATATATTTATATATATACCCTTATACACCATTTTAATAAAAAATATCACAAAATTCTTTTAAGTCCCTCGGAAAGAGTGAAAGACGCGCACGTTCATTTGCAGAGCTCCTAGACCTTCCTATAAGAAGTTAGCCAAAAAGTAGCTTCGAAAAACGCTTAGGTTAAGTTTCAGAGTTGCTTCTAATGTTCCAAAGCTGGACTTAGATATAATTTCACTCTCACAACATTATGGCTGGTTGGAGACAGTCCGAACCACAAGTACCGGGTCCATGGTTCTGGCCGTATACTGGGGGGACAGGGACGACTCCCATTAACCCTTGACTATACCGGGGATACGCTTATCACAATGCCTTTCTGGTCTGTGCTGAAGCAGGGCATTCTGGCAGCCAAGTGGCTTGACCTTTATTAGTGAGCCTGGTTACCCCCTCTCGGAACCACAGACTTAGAAATCGCCAGCTCATATACAGTGCATAAAATATATTTATATATATACCCTTATACACCATTTTAATAAAAAATATCACAAAATTCTTCTAAGTCTCTCTGGAAGAGTGAAAGACGCGCACGTTCATTTTCAGAGCTCCTAGACCTTCCTATAAGAAGTTAGCTAAAAAGTAGCTTCGAAAAACGCTTAGGTTAAGTTTCAGAGTTGCTTCTAATGTACCAAAGCTGGACTTAGACATAATGTCACTCTCACAACATTATGGCTGGTTGGAGACAGTCCGAACCACAAGTACCGGGTCCATGGTTCTGGCCGTATACTGGGGGGACGGGGACGACTCCCATTAACCCCTGACTATACCGGGGATACGCTTATCACAATGCCTTTCTGGTCTGTGCTGAAGCAGGGCATTCTGGCAGGCAAGTGGCTTGACCTTTATTAGTGAGCCTGGTTACCCCCTCTCGGAACCACAGACTTAGAAATCGCCAGCTCATATACAGTGCATAAAATATATTTATATATATACCCTTATACACCATTTTAATAAAAAATATCACAAAATTCTTCTAAGTCCCTCGGGAAGAGTGAAAGACGCGCACGTTCATTTTCAGAGCTCCTAGACCTTCCTATAAGAAGTTAGCCAAAAAGTAGCTTCGAAAAACGCTTAGGTTAAGTTTCAGAGTTGCTTCTAATGTACCAAAGCTGGACTTAGACATAATGTCACTCTCACAACATTATGGCTGGTTGGAGACAGTCCGAACCACAAGTACCGGGTCCATGGTTCTGGCCGTATACTGGGGGGACGGGGACGACTCCCATTAACCCCTGACTATACCGGGGATACGCTTATCACAATGCCTTTCTGGTCTGTGCTGAAGCAGGGCATTCTGGCAGCCAAGTGGCTTGACCTTTATTAGTGAGCCTGGTTACCCCCTCTCGGAACCACAGACTTAGAAATCGCCAGCTCATATACAGTGCATAAAATATATTTATATATATACCCTTATACACCATTTTAATAAAAAATATCACAAAATTCTTCTAAGTCCCTCGGAAAGAGTGAAAGACGCGCACGTTCATTTTCAGAGCTCCGAGACCTTCCTATAAGAAGTTAGCTAAAAAGTAGCTTCGAAAAACGCTTAGGTTAAGTTTCAGAGTTGCTTCTAATGTACCAAAGCTGGACTTAGACATAATTTCACTCTCACAACATTATGGCTGGTTGGAGACAGTCCGAACTACAAGTACCGGGTCCATGGTTCTGGCCGTATACTGGGGGGACGGGGACGACTCCCATTAACCCCTGACTATACCGGGGATACGCTTATCACAATGCCTTTCTGGTCTGTGCTGAAGCAGGGCATTCTGGCAGGCAAGTGGCTTGACCTTTATTAGTGAATATGGTTACCCCCTCTCGGAACCACAGACTTAGAAATCGCCAGCTCATATACAGTGCATAAAATATATTTATATATATACCCTTATACACCATTTTAATAAAAAAATATCACAAAATTCTTCTAAGTCCCTCGGGAAGAGTGAAAGACGCGCACGTTCATTTTCAGAGCTCCTAGACCTTCCTATAAGAAGTTAGCCAAAAAGTAACTTCGAAAAACGCTTAGGTTAAGTTTCAGAGTTGCTTCTAATGTACCAAAGCTGGACTTAGACATAATGTCACTCTCACAACATTATGGCTGGTTGGAGACAGTCCGAACCACAAGTACCGGGTCCATGGTTCTGGCCGTATACTGGGGGGACGGGGACGACTCCCATTAACCCCTGAGTATACCGGGGATACGCTTATCACAATGCCTTTCTGGTCTGTGCTGAAGCAGGGCATTCTGGCAGCCAAGTGGCTTGACCTTTATTAGTGAGCCTGGTTACCCCCTCTCGGAACCACAGACTTAGAAATCGCCAGCTCATATACAGTGCATAAAATATATTTATATATATACCCTTATACACCATTTTAATAAAAAATATCACAAAATTCTTTTAAGTCCCTCGGAAAGAGTGAAAGACGCGCACGTTCATTTGCAGAGCTCCTAGACCTTCCTATAAGAAGTTAGCCAAAAAGTAGCTTCGAAAAACGCTTAGGTTAAGTTTCAGAGTTGCTTCTAATGTTCCAAAGCTGGACTTAGATATAATTTCACTCTCACAACATTATGGCTGGTTGGAGACAGTCCGAACCACAAGTACCGGGTCCATGGTTCTGGCCGTATACTGGGGGGACAGGGACGACTCCCATTAACCCTTGACTATACCGGGGATACGCTTATCACAATGCCTTTCTGGTCTGTGCTGAAGCAGGGCATTCTGGCAGCCAAGTGGCTTGACCTTTATTAGTGAGCCTGGTTACCCCCTCTCGGAACCACAGACTTAGAAATCGCCAGCTCATATACAGTGCATAAAATATATTTATATATATACCCTTATACACCATTTTAATAAAAAATATCACAAAATTCTTTTAAGTCCCTCGGAAAGAGTGAAAGACGCGCACGTTCATTTGCAGAGCTCCTAGACCTTCCTATAAGAAGTTAGCCAAAAAGTAGCTTCGAAAAACGCTTAGGTTAAGTTTCAGAGTTGCTTCTAATGTACCAAAGCTGGACTTAGACATAATGTCACTCTCACAACATTATGGCTGGTTGGAGACAGTCCGAACCACAAGTACCGGGTCCATGGTTCTGGCCGTATACTGGGGGGACGGGGACGACTCCCATTAACCCCTGACTATACCGGGGATACGCTTATCACAATGCCTTTCTGGTCTGTGCTGAAGCAGGGCATTCTGGCAGGCAAGTGGCTTGACCTTTATTAGTGAGCCTGGTTACCCCCTCTCGGAACCACAGACTTAGAAATCGCCAGCTCATATACAGTGCATAAAATATATTTATATATATACCCTTATACACCATTTTAATAAAAAATATCACAAAATTCTTCTAAGTCCCTCGGGAAGAGTGAAAGACGCGCACGTTCATTTTCAGAGCTCCTAGACCTTCCTATAAGAAGTTAGCCAAAAAGTAGCTTCGAAAAACGCTTAGGTTAAGTTTCAGAGTTGCTTCTAATGTACCAAAGCTGGACTTAGACATAATGTCACTCTCACAACATTATGGCTGGTTGGAGACAGTCCGAACCACAAGTACCGGGTCCATGGTTCTGGCCGTATACTGGGGGGACGGGGACGACTCCCATTAACCCCTGACTATACCGGGGATACGCTTATCACAATGCCTTTCTGGTCTGTGCTGAAGCAGGGCATTCTGGCAGCCAAGTGGCTTGACCTTTATTAGTGAGCCTGGTTACCCCCTCTCGGAACCACAGACTTAGAAATCGCCAGCTCATATACAGTGCATAAAATATATTTATATATATACCCTTATACACCATTTTAATAAAAAATATCACAAAATTCTTCTAAGTCCCTCGGAAAGAGTGAAAGACGCGCACGTTCATTTTCAGAGCTCCGAGACCTTCCTATAAGAAGTTAGCTAAAAAGTAGCTTCGAAAAACGCTTAGGTTAAGTTTCAGAGTTGCTTCTAATGTACCAAAGCTGGACTTAGACATAATTTCACTCTCACAACATTATGGCTGGTTGGAGACAGTCCGAACTACAAGTACCGGGTCCATGGTTCTGGCCGTATACTGGGGGGACGGGGACGACTCCCATTAACCCCTGACTATACCGGGGATACGCTTATCACAATGCCTTTCTGGTCTGTGCTGAAGCAGGGCATTCTGGCAGGCAAGTGGCTTGACCTTTATTAGTGAATATGGTTACCCCCTCTCGGAACCACAGACTTAGAAATCGCCAGCTCATATACAGTGCATAAAATATATTTATATATATACCCTTATACACCATTTTAATAAAAAAATATCACAAAATTCTTCTAAGTCCCTCGGGAAGAGTGAAAGACGCGCACGTTCATTTTCAGAGCTCCTAGACCTTCCTATAAGAAGTTAGCCAAAAAGTAACTTCGAAAAACGCTTAGGTTAAGTTTCAGAGTTGCTTCTAATGTACCAAAGCTGGACTTAGACATAATGTCACTCTCACAACATTATGGCTGGTTGGAGACAGTCCGAACCACAAGTACCGGGTCCATGGTTCTGGCCGTATACTGGGGGGACGGGGACGACTCCCATTAACCCCTGAGTATACCGGGGATACGCTTATCACAATGCCTTTCTGGTCTGTGCTGAAGCAGGGCATTCTGGCAGCCAAGTGGCTTGACCTTTATTAGTGAGCCTGGTTACCCCCTCTCGGAACCACAGACTTAGAAATCGCCAGCTCATATACAGTGCATAAAATATATTTATATATATACCCTTATACACCATTTTAATAAAAAATATCACAAAATTCTTTTAAGTCCCTCGGAAAGAGTGAAAGACGCGCACGTTCATTTGCAGAGCTCCTAGACCTTCCTATAAGAAGTTAGCCAAAAAGTAGCTTCGAAAAACGCTTAGGTTAAGTTTCAGAGTTGCTTCTAATGTTCCAAAGCTGGACTTAGATATAATTTCACTCTCACAACATTATGGCTGGTTGGAGACAGTCCGAACCACAAGTACCGGGTCCATGGTTCTGGCCGTATACTGGGGGGACAGGGACGACTCCCATTAACCCTTGACTATACCGGGGATACGCTTATCACAATGCCTTTCTGGTCTGTGCTGAAGCAGGGCATTCTGGCAGCCAAGTGGCTTGACCTTTATTAGTGAGCCTGGTTACCCCCTCTCGGAACCACAGACTTAGAAATCGCCAGCTCATATACAGTGCATAAAATATATTTATATATATACCCTTATACACCATTTTAATAAAAAATATCACAAAATTCTTTTAAGTCCCTCGGAAAGAGTGAAAGACGCGCACGTTCATTTGCAGAGCTCCTAGACCTTCCTATAAGAAGTTAGCCAAAAAGTAGCTTCGAAAAACGCTTAGGTTAAGTTTCAGAGTTGCTTCTAATGTTCCAAAGCTGGACTTAGATATAATTTCACTCTCACAACATTATGGCTGGTTGGAGACAGTCCGAACCACAAGTACCGGGTCCATGGTTCTGGCCGTATACTGGGGGGACAGGGACGACTCCCATTAACCCTTGACTATACCGGGGATACGCTTATCACAATGCCTTTCTGGTCTGTGCTGAAGCAGGGCATTCTGGCAGCCAAGTGGCTTGACCTTTATTAGTGAGCCTGGTTACCCCCTCTCGGAACCACAGACTTAGAAATCGCCAGCTCATATACAGTGCATAAAATATATTTATATATATACCCTTATACACCATTTTAATAAAAAATATCACAAAATTCTTCTAAGTCTCTCTGGAAGAGTGAAAGACGCGCACGTTCATTTTCAGAGCTCCTAGACCTTCCTATAAGAAGTTAGCTAAAAAGTAGCTTCGAAAAACGCTTAGGTTAAGTTTCAGAGTTGCTTCTAATGTACCAAAGCTGGACTTAGACATAATGTCACTCTCACAACATTATGGCTGGTTGGAGACAGTCCGAACCACAAGTACCGGGTCCATGGTTCTGGCCGTATACTGGGGGGACGGGGACGACTCCCATTAACCCCTGACTATACCGGGGATACGCTTATCACAATGCCTTTCTGGTCTGTGCTGAAGCAGGGCATTCTGGCAGGCAAGTGGCTTGACCTTTATTAGTGAGCCTGGTTACCCCCTCTCGGAACCACAGACTTAGAAATCGCCAGCTCATATACAGTGCATAAAATATATTTATATATATACCCTTATACACCATTTTAATAAAAAATATCACAAAATTCTTTTAAGTCCCTCGGGAAGAGTGAAAGACGCGCACGTTCATTTTCAGAGCTCCTAGACCTTCCTATAAGAAGTTAGCCAAAAAGTAGCTTCGAAAAACGCTTAGGTTAAGTTTCAGAGTTGCTTCTAATGTACCAAAGCTGGACTTAGACATAATGTCACTCTCACAACATTATGGCTGGTTGGAGACAGTCCGAACCACAAGTACCGGGTCCATGGTTCTGGCCGTATACTGGGGGGACGGGGACGACTCCCATTAACCCCTGACTATACCGGGGATACGCTTATCACAATGCCTTTCTGGTCTGTGCTGAAGCAGGGCATTCTGGCAGCCAAGTGGCTTGACCTTTATTAGTGAGCCTGGTTACCCCCTCTCGGAACCACAGACTTAGAAATCGCCAGCTCATATACAGTGCATAAAATATATTTATATATATACCCTTATACACCATTTTAATAAAAAATATCACAAAATTCTTCTAAGTCCCTCGGAAAGAGTGAAAGACGCGCACGTTCATTTTCAGAGCTCCGAGACCTTCCTATAAGAAGTTAGCTAAAAAGTAGCTTCGAAAAACGCTTAGGTTAAGTTTCAGAGTTGCTTCTAATGTACCAAAGCTGGACTTAGACATAATTTCACTCTCACAACATTATGGCTGGTTGGAGACAGTCCGAACCACAAGTACCGGGTCCATGGTTCTGGCCGTATACTGGGGGGACGGGGACGACTCCCATTAACCCCTGACTATACCGGGTATACGCTTATCACAATGCCTTTCTGGTCTGTGCTGAAGCAGGGCATTCTGGCAGCCAAGTGGCTTGACCTTTATTAGTGAGCCTGGTTACCCCCTCTCGGAACCACAGACTTAGAAATCGCCAGCTCATATACAGTGCATAAAATATATTTATATATATACCCTTATACACCATTTTAATAAAAAAATATCACAAAATTCTTCTAAGTCTCTCGGGAAGAGTGAAAGACGCGCACGTTCATTTTCAGAGCTCCTAGACCTTCCTATAAGAAGTTAGCCAAAAAGTAGCTTCGAAAAACGCTTAGGTTAAGTTTCAGAGTTGCTTCTAATGTACCAAAGCTGGACTTAGACATAATTTCACTCTCACAACATTATGGCTGGTTGGAGACAGTCCGAACCACAAGTACCGGGTCCATGGTTCTGGCCGTATACTGGGGGGACGGGGACGACTCCCATTAACCCCTGACTATACCGGGGATACGCTTATCACAATGCCTTTCTGGTCTGTGCTGAAGCAGGGCATTCTGGCAGCCAAGTGGCTTGACCTTTATTAGTGAGCCTGGTTACCCCCTCTCGGAACCACAGACTTAGAAATCGCCAGCTCATATACAGTGCATAAAATATATTTATATATATACCCTTATACACCATTTTAATAAAAAATATCACAAAATTCTTCTAAGTCCCTCGGGAAGAGTGAAAGACGCGCACGTTCATTTTCAGAGCTCCTAGACCTTCCTATAAGAAGTTAGCCAAAAAGTAGCTTCGAAAAACGCTTAGGTTAAGTTTCAGAGTTGCTTCTAATGTACCAAAGCTGGACTTAGACATAATTTCACTCTCACAACATTATGGCTGGTTGGAGACAGTCCGAACTACAAGTACCGGGTCCATGGTTCTGGCCGTATACTGGGGGGACGGGGACGACTCCCATTAACCCCTGACTATACCGGGGATACGCTTATCACAATGCCTTTCTGGTCTGTGCTGAAGCAGGGCATTCTGGCAGGCAAGTGGCTTGACCTTTATTAGTGAATATGGTTACCCCCTCTCGGAACCACAGACTTAGAAATCGCCAGCTCATATACAGTGCATAAAATATATTTATATATATACCCTTATACACCATTTTAATAAAAAAATATCACAAAATTCTTCTAAGTCCCTCGGGAAGAGTGAAAGACGCGCACGTTCATTTTCAGAGCTCCTAGACGTTCCTATAAGAAGTTAGCCAAAAAGTAACTTCGAAAAACGCTTAGGTTAAGTTTCAGAGTTGCTTCTAATGTACCAAAGCTGGACTTAGACATAATGTCACTCTCACAACATTATGGCTGGTTGGAGACAGTCCGAACCACAAGTACCGGGTCCATGGTTCTGGCCGTATACTGGGGGGACGGGGACGACTCCCATTAACCCCTGAGTATACCGGGGATACGCTTATCACAATGCCTTTCTGGTCTGTGCTGAAGCAGGGCATTCTGGCAGGCAAGTGGCTTGACCTTTATTAGTGAGCCTGGTTACCCCCTCTCGGAACCACAGACTTAGAAATCGCCAGCTCATATACAGTGCATAAAATATATTTATATATATACCCTTATACACCATTTTAATAAAAAATATCACAAAATTCTTTTAAGTCCCTCGGAAAGAGTGAAAGACGCGCACGTTCATTTGCAGAGCTCCTAGACCTTCCTATAAGAAGTTAGCCAAAAAGTAGCTTCGAAAAACGCTTAGGTTAAGTTTCAGAGTTGCTTCTAATGTTCCAAAGCTGGACTTAGATATAATTTCACTCTCACAACATTATGGCTGGTTGGAGACAGTCCGAACCACAAGTACCGGGTCCATGGTTCTGGCCGTATACTGGGGGGACGGGGACGACTCCCATTAACCCCTGAGTATACCGGGGATACGCTTATCACAATGCCTTTCTGGTCTGTGCTGAAGCAGGGCATTCTGGCAGCCAAGTGGCTTGACCTTTATTAGTGAGCCTGGTTACCCCCTCTCGGAACCACAGACTTAGAAATCGCCAGCTCATATACAGTGCATAAAATATATTTATATATATACCCTTATACACCATTTTAATAAAAAATATCACAAAATTCTTTTAAGTCCCTCGGAAAGAGTGAAAGACGCGCACGTTCATTTGCAGAGCTCCTAGACCTTCCTATAAGAAGTTAGCCAAAAAGTAGCTTCGAAAAACGCTTAGGTTAAGTTTCAGAGTTGCTTCTAATGTTCCAAAGCTGGACTTAGATATAATTTCACTCTCACAACATTATGGCTGGTTGGAGACAGTCCGAACCACAAGTACCGGGTCCATGGTTCTGGCCGTATACTGGGGGGACAGGGACGACTCCCATTAACCCTTGACTATACCGGGGATACGCTTATCACAATGCCTTTCTGGTCTGTGCTGAAGCAGGGCATTCTGGCAGCCAAGTGGCTTGACCTTTATTAGTGAGCCTGGTTACCCCCTCTCGGAACCACAGACTTAGAAATCGCCAGCTCATATACAGTGCATAAAATATATTTATATATATACCCTTATACACCATTTTAATAAAAAATATCACAAAATTCTTTTAAGTCCCTCGGAAAGAGTGAAAGACGCGCACGTTCATTTGCAGAGCTCCTAGACCTTCCTATAAGAAGTTAGCCAAAAAGTAGCTTCGAAAAACGCTTAGGTTAAGTTTCAGAGTTGCTTCTAATGTTCCAAAGCTGGACTTAGATATAATTTCACTCTCACAACATTATGGCTGGTTGGAGACAGTCCGAACCACAAGTACCGGGTCCATGGTTCTGGCCGTATACTGGGGGGACGGGGACGACTCCCATTAACCCCTGACTATACCGGGGATACGCTTATCACAATGCCTTTCTGGTCTGTGCTGAAGCAGGGCATTCTGGCAGCCAAGTGGCTTGACCTTTATTAGTGAGCCTGGTTACCCCCTCTCGGAACCACAGACTTAGAAATCGCCAGCTCATATACAGTGCATAAAATATATTTATATATATACCCTTATACACCATTTTAATAAAAAATATCACAAAATTCTTCTAAGTCCCTCGGGAAGAGTGAAAGACGCGCACGTTCATTTTCAGAGCTCCTAGACCTTCCTATAAGAAGTTAGCCAAAAAGTAGCTTCGAAAAACGCTTAGGTTAAGTTTCAGAGTTGCTTCTAATGTACCAAAGCTGGACTTAGACATAATTTCACTCTCACAACATTATGGCTGGTTGGAGACAGTCCGAACTACAAGTACCGGGTCCATGGTTCTGGCCGTATACTGGGGGGACGGGGACGACTCCCATTAACCCCTGACTATACCGGGGATACGCTTATCACAATGCCTTTCTGGTCTGTGCTGAAGCAGGGCATTCTGGCAGGCAAGTGGCTTGACCTTTATTAGTGAATATGGTTACCCCCTCTCGGAACCACAGACTTAGAAATCGCCAGCTCATATACAGTGCATAAAATATATTTATATATATACCCTTATACACCATTTTAATAAAAAAATATCACAAAATTCTTCTAAGTCCCTCGGGAAGAGTGAAAGACGCGCACGTTCATTTTCAGAGCTCCTAGACCTTCCTATAAGAAGTTAGCCAAAAAGTAACTTCGAAAAACGCTTAGGTTAAGTTTCAGAGTTGCTTCTAATGTACCAAAGCTGGACTTAGACATAATGTCACTCTCACAACATTATGGCTGGTTGGAGACAGTCCGAACCACAAGTACCGGGTCCATGGTTCTGGCCGTATACTGGGGGGACGGGGACGACTCCCATTAACCCCTGAGTATACCGGGGATACGCTTATCACAATGCCTTTCTGGTCTGTGCTGAAGCAGGGCATTCTGGCAGGCAAGTGGCTTGACCTTTATTAGTGAGCCTGGTTACCCCCTCTCGGAACCACAGACTTAGAAATCGCCAGCTCATATACAGTGCATAAAATATATTTATATATATACCCTTATACACCATTTTAATAAAAAATATCACAAAATTCTTTTAAGTCCCTCGGAAAGAGTGAAAGACGCGCACGTTCATTTGCAGAGCTCCTAGACCTTCCTATAAGAAGTTAGCCAAAAAGTAGCTTCGAAAAACGCTTAGGTTAAGTTTCAGAGTTGCTTCTAATGTTCCAAAGCTGGACTTAGATATAATTTCACTCTCACAACATTATGGCTGGTTGGAGACAGTCCGAACCACAAGTACCGGGTCCATGGTTCTGGCCGTATACTGGGGGGACGGGGACGACTCCCATTAACCCCTGAGTATACCGGGGATACGCTTATCACAATGCCTTTCTGGTCTGTGCTGAAGCAGGGCATTCTGGCAGCCAAGTGGCTTGACCTTTATTAGTGAGCCTGGTTACCCCCTCTCGGAACCACAGACTTAGAAATCGCCAGCTCATATACAGTGCATAAAATATATTTATATATATACCCTTATACACCATTTTAATAAAAAATATCACAAAATTCTTTTAAGTCCCTCGGAAAGAGTGAAAGACGCGCACGTTCATTTGCAGAGCTCCTAGACCTTCCTATAAGAAGTTAGCCAAAAAGTAGCTTCGAAAAACGCTTAGGTTAAGTTTCAGAGTTGCTTCTAATGTTCCAAAGCTGGACTTAGATATAATTTCACTCTCACAACATTATGGCTGGTTGGAGACAGTCCGAACCACAAGTACCGGGTCCATGGTTCTGGCCGTATACTGGGGGGACAGGGACGACTCCCATTAACCCTTGACTATACCGGGGATACGCTTATCACAATGCCTTTCTGGTCTGTGCTGAAGCAGGGCATTCTGGCAGCCAAGTGGCTT
The DNA here is from genome assembly GCF_040206685.1 of Ascaphus truei. Taxonomy (NCBI): domain Eukaryota; kingdom Metazoa; phylum Chordata; class Amphibia; order Anura; family Ascaphidae; genus Ascaphus; species Ascaphus truei. The sequence goes on along the minus strand of NW_027456730.1, from coordinate 1,143,076 downwards.
GACCTTTATTAGTGAGCCTGGTTACCCCCTCTCGGAACCACAGACTTAGAAATCGCCAGCTCATATACAGTGCATAAAATATATTTATATATATACCCTTATACACCATTTTAATAAAAAATATCACAAAATTCTTTTAAGTCCCTCGGAAAGAGTGAAAGACGCGCACGTTCATTTGCAGAGCTCCTAGACCTTCCTATAAGAAGTTAGCCAAAAAGTAGCTTCGAAAAACGCTTAGGTTAAGTTTCAGAGTTGCTTCTAATGTTCCAAAGCTGGACTTAGATATAATTTCACTCTCACAACATTATGGCTGGTTGGAGACAGTCCGAACCACAAGTACCGGGTCCATGGTTCTGGCCGTATACTGGGGGGACAGGGACGACTCCCATTAACCCTTGACTATACCGGGGATACGCTTATCACAATGCCTTTCTGGTCTGTGCTGAAGCAGGGCATTCTGGCAGCCAAGTGGCTTGACCTTTATTAGTGAGCCTGGTTACCCCCTCTCGGAACCACAGACTTAGAAATCGCCAGCTCATATACAGTGCATAAAATATATTTATATATATACCCTTATACACCATTTTAATAAAAAATATCACAAAATTCTTCTAAGTCTCTCTGGAAGAGTGAAAGACGCGCACGTTCATTTTCAGAGCTCCTAGACCTTCCTATAAGAAGTTAGCTAAAAAGTAGCTTCGAAAAACGCTTAGGTTAAGTTTCAGAGTTGCTTCTAATGTACCAAAGCTGGACTTAGACATAATGTCACTCTCACAACATTATGGCTGGTTGGAGACAGTCCGAACCACAAGTACCGGGTCCATGGTTCTGGCCGTATACTGGGGGGACGGGGACGACTCCCATTAACCCCTGACTATACCGGGGATACGCTTATCACAATGCCTTTCTGGTCTGTGCTGAAGCAGGGCATTCTGGCAGGCAAGTGGCTTGACCTTTATTAGTGAGCCTGGTTACCCCCTCTCGGAACCACAGACTTAGAAATCGCCAGCTCATATACAGTGCATAAAATATATTTATATATATACCCTTATACACCATTTTAATAAAAAATATCACAAAATTCTTCTAAGTCCCTCGGGAAGAGTGAAAGACGCGCACGTTCATTTTCAGAGCTCCTAGACCTTCCTATAAGAAGTTAGCCAAAAAGTAGCTTCGAAAAACGCTTAGGTTAAGTTTCAGAGTTGCTTCTAATGTACCAAAGCTGGACTTAGACATAATGTCACTCTCACAACATTATGGCTGGTTGGAGACAGTCCGAACCACAAGTACCGGGTCCATGGTTCTGGCCGTATACTGGGGGGACGGGGACGACTCCCATTAACCCCTGACTATACCGGGGATACGCTTATCACAATGCCTTTCTGGTCTGTGCTGAAGCAGGGCATTCTGGCAGCCAAGTGGCTTGACCTTTATTAGTGAGCCTGGTTACCCCCTCTCGGAACCACAGACTTAGAAATCGCCAGCTCATATTCAGTGCATAAAATATATTTATATATATACCCTTATACACCATTTTAATAAAAAATATCACAAAATTCTTCTAAGTCCCTCGGAAAGAGTGAAAGACGCGCACGTTCATTTTCAGAGCTCCGAGACCTTCCTATAAGAAGTTAGCTAAAAAGTAGCTTCGAAAAACGCTTAGGTTAAGTTTCAGAGTTGCTTCTAATGTACCAAAGCTGGACTTAGACATAATTTCACTCTCACAACATTATGGCTGGTTGGAGACAGTCCGAACCACAAGTACCGGGTCCATGGTTCTGGCCGTATACTGGGGGGACGGGGACGACTCCCATTAACCCCTGACTATACCGGGTATACGCTTATCACAATGCCTTTCTGGTCTGTGCTGAAGCAGGGCATTCTGGCAGCCAAGTGGCTTGACCTTTATTAGTGAGCCTGGTTACCCCCTCTCGGAACCACAGACTTAGAAATCGCCAGCTCATACACTGGCGACACACTTTATTCGAGCTCGGCTAGTCCCACGAATTCGGGTATACCCGGGTGTATTGAGGTTTGTGACTGTTTTCTGCCCGAGTGCATTGAGGTATTTTCTAGGCAGGGATTGAAGCATTTTATTCCCGCTGGCTGCAATACTGCACAGTATATATATATATACTGCATTACAATTCATGAATTTATGCCATCTGGTAGACACGCGAAGCATTGCAGCCTATTAAATCCTAATCATTATCATTTAACAGATCAGCCGCCCGTCAGCCAGGCATGAACCCAGGCTGGGAAGGCAAACGCAACGGGGCTTGTCAGAGGTGAGGAGCGGCGCATTCCAGGTATCTGCCAGGTACATACTGGGTATTTGCTCGAATAAAGTGTGTCGGTGCAGTATACAGTGCATAAAATATATTTATATATATACCCTTATACACCATTTTAATAAAAAAATATCACAAAATTCTTCTAAGTCTCTCGGGAAGAGTGAAAGACGCGCACGTTCATTTTCAGAGCTCCTAGACCTTCCTATAAGAAGTTAGCCAAAAAGTAGCTTCGAAAAACGCTTAGGTTAAGTTTCAGAGTTGCTTCTAATGTACCAAAGCTGGACTTAGACATAATTTCACTCTCACAACATTATGGCTGGTTGGAGACAGTCCGAACCACAAGTACCGGGTCCATGGTTCTGGCCGTATACTGGGGGGACGGGGACGACTCCCATTAACCCCTGACTATACCGGGGATACGCTTATCACAATGCCTTTCTGGTCTGTGCTGAAGCAGGGCATTCTGGCAGCCAAGTGGCTTGACCTTTATTAGTGAGCCTGGTTACCCCCTCTCGGAACCACAGACTTAGAAATCGCCAGCTCATATACAGTGCATAAAATATATTTATATATATACCCTTATACACCATTTTAATAAAAAATATCACAAAATTCTTCTAAGTCCCTCGGGAAGAGTGAAAGACGCGCACGTTCATTTTCAGAGCTCCTAGACCTTCCTATAAGAAGTTAGCCAAAAAGTAGCTTCGAAAAACGCTTAGGTTAAGTTTCAGAGTTGCTTCTAATGTACCAAAGCTGGACTTAGACATAATGTCACTCTCACAACATTATGGCTGGTTGGAGACAGTCCGAACCACAAGTACCGGGTCCATGGTTCTGGCCGTATACTGGGGGGACGGGGACGACTCCCATTAACCCCTGACTATACCGGGGATACGCTTATCACAATGCCTTTCTGGTCTGTGCTGAAGCAGGGCATTCTGGCAGCCAAGTGGCTTGACCTTTATTAGTGAGCCTGGTTACCCCCTCTCGGAACCACAGACTTAGAAATCGCCAGCTCATATACAGTGCATAAAATATATTTATATATATACCCTTATACACCATTTTAATAAAAAATATCACAAAATTCTTCTAAGTCTCTCGGGAAGAGTGAAAGACGCGCACGTTCATTTTCAGAGCTCCTAGACCTTCCTATAAGAAGTTAGCCAAAAAGTAGCTTCGAAAAACGCTTAGGTTAAGTTTCAGAGTTGCTTCTAATGTACCAAAGCTGGACTTAGACATAATGTCACTCTCACAACATTATGGCTGGTTGGAGACAGTCCGAACCACAAGTACCGGGTCCATGGTTCTGGCCGTATACTGGGGGGACGGGGACGACTCCCATTAACCCCTGACTATACCGGGGATACGCTTATCACAATGCCTTTCTGGTCTGTGCTGAAGCAGGGCATTCTGGCAGGCAAGTGGCTTGACCTTTATTAGTGAGCCTGGTTACCCCCTCTCGGAACCACAGACTTAGAAATCGCCAGCTCATATACAGTGCATAAAATATATTTATATATATACCCTTATACACCATTTTAATAAAAAATATCACAAAATTCTTCTAAGTCCCTCGGGAAGAGTGAAAGACGCGCACGTTCATTTTCAGAGCTCCTAGACCTTCCTATAAGAAGTTAGCCAAAAAGTAGCTTCGAAAAACGCTTAGGTTAAGTTTCAGAGTTGCTTCTAATGTACCAAAGCTGGACTTAGACATAATGTCACTCTCACAACATTATGGCTGGTTGGAGACAGTCCGAACCACAAGTACCGGGTCCATGGTTCTGGCCGTATACTGGGGGGACGGGGACGACTCCCATTAACCCCTGACTATACCGGGGATACGCTTATCACAATGCCTTTCTGGTCTGTGCTGAAGCAGGGCATTCTGGCAGCCAAGTGGCTTGACCTTTATTAGTGAGCCTGGTTACCCCCTCGGAACCACAGACTTAGAAATCGCCAGCTCATATACAGTGCATAAAATATATTTATATATATACCCTTATACACCATTTTAATAAAAAATATCACAAAATTCTTCTAAGTCCCTCGGAAAGAGTGAAAGACGCGCACGTTCATTTTCAGAGCTCCGAGACCTTCCTATAAGAAGTTAGCTAAAAAGTAGCTTCGAAAAACGCTTAGGTTAAGTTTCAGAGTTGCTTCTAATGTACCAAAGCTGGACTTAGACATTATTTCACTCTCACAACATTATGGCTGGTTGGAGACAGTCCGAACCACAAGTACCGGGTCCATGGTTCTGGCCGTATACTGGGGGGACGGGGACGACTCCCATTAACCCCTGACTATACCGGGTATACGCTTATCACAATGCCTTTCTGGTCTGTGCTGAAGCAGGGCATTCTGGCAGCCAAGTGGCTTGACCTTTATTAGTGAGCCTGGTTACCCCCTCTCGGAACCACAGACTTAGAAATCGCCAGCTCATATACAGTGCATAAAATATATTTATATATATATACCCTTATACACCATTTTAATAAAAAAATATCACAAAATTCTTCTAAGTCTCTCGGGAAGAGTGAAAGACGCGCACGTTCATTTTCAGAGCTCCTAGACCTTCCTATAAGAAGTTAGCCAAAAAGTAGCTTCGAAAAACGCTTAGGTTAAGTTTCAGAGTTGCTTCTAATGTACCAAAGCTGGACTTAGACATAATTTCACTCTCACAACATTATGGCTGGTTGGAGACAGTCCGAACCACAAGTACCGGGTCCATGGTTCTGGCCGTATACTGGGGGGACGGGGACGACTCCCATTAACCCCTGACTATACCGGGGATACGCTTATCACAATGCCTTTCTGGTCTGTGCTGAAGCAGGGCATTCTGGCAGGCAAGTGGCTTGACCTTTATTAGTGAGCCTGGTTACCCCCTCTCGGAACCACAGACTTAGAAATCGCCAGCTCATATACAGTGCATAAAATATATTTATATATATACCCTTATACACCATTTTAATAAAAAATATCACAAAATTCTTCTAAGTCCCTCGGGAAGAGTGAAAGACGCGCACGTTCATTTTCAGAGCTCCTAGACCTTCCTATAAGAAGTTAGCCAAAAAGTAGCTTCGAAAAACGCTTAGGTTAAGTTTCAGAGTTGCTTCTAATGTACCAAAGCTGGACTTAGACATAATGTCACTCTCACAACATTATGGCTGGTTGGAGACAGTCCGAACCACAAGTACCGGGTCCATGGTTCTGGCCGTATACTGGGGGGACGGGGACGACTCCCATTAACCCCTGACTATACCGGGGATACGCTTATCACAATGCCTTTCTGGTCTGTGCTGAAGCAGGGCATTCTGGCAGCCAAGTGGCTTGACCTTTATTAGTGAGCCTGGTTACCCCCTCTCGGAACCACAGACTTAGAAATCGCCAGCTCATATACAGTGCATAAAATATATTTATATATATACCCTTATACACCATTTTAATAAAAAATATCACAAAATTCTTCTAAGTCTCTCGGGAAGAGTGAAAGACGCGCACATTCATTTTCAGAGCTCCTAGACCTTCCTATAAGAAGTTAGCCAAAAAGTAGCTTCGAAAAACGCTTAGGTTAAGTTTCAGAGTTGCTTCTAATGTACCAAAGCTGGACTTAGACATAATGTCACTCTCACAACATTATGGCTGGTTGGAGACAGTCCGAACCACAAGTACCGGGTCCATGGTTCTGGCCGTATACTGGGGGGACGGGGACGACTCCCATTAACCCCTGACTATACCGGGGACACGCTTATCACAATGCCTTTCTGGTCTGTGCTGAAGCAGGGCATTCTGGCAGGCAAGTGGCTTGACCTTTATTAGTGAATATGGTTACCCCCTCTCGGAACCACAGACTTAGAAATCGCCAGCTCATATACAGTGCATAAAATATATTTATATATATACCCTTATACACCATTTTAATAAAAAATATCACAAAATTCTTCTAAGTCCCTCGGGAAGAGTGAAAGACGCGCACGTTCATTTTCAGAGCTCCTAGACCTTCCTATAAGAAGTTAGCCAAAAAGTAGCTTCGAAAAACGCTTAGGTTAAGTTTCAGAGTTGCTTCTAATGTACCAAAGCTGGACTTAGACATAATGTCACTCTCACAACATTATGGCTGGTTGGAGACAGTCCGAACCACAAGTACCGGGTCCATGGTTCTGGCCGTATACTGGGGGGACGGGGACGACTCAAATTAACCCCTGACTATACCGGGGATACGCTTATCACAATGCCTTTCTGGTCTGTGCTGAAGCAGGGCATTCTGGCAGGCAAGTGGCTTGACCTTTATTAGTGAGCCTGGTTACCCCCTCTCGGAACCACAGACTTAGAAATCGCCAGCTCATATACAGTGCATAAAATATATTTATATATATACCCTTATACACCATTTTAATAAAAAATATCACAAAATTCTTCTAAGTCCCTCGGGAAGAGTGAAAGACGCGCACGTTCATTTTCAGAGCTCCTAGACCTTCCTATAAGAAGTTAGCCAAAAAGTAGCTTCGAAAAACGCTTAGGTTAAGTTTCAGAGTTGCTTCTAATGTACCAAAGCTGGACTTAGACATAATGTCACTCTCACAACATTATGGCTGGTTGGAGACAGTCCGAACCACAAGTACCGGGTCCATGGTTCTGGCCGTATACTGGGGGGACGGGGACGGCTCCCATTAACCCCTGACTATACCGGGGATACGCTTATCACAATGCCTTTCTGGTCTGTGCTGAAGCAGGGCATTCTGGCAGCCAAGTGGCTTGACCTTTATTAGTGAGCCTGGTTACCCCCTCTCGGAACCACAGACTTAGAAATCGCCAGCTCATATACAGTGCATAAAATATATTTATATATATACCCTTATACACCATTTTAATAAAAAATATCACAAAATTCTTCTAAGTCTCTCGGGAAGAGTGAAAGACGCGCACGTTCATTTTCAGAGCTCCTAGACCTTCCTATAAGAAGTTAGCCAAAAAGTAGCTTCGAAAAACGCTTAGGTTAAGTTTCAGAGTTGCTTCTAATGTACCAAAGCTGGACTTAGACATAATGTCACTCTCACAACATTATGGCTGGTTGGAGACAGTCCGAACCACAAGTACCGGGTCCATGGTTCTGGCCGTATACTGGGGTGACGGGGACGACTCCCATTAACCCCTGACTATACCGGGGATACGCTTATCACAATGCCTTTCTGGTCTGTGCTGAAGCAGGGCATTCTGGCAGCCAAGTGGCTTGACCTTTATTAGTGAGCCTGGTTACCCCCTCTCGGAACCACAGACTTAGAAATCGCCAGCTCATATACAGTGCATAAAATATATTTATATATATACCCTTATACACCATTTTAATAAAAAATATCACAAAATTCTTCTAAGTCTCTCGGGAAGAGTGAAAGACGCGCACATTCATTTTCAGAGCTCCTAGACCTTCCTATAAGAAGTTAGCCAAAAAGTAGCTTCGAAAAACGCTTAGGTTAAGTTTCAGAGTTGCTTCTAATGTACCAAAGCTGGACTTAGACATAATGTCACTCTCACAACATTATGGCTGGTTGGAGACAGTCCGAACCACAAGTACCGGGTCCATGGTTCTGGCCGTATACTGGGGGGACGGGGACGACTCCCATTAACCCCTGACTATACCGGGGACACGCTTATCACAATGCCTTTCTGGTCTGTGCTGAAGCAGGGCATTCTGGCAGGCAAGTGGCTTGACCTTTATTAGTGAATATGGTTACCCCCTCTCGGAACCACAGACTTAGAAATCGCCAGCTCATATACAGTGCATAAAATATATTTATATATATACCCTTATACACCATTTTAATAAAAAATATCACAAATTTCTTCTAAGTCCCTCGGGAAGAGTGAAAGACGCGCACGTTCATTTTCAGAGCTCCTAGACCTTCCTATAAGAAGTTAGCCAAAAAGTAGCTTCGAAAAACGCTTAGGTTAAGTTTCAGAGTTGCTTCTAATGTACCAAAGCTGGACTTAGACATAATGTCACTCTCACAACATTATGGCTGGTTGGAGACAGTCCGAACCACAAGTACCGGGTCCATGGTTCTGGCCGTATACTGGGGGGACGGGGACGACTCAAATTAACCCCTGACTATACCGGGGATACGCTTATCACAATGCCTTTCTGGTCTGTGCTGAAGCAGGGCATTCTGGCAGGCAAGTGGCTTGACCTTTATTAGTGAGCCTGGTTACCCCCTCTCGGAACCACAGACTTAGAAATCGCCAGCTCATATACAGTGCATAAAATATATTTATATATATACCCTTATACACCATTTTAATAAAAAATATCACAAAATTCTTCTAAGTCTCTCTGGAAGAGTGAAAGACGCGCACGTTCATTTTCAGAGCTCCTAGACCTTCCTATAAGAAGTTAGCCAAAAAGTAGCTTCGAAAAACGCTTAGGTTAAGTTTCAGAGTTGCTTCTAATGTACCAAAGCTGGACTTAGACATAATGTCACTCTCACAACATTATGGCTGGTTGGAGACAGTCCGAACCACAAGTACCGGGTCCATGGTTCTGGCCGTATACTGGGGGGACGGGGACGACTCAAATTAACCCCTGACTATACCGGGGATACGCTTATCACAATGCCTTTCTGGTCTGTGCTGAAGCAGGGCATTCTGGCAGGCAAGTGGCTTGACCTTTATTAGTGAGCCTGGTTACCCCCTCTCGGAACCACAGACTTAGAAATCGCCAGCTCATATACAGTGCATAAAATATATTTATATATATACCCTTATACACCATTTTAATAAAAAATATCACAAAATTCTTCTAAGTCCCTCGGGAAGAGTGAAAGACGCGCACGTTCATTTTCAGAGCTCCTAGACCTTCCTATAAGAAGTTAGCCAAAAAGTAGCTTCGAAAAACGCTTAGGTTAAGTTTCAGAGTTGCTTCTAATGTACCAAAGCTGGACTTAGACATAATGTCACTCTCACAACATTATGGCTGGTTGGAGACAGTCCGAACCACAAGTACCGGGTCCATGGTTCTGGCCGTATACTGGGGGGACGGGGACGACTCAAATTAACCCCTGACTATACCGGGGATACGCTTATCACAATGCCTTTCTGGTCTGTGCTGAAGCAGGGCATTCTGGCAGGCAAGTGGCTTGACCTTTATTAGTGAGCCTGGTTACCCCCTCTCGGAACCACAGACTTAGAAATCGCCAGCTCATATACAGTGCATAAAATATATTTATATATATACCCTTATACACCATTTTAATAAAAAATATCACAAAATTCTTCTAAGTCTCTCTGGAAGAGTGAAAGACGCGCACGTTCATTTTCAGAGCTCCTAGACCTTCCTATAAGAAGTTAGCCAAAAAGTAGCTTCGAAAAACGCTTAGGTTAAGTTTCAGAGTTGCTTCTAATGTACCAAAGCTGGACTTAGACATAATGTCACTCTCACAACATTATGGCTGGTTGGAGACAGTCCGAACCACAAGTACCGGGTCCATGGTTCTGGCCGTATACTGGGGGGACGGGGACGACTCAAATTAACCCCTGACTATACCGGGGATACGCTTATCACAATGCCTTTCTGGTCTGTGCTGAAGCAGGGCATTCTGGCAGGCAAGTGGCTTGACCTTTATTAGTGAGCCTGGTTACCCCCTCTCGGAACCACAGACTTAGAAATCGCCAGCTCATATACAGTGCATAAAATATATTTATATATATACCCTTATACACCATTTTAATAAAAAATATCACAAAATTCTTCTAAGTCCCTCGGGAAGAGTGAAAGACGCGCACGTTCATTTTCAGAGCTCCTAGACCTTCCTATAAGAAGTTAGCCAAAAAGTAGCTTCGAAAAACGCTTAGGTTAAGTTTCAGAGTTGCTTCTAATGTACCAAAGCTGGACTTAGACATAATGTCACTCTCACAACATTATGGCTGGTTGGAGACAGTCCGAACCACAAGTACCGGGTCCATGGTTCTGGCCGTATACTGGGGGGACGGGGACGGCTCCCATTAACCCCTGACTATACCGGGGATACGCTTATCACAATGCCTTTCTGGTCTGTGCTGAAGCAGGGCATTCTGGCAGCCAAGTGGCTTGACCTTTATTAGTGAGCCTGGTTACCCCCTCTCGGAACCACAGACTTAGAAATCGCCAGCTCATATACAGTGCATAAAATATATTTATATATATACCCTTATACACCATTTTAATAAAAAATATCACAAAATTCTTCTAAGTCTCTCGGGAAGAGTGAAAGACGCGCACGTTCATTTTCAGAGCTCCTAGACCTTCCTATAAGAAGTTAGCCAAAAAGTAGCTTCGAAAAACGCTTAGGTTAAGTTTCAGAGTTGCTTCTAATGTACCAAAGCTGGACTTAGACATAATGTCACTCTCACAACATTATGGCTGGTTGGAGACAGTCCGAACCACAAGTACCGGGTCCATGGTTCTGGCCGTATACTGGGGTGACGGGGACGACTCCCATTAACCCCTGACTATACCGGGGATACGCTTATCACAATGCCTTTCTGGTCTGTGCTGAAGCAGGGCATTCTGGCAGCCAAGTGGCTTGACCTTTATTAGTGAGCCTGGTTACCCCCTCTCGGAACCACAGACTTAGAAATCGCCAGCTCATATACAGTGCATAAAATATATTTATATATATACCCTTATACACCATTTTAATAAAAAATATCACAAAATTCTTCTAAGTCTCTCGGGAAGAGTGAAAGACGCGCACATTCATTTTCAGAGCTCCTAGACCTTCCTATAAGAAGTTAGCCAAAAAGTAGCTTCGAAAAACGCTTAGGTTAAGTTTCAGAGTTGCTTCTAATGTACCAAAGCTGGACTTAGACATAATGTCACTCTCACAACATTATGGCTGGTTGGAGACAGTCCGAACCACAAGTACCGGGTCCATGGTTCTGGCCGTATACTGGGGGGACGGGGACGACTCCCATTAACCCCTGACTATACCGGGGACACGCTTATCACAATGCCTTTCTGGTCTGTGCTGAAGCAGGGCATTCTGGCAGGCAAGTGGCTTGACCTTTATTAGTGAATATGGTTACCCCCTCTCGGAACCACAGACTTAGAAATCGCCAGCTCATATACAGTGCATAAAATATATTTATATATATACCCTTATACACCATTTTAATAAAAAATATCACAAATTTCTTCTAAGTCCCTCGGGAAGAGTGAAAGACGCGCACGTTCATTTTCAGAGCTCCTAGACCTTCCTATAAGAAGTTAGCCAAAAAGTAGCTTCGAAAAACGCTTAGGTTAAGTTTCAGAGTTGCTTCTAATGTACCAAAGCTGGACTTAGACATAATGTCACTCTCACAACATTATGGCTGGTTGGAGACAGTCCGAACCACAAGTACCGGGTCCATGGTTCTGGCCGTATACTGGGGGGACGGGGACGACTCAAATTAACCCCTGACTATACCGGGGATACGCTTATCACAATGCCTTTCTGGTCTGTGCTGAAGCAGGGCATTCTGGCAGGCAAGTGGCTTGACCTTTATTAGTGAGCCTGGTTACCCCCTCTCGGAACCACAGACTTAGAAATCGCCAGCTCATATACAGTGCATAAAATATATTTATATATATACCCTTATACACCATTTTAATAAAAAATATCACAAAATTCTTCTAAGTCCCTCGGGAAGAGTGAAAGACGCGCACGTTCATTTTCAGAGCTCCTAGACCTTCCTATAAGAAGTTAGCCAAAAAGTAGCTTCGAAAAACGCTTAGGTTAAGTTTCAGAGTTGCTTCTAATGTACCAAAGCTGGACTTAGACATAATGTCACTCTCACAACATTATGGCTGGTTGGAGACAGTCCGAACCACAAGTACCGGGTCCATGGTTCTGGCCGTATACTGGGGGGACGGGGACGACTCCCATTAACCCCTGACTATACCGGGTATACGCTTATCACAATGCCTTTCTGGTCTGTGCTGAAGCAGGGCATTCTGGCAGCCAAGTGGCTTGACCTTTATTAGTGAGCCTGGTTACCCCCTCTCGGAACCACAGACTTAGAAATCGCCAGCTCATATACAGTGCATAAAATATATTTATATATATACCCTTATACACCATTTTAATAAAAAATATCACAAAATTCTTCTAAGTCCCTCGGGAAGAGTGAAATACGCGCACGTTCATTTTCAGAGCTCCTAGACCTTCCTATAAGAAGTTAGCCAAAAAGTAGCTTCGAAAAACGCTTAGGTTAAGTTTCAGAGTTGCTTCTAATGTACCAAAGCTGGACTTAGACATAATTTCACTCTCACAACATTATGGCTGGTTGGAGAGGGTCCGAACCACAAGTACCGGGTCCATGGTTCTGGCCGTATACTGGGGGGACGGGGACGACTCCCATTAACCCCTGACTATACCGGGGATACGCTTATCACAATGCCTTTCTGGTCTGTGCTGAAGCAGGGCATTCTGGCAGCCAAGTGGCTTGACCTTTATTAGTGAGCCTTGTTACCCCCTCTCGGAACCACAGACTTAGAAATCGCCAGCTCATATACAGTGCATAAAATATATTTATATATATACCCTTATACACCATTTTAATAAAAAATATCACAAAATTCTTCTAAGTCCCTCGGGAAGAGTGAAAGACGCGCACGTTCATTTTCAGAGCTCCTAGACCTTCCTATAAGAAGTTAGCCAAAAAGTAGCTTCGAAAAACGCTTAGGTTAAGTTTCAGAGTTGCTTCTAATGTACCAAAGCTGGACTTAGACATAATGTCACTCTCACAACATTATGGCTGGTTGGAGACAGTCCGAACCACAAGTACCGGGTCCATGGTTCTGGCCGTATACTGGGGGGACGGGGACGACTCCCATTAACCCCTGACTATACCGGGGATACGCTTATCACAATGCCTTTCTGGTCTGTGCTGAAGCAGGGCATTCTGGCAGCCAAGTGGCTTGACCTTTATTAGTGAGCCTGGTTACCCCCTCTCGGAACCACAGACTTAGAAATCGCCAGCTCATATACAGTGCATAAAATATATTTATATATATACCCTTATACACCATTTTAATAAAAAATATCACAAAATTCTTCTAAGTCTCTCGGGAAGAGTGAAAGACGCGCACGTTCATTTTCAGAGCTCCTAGACCTTCCTATAAGAAGTTAGCCAAAAAGTAGCTTCGAAAAACGCTTAGGTTAAGTTTCAGAGTTGCTTCTAATGTACCAAAGCTGGACTTAGACATAATGTCACTCTCACAACATTATGGCTGGTTGGAGACAGTCCGAACCACAAGTACCGGGTCCATGGTTCTGGCCGTATACTGGGGGGACGGGGACGACTCCCATTAACCCCTGACTATACCGGGGATACGCTTATCACAATGCCTTTCTGGTCTGTGCTGAAGCAGGGCATTCTGGCAGCCAAGTGGCTTGACCTTTATTAGTGAGCCTGGTTACCCCCTCTCGGAACCACAGACTTAGAAATCGCCAGCTCATTTACAGTGCATAAAATATATTTATATATATACCCTTATACACCATTTTAATAAAAAATATCACAAAATTCTTCTAAGTCTCTCGGGAAGAGTGAAAGACGCGCACATTCATTTTCAGAGCTCCTAGACCTTCCTATAAGAAGTTAGCCAAAAAGTAGCTTCGAAAAACGCTTAGGTTAAGTTTCAGAGTTGCTTCTAATGTACCAAAGCTGGACTTAGACATAATGTCACTCTCACAACATTATGGCTGGTTGGAGACAGTCCGAACCACAAGTACCGGGTCCATGGTTCTGGCCGTATACTGGGGGGACGGGGACGACTCCCATTAACCCCTGACTATACCGGGGACACGCTTATCACAATGCCTTTCTGGTCTGTGCTGAAGCAGGGCATTCTGGCAGGCAAGTGGCTTGACCTTTATTAGTGAATATGGTTACCCCCTCTCGGAACCACAGACTTAGAAATCGCCAGCTCATATACAGTGCATAAAATATATTTATATATATACCCTTATACACCATTTTAATAAAAAATATCACAAAATTCTTCTAAGTCCCTCGGGAAGAGTGAAAGACGCGCACGTTCATTTTCAGAGCTCCTAGACCTTCCTATAAGAAGTTAGCCAAAAAGTAGCTTCGAAAAACGCTTAGGTTAAGTTTCAGAGTTGCTTCTAATGTACCAAAGCTGGACTTAGACATAATGTCACTCTCACAACATTATGGCTGGTTGGAGACAGTCCGAACCACAAGTACCGGGTCCATGGTTCTGGCCGTATACTGGGGGGACGGGGACGACTCAAATTAAACCCTGACTATACCGGGGATACGCTTATCACAATGCCTTTCTGGTCTGTGCTGAAGCAGGGCATTCTGGCAGGCAAGTGGCTTGACCTTTATTAGTGAGCCTGGTTACCCCCTCTCGGAACCACAGACTTAGAAATCGCCAGCTCATATACAGTGCATAAAATATATTTATATATATACCCTTATACACCATTTTAATAAAAAATATCACAAAATTCTTCTAAGTCCCTCGGGAAGAGTGAAAGACGCGCACGTTCATTTTCAGAGCTCCTAGACCTTCCTATAAGAAGTTAGCCAAAAAGTAGCTTCGAAAAACGCTTAGGTTAAGTTTCAGAGTTGCTTCTAATGTACCAAAGCTGGACTTAGACATAATGTCACTCTCACAACATTATGGCTGGTTGGAGACAGTCCGAACCACAAGTACCGGGTCCATGGTTCTGGCCGTATACTGGGGGGACGGGGACGACTCCCATTAACCCCTGACTATACCGGGGATACGCTTATCACAATGCCTTTCTGGTCTGTGCTGAAGCAGGGCATTCTGGCAGCCAAGTGGCTTGACCTTTATTAGTGAGCCTGGTTACCCCCTCTCGGAACCACAGACTTAGAAATCGCCAGCTCATATACAGTGCATAAAATATATTTATATATATACCCTTATACACCATTTTAATAAAAAATATCACAAAATTCTTCTAAGTCTCTCGGAAAGAGTGAAAGACGCGCACGTTCATTTTCAGAGCTCCTAGACCTTCCTATAAGAAGTAAGCTAAAAAGTAGCTTCGAAAAACGCTTAGGTTAAGTTTCAGAGTTGCTTCTAATGTACCAAAGCTGGACTTAGACATAATTTCACTCTCACAACATTATGGCTGGTTGGAGACAGTCCGAACTACAAGTACCGGGTCCATGGTTCTGGCCGTATACTGGGGGGACGGGGACGACTCCCATTAACCCCTGACTATACCGGGGACACGCTTATCACAATGCCTTTCTGGTCTGTGCTGAAGCAGGGCATTCTGGCAGGCAAGTGGCTTGACCTTTTTTAGTGAATATGGTTACCCCCTCTCGGAACCACAGACTTAGAAATCGCCAGCTCATATACAGTGCATAAAATATATTTATATATATACCCTTATACACCATTTTAATAAAAAATATCACAAAATTCTTCTAAGTCCCTCGGGAAGAGTGAAAGACGCGCACGTTCATTTTCAGAGCTCCTAGACCTTCCTATAAGAAGTTAGCCAAAAAGTAGCTTCGAAAAACGCTTAGGTTAAGTTTCAGAGTTGCTTCTAATGTACCAAAGCTGGACTTAGACATAATGTCACTCTCACAACATTATGGCTGGTTGGAGACAGTCCGAACCACAAGTACCGGGTCCATGGTTCTGGCCGTATACTGGGGGGACGGGGACGACTCAAATTAACCCCTGACTATACCGGGGATACGCTTATCACAATGCCTTTCTGGTCTGTGCTGAAGCAGGGCATTCTGGCAGGCAAGTGGCTTGACCTTTATTAGTGAGCCTGGTTACCCCCTCTCGGAACCACAGACTTAGAAATCGCCAGCTCATATACAGTGCATAAAATATATTTATATATATACCCTTATACACCATTTTAATAAAAAATATCACAAAATTCTTCTAAGTCCCTCGGGAAGAGTGAAAGACGCGCACGTTCATTTTCAGAGCTCCTAGACCTTCCTATAAGAAGTTAGCCAAAAAGTAGCTTCGAAAAACGCTTAGGTTAAGTTTCAGAGTTGCTTCTAATGTACCAAAGCTGGACTTAGACATAATGTCACTCTCACAACATTATGGCTGGTTGGAGACAGTCCGAACCACAAGTACCGGGTCCATGGTTCTGGCCGTATACTGGGGGGACGGGGACGACTCCCATTAACCCCTGACTATACCGGGGATACGCTTATCACAATGCCTTTCTGGTCTGTGCTGAAGCAGGGCATTCTGGCAGCCAAGTGGCTTGACCTTTATTAGTGAGCCTGGTTACCCCCTCTCGGAACCACAGACTTAGAAATCGCCAGCTCATATACAGTGCATAAAATATATTTATATATATACCCTTATACACCATTTTAATAAAAAAATATCACAAAATTCTTCTAAGTCTCTCGGGAAGAGTGAAAGACGCGCACGTTCATTTTCAGAGCTCCTAGACCTTCCTATAAGAAGTTAGCCAAAAAGTAGCTTCGAAAAACGCTTAGGTTAAGTTTCAGAGTTGCTTCTAATGTACCAAAGCTGGACTTAGACATAATTTCACTCTCACAACATTATGGCTGGTTGGAGACAGTCCGAACTACAAGTACCGGGTCCATGGTTCTGGCCGTATACTGGGGGGACGGGGACGACTCCCATTAACCCCTGACTATACCGGGGATACGCTTATCACAATGCCTTTCTGGTCTGTGCTGAAGCAGGGCATTCTGGCAGGCAAGTGGCTTGACCTTTATTAGTGAATATGGTTACCCCCTCTCGGAACCACAAACTTAGAAATCGCCAGCTCATATACAGTGCATAAAATATATTTATATATATACCCTTATACACCATTTTAATAAAAAATATCACAAAATTCTTCTAAGTCCCTCGGGAAGAGTGAAAGACGCGCACGTTCATTTTCAGAGCTCCTAGACCTTCCTATAAGAAGTTAGCCAAAAAGTAGCTTCGAAAAACGCTTAGGTTAAGTTTCAGAGTTGCTTCTAATGTACCAAAGCTGGACTTAGACATAATGTCACTCTCACAACATTATGGCTGGTTGGAGACAGTCCGAACCACAAGTACCGGGTCCATGGTTCTGGCCGTATACTGGGGGGACGGGGACGACTCCCATTAACCCCTGACTATACCGGGGATACGCTTATCACAATGCCTTTCTGGTCTGTGCTGAAGCAGGGCATTCTGGCAGGCAAGTGGCTTGACCTTTATTAGTGAGCCTGGTTACCCCCTCTCGGAACCACAGACTTAGAAATCGCCAGCTCATATACAGTGCATAAAATATATTTATATATATACCCTTAAACACCATTTTAATAAAAAATATCACAAAATTCTTCTAAGTCCCTCGGGAAGAGTGAAAGACGCGCACGTTCATTTTCAGAGCTCCTAGACCTTCCTATAAGAAGTTAGCCAAAAAGTAGCTTCGAAAAACGCTTAGGTTAAGTTTCAGAGTTGCTTCTAATGTACCAAAGCTGGACTTAGACATAATGTCACTCTCACAACATTATGGCTGGTTGGAGACAGTCCGAACCACAAGTACCGGGTCCATGGTTCTGGCCGTATACTGGGGGGACGGGGACGACTCCCATTAACCCCTGACTATACCGGGGATACGCTTATCACAATGCCTTTCTGGTCTGTGCTGAAGCAGGGCATTCTGGCAGCCAAGTGGCTTGACCTTTATTAGTGAGCCTGGTTACCCCCTCTCGGAACCACAGACTTAGAAATCGCCAGCTCATATACAGTGCATAAAATATATTTATATATATACCCTTATACACCATTTTAATAAAAAATATCACAAAATTCTTCTAAGTCTCTCGGGAAGAGTGAAAGACGCGCACGTTCATTTTCAGAGCTCCTAGACCTTCCTATAAGAAGTAAGCTAAAAAGTAGCTTCGAAAAACGCTTAGGTTAAGTTTCAGAGTTGCTTCTAATGTACCAAAGCTGGACTTAGACATAATTTCACTCTCACAACATTATGGCTGGTTGGAGACAGTCCGAACTACAAGTACCGGGTCCATGGTTCTGGCAGTATACTGGGGGGACGGGGGGGACTCCCATTAACCCCTGACTATACCGGGGACACGCTTATCACAATGCCTTTCTGGTCTGTGCTGAAGCAGGGCATTCTGGCAGCCAAGTGGCTTGACCTTTATTAGTGAGCCTGGTTACCCCCTCTCGGAACCACAGACTTAGAAATCGCCAGCTCATATACAGTGCATAAAATATATTTATATATATACCCTTATACACCATTTTAATAAAAAATATCACAAAATTCTTCTAAGTCCCTCGGGAAGAGTGAAAGACGCGCACGTTCATTTTCAGAGCTCCTAGACCTTCCTATAAGAAGTTAGCCAAAAAGTAGCTTCGAAAAACGCTTAGGTTAAGTTTCAGAGTTGCTTCTAATGTACCAAAGCTGGACTTAGACATAATGTCACTCTCACAACATTATGGCTGGTTGGAGACAGTCCGAACCACAAGTACCGGGTCCATGGTTCTGGCCGTATACTGGGGGGACGGGGACGACTCCCATTAACCCCTGACTATACCGGGGATACGCTTATCACAATGCCTTTCTGGTCTGTGCTGAAGCAGGGCATTCTGGCAGCCAAGTGGCTTGACCTTTATTAGTGAGCCTGGTTACCCCCTCTCGGAACCACAGACTTAGAAATCGCCAGCTCATATACAGTGCATAAAATATATTTATATATATACCCTTATACACCATTTTAATAAAAAATATCACAAAATTCTTCTAAGTCTCTCGGGAAGAGTGAAAGACGCGCACGTTCATTTTCAGAGCTCCTAGACCTTCCTATAAGAAGTAAGCTAAAAAGTAGCTTCGAAAAACGCTTAGGTTAAGTTTCAGAGTTGCTTCTAATGTACCAAAGCTGGACTTAGACATAATTTCACTCTCACAACATTATGGCTGGTTGGAGACAGTCCGAACTACAAGTACCGGGTCCATGGTTCTGGCCGTATACTGGGGGGACGGGGACGACTCCCATTAACCCCTGACTATACCGGGGACACGCTTATCACAATGCCTTTCTGGTCTGTGCTGAAGCAGGGCATTCTGGCAGGCAAGTGGCTTGACCTTTATTAGTGAATATGGTTACCCCCTCTCGGAACCACAGACTTAGAAATCGCCAGCTCATATACAGTGCATAAAATATATTTATATATATACCCTTATACACCATTTTAATAAAAAATATCACAAAATTCTTCTAAGTCCCTCGGGAAGAGTGAAAGACGCGCACGTTCATTTTCAGAGCTCCTAGACCTTCCTATAAGAAGTTAGCCAAAAAGTAGCTTCGAAAAACGCTTAGGTTAAGTTTCAGAGTTGCTTCTAATGTACCAAAGCTGGACTTAGACATAATGTCACTCTCACAACATTATGGCTGGTTGGAGACAGTCCGAACCACAAGTACCGGGTCCATGGTTCTGGCCGTATACTGGGGGGACGGGGACGACTCCCATTAACCCCTGACTATACCGGGGATACGCTTATCACAATGCCTTTCTGGTCTGTGCTGAAGCAGGGCATTCTGGCAGCCAAGTGGCTTGACCTTTATTAGTGAGCCTGGTTACCCCCTCTCGGAACCACAGACTTAGAAATCGCCAGCTCATATACAGTGCATAAAATATATTTATATATATACCCTTATACACCATTTTAATAAAAAATATCACAAAATTCTTCTAAGTCTCTCGGGAAGAGTGAAAGACGCGCACGTTCATTTTCAGAGCTCCTAGACCTTCCTATAAGAAGTTAGCCAAAAAGTAGCTTCGAAAAACGCTTAGGTTAAGTTTCAGAGTTGCTTCTAATGTACCAAAGCTGGACTTAGACATAATTTCACTCTCACAACATTATGGCTGGTTGGAGACAGTCCGAACTACAAGTACCGGGTCCATGGTTCTGGCCGTATATTGGGGGGACGGGGACGACTCCCATTAACCCCTGACTATACCGGGGATACGCTTATCACAATGCCTTTCTGGTCTGTGCTGAAGCAGGGCATTCTGGCAGGCAAGTTGCTTGACCTTTATTAGTGAATATGGTTACCCCCTCTCGGAACCACAGACTTAGAAATCGCCAGCTCATATACAGTGCATAAAATATATTTATATATATACCCTTATACACCATTTTAATAAAAAATATCACAAAATTCTTCTAAGTCTCTCGGGAAGAGTGAAAGACGCGCACGTTCATTTTCAGAGCTCCTAGACCTTCCTATAAGAAGTTAGCCAAAAAGTAGCTTCGAAAAACGCTTAGGTTAAGTTTCAGAGTTGCTTCTAATGTACCAAAGCTGGACTTAGACATAATTTCACTCTCACAACATTATGGCTGGTTGGAGACAGTCCGAACTACAAGTACCGGGTCCATGGTTCTGGCCGTATACTGGGGGGACGGGGACGACTCCCATTAACCCCTGACTATACCGGGGATACGCTTATCACAATGCCTTTCTGGTCTGTGCTGAAGCAGGGCATTCTGGCAGGCAAGTTGCTTGACCTTTATTAGTGAATATGGTTACCCCCTCTCGGAACCACAGACTTAGAAATCGCCAGCTCATATACAGTGCATAAAATATATTTATATATATACCCTTATACACCATTTTAATAAAAAATATCACAAAATTCTTTTAAGTCCCTCGGGAAGAGTGAAAGACGCGCACGTTCATTTTCAGAGCTCCTAGACCTTCCTATAAGAAGTTAGCCAAAAAGTAGCTTCGAAAAACGCTTAGGTTAAGTTTCAGAGTTGCTTCTAATGTACCAAAGCTGGACTTAGACATAATGTCACTCTCACAACATTATGGCTGGTTGGAGATAGTCCGAACCACAAGTACCGGGTCCATGGTTCTGGCCGTATACTGGGGGGACGGGGACGACTCCCATTAACCCCTGACTATACCGGGGACACGCTTATCACAATGCCTTTCTGGTCTGTGCTGAAGCAGGGCATTCTGGCAGGCAAGTGGCTTGACCTTTATTAGTGAATATGGTTACCCCCTCTCGGAACCACAGACTTAGAAATCGCCAGCTCATATACAGTGCATAAAATATATTTATATATATACCCTTATACACCATTTTAATAAAAAATATCACAAAATTCTTCTAAGTCCCTCGGGAAGAGTGAAAGACGCGCACGTTCATTTTCAGAGCTTCTAGACCTTCCTATAAGAAGTTAGCCAAAAAGTAGCTTCGAAAAACGCTTAGGTTAAGTTTCAGAGTTGCTTCTAATGTACCAAAGCTGGACTTAGACATAATGTCACTCTCACAACATTATGGCTGGTTGGAGACAGTCCGAACCACAAGTACCGGGTCCATGGTTCTGGCCGTATACTGGGGGGACGGGGACGACTCCCATTAACCCCTGACTATACCGGGGATACGCTTATCACAATGCCTTTCTGGTCTGTGCTGAAGCAGGGCATTCTGGCAGGCAAGTTGCTTGACCTTTATTAGTGAATATGGTTACCCCCTCTCGGAACCACAGACTTAGAAATCGCCAGCTCATATACAGTGCATAAAATATATTTATATATATACCCTTATACACCATTTTAATAAAAAATATCACAAAATTCTTCTAAGTCCCTCGGGAAGAGTGAAAGACGCGCACGTTCATTTTCAGAGCTCCTAGACCTTCCTATAAGAAGTTAGCCAAAAAGTAGCTTCGAAAAACGCTTAGGTTAAGTTTCAGAGTTGCTTCTAATGTACCAAAGCTGGACTTAGACATAATGTCACTCTCACAACATTATGGCTGGTTGGAGACAGTCCGAACCACAAGTACCGGGTCCATGGTTCTGGCCGTATACTGGGGGGACGGGGACGACTCCCATTAACCCCTGACTATACCGGGGATACGCTTATCACAATGCCTTTCTGGTCTGTGCTGAAGCAGGGCATTCTGGCAGCCAAGTGGCTTGACCTTTATTAGTGAGCCTGGTTACCCCCTCTCGGAACCACAGACTTAGAAATCGCCAGCTCATATACAGTGCATAAAATATATTTATATATATACCCTTATACACCATTTTAATAAAAAAATATCACAAAATTCTTCTAAGTCTCTCGGGAAGAGTGAAAGACGCGCACGTTCATTTTCAGAGCTCCTAGACCTTCCTATAAGAAGTTAGCCAAAAAGTAGCTTCGAAAAACGCTTAGGTTAAGTTTCAGAGTTGCTTCTAATGTACCAAAGCTGGACTTAGACATAATTTCACTCTCACAACATTATGGCTGGTTGGAGACAGTCCGAACTACAAGTACCGGGTCCATGGTTCTGGCCGTATACTGGGGGGACGGGGACGACTCCCATTAACCCCTGACTATACCGGGGATACGCTTATCACAATGCCTTTCTGGTCTGTGCTGAAGCAGGGCATTCTGGCAGGCAAGTGGCTTGACCTTTATTAGTGAATATGGTTACCCCCTCTCGGAACCACAAACTTAGAAATCGCCAGCTCATATACAGTGCATAAAATATATTTATATATATACCCTTATACACCATTTTAATAAAAAATATCACAAAATTCTTCTAAGTCCCTCGGGAAGAGTGAAAGACGCGCACGTTCATTTTCAGAGCTCCTAGACCTTCCTATAAGAAGTTAGCCAAAAAGTAGCTTCGAAAAACGCTTAGGTTAAGTTTCAGAGTTGCTTCTAATGTACCAAAGCTGGACTTAGACATAATGTCACTCTCACAACATTATGGCTGGTTGGAGACAGTCCGAACCACAAGTACCGGGTCCATGGTTCTGGCCGTATACTGGGGGGACGGGGACGACTCCCATTAACCCCTGACTATACCGGGGATACGCTTATCACAATGCCTTTCTGGTCTGTGCTGAAGCAGGGCATTCTGGCAGGCAAGTGGCTTGACCTTTATTAGTGAGCCTGGTTACCCCCTCTCGGAACCACAGACTTAGAAATCGCCAGCTCATATACAGTGCATAAAATATATTTATATATATACCCTTAAACACCATTTTAATAAAAAATATCACAAAATTCTTCTAAGTCCCTCGGGAAGAGTGAAAGACGCGCACGTTCATTTTCAGAGCTCCTAGACCTTCCTATAAGAAGTTAGCCAAAAAGTAGCTTCGAAAAACGCTTAGGTTAAGTTTCAGAGTTGCTTCTAATGTACCAAAGCTGGACTTAGACATAATGTCACTCTCACAACATTATGGCTGGTTGGAGACAGTCCGAACCACAAGTACCGGGTCCATGGTTCTGGCCGTATACTGGGGGGACGGGGACGACTCCCATTAACCCCTGACTATACCGGGGATACGCTTATCACAATGCCTTTCTGGTCTGTGCTGAAGCAGGGCATTCTGGCAGCCAAGTGGCTTGACCTTTATTAGTGAGCCTGGTTACCCCCTCTCGGAACCACAGACTTAGAAATCGCCAGCTCATATACAGTGCATAAAATATATTTATATATATACCCTTATACACCATTTTAATAAAAAATATCACAAAATTCTTCTAAGTCTCTCGGGAAGAGTGAAAGACGCGCACATTCATTTTCAGAGCTCCTAGACCTTCCTATAAGAAGTTAGCCAAAAAGTAGCTTCGAAAAACGCTTAGGTTAAGTTTCAGAGTTGCTTCTAATGTACCAAAGCTGGACTTAGACATAATGTCACTCTCACAACATTATGGCTGGTTGGAGACAGTCCGAACCACAAGTACCGGGTCCATGGTTCTGGCCGTATACTGGGGGGACGGGGACGACTCCCATTAACCCCTGACTATACCGGGGACACGCTTATCACAATGCCTTTCTGGTCTGTGCTGAAGCAGGGCATTCTGGCAGGCAAGTGGCTTGACCTTTATTAGTGAATATGGTTACCCCCTCTCGGAACCACAGACTTAGAAATCGCCAGCTCATATACAGTGCATAAAATATATTTATATATATACCCTTATACACCATTTTAATAAAAAATATCACAAAATTCTTCTAAGTCCCTCGGGAAGAGTGAAAGACGCGCACGTTCATTTTCAGAGCTCCTAGACCTTCCTATAAGAAGTTAGCCAAAAAGTAGCTTCGAAAAACGCTTAGGTTAAGTTTCAGAGTTGCTTCTAATGTACCAAAGCTGGACTTAGACATAATGTCACTCTCACAACATTATGGCTGGTTGGAGACAGTCCGAACCACAAGTACCGGGTCCATGGTTCTGGCCGTATACTGGGGGGACGGGGACGACTCAAATTAACCCCTGACTATACCGGGGATACGCTTATCACAATGCCTTTCTGGTCTGTGCTGAAGCAGGGCATTCTGGCAGGCAAGTGGCTTGACCTTTATTAGTGAGCCTGGTTACCCCCTCTCGGAACCACAGACTTAGAAATCGCCAGCTCATATACAGTGCATAAAATATATTTATATATATACCCTTATACACCATTTTAATAAAAAATATCACAAAATTCTTCTAAGTCCCTCGGGAAGAGTGAAAGACGCGCACGTTCATTTTCAGAGCTCCTAGACCTTCCTATAAGAAGTTAGCCAAAAAGTAGCTTCGAAAAACGCTTAGGTTAAGTTTCAGAGTTGCTTCTAATGTACCAAAGCTGGACTTAGACATAATGTCACTCTCACAACATTATGGCTGGTTGGAGACAGTCCGAACCACAAGTACCGGGTCCATGGTTCTGGCCGTATACTGGGGGGACGGGGACGACTCCCATTAACCCCTGACTATACCGGGGATACGCTTATCACAATGCCTTTCTGGTCTGTGCTGAAGCAGGGCATTCTGGCAGGCAAGTTGCTTGACCTTTATTAGTGAATATGGTTACCCCCTCTCGGAACCACAGACTTAGAAATCGCCAGCTCATATACAGTGCATAAAATATATTTATATATATACCCTTATACACCATTTTAATAAAAAATATCACAAAATTCTTCTAAGTCCCTCGGGAAGAGTGAAAGACGCGCACGTTCATTTTCAGAGCTCCTAGACCTTCCTATAAGAAGTTAGCCAAAAAGTAGCTTCGAAAAACGCTTAGGTTAAGTTTCAGAGTTGCTTCTAATGTACCAAAGCTGGACTTAGACATAATGTCACTCTCACAACATTATGGCTGGTTGGAGACAGTCCGAACCACAAGTACCGGGTCCATGGTTCTGGCCGTATACTGGGGGGACGGGGACGACTCCCATTAACCCCTGACTATACCGGGGATACGCTTATCACAATGCCTTTCTGGTCTGTGCTGAAGCAGGGCATTCTGGCAGTCAAGTGGCTTGACCTTTATTAGTGAGCCTGGTTACCCCCTCTCGGAACCACAGACTTAGAAATCGCCAGCTCATATACAGTGCATAAAATATATTTATATATATACCCTTATACACCATTTTAATAAAAAATATCACAAAATTCTTCTAAGTCTCTCGGGAAGAGTGAAAGACGCGCACGTTCATTTTCAGAGCTCCTAGACCTTCCTATAAGAAGTAAGCTAAAAAGTAGCTTCGAAAAACGCTTAGGTTAAGTTTCAGAGTTGCTTCTAATGTACCAAAGCTGGACTTAGACATAATTTCACTCTCACAACATTATGGCTGGTTGGAGACAGTCCGAACCACAAGTACCGGGTCCATGGTTCTGGCCGTATACTGGGGGGACGGGGACGACTCCCATTAACCCCTGACTATACCGGGGATACGCTTATCACAATGCCTTTCTGGTCTGTGCTGAAGCAGGGCATTCTGGCAGCCAAGTGGCTTGACCTTTATTAGTGAGCCTGGTTACCCCCTCTCGGAACCACAGACTTAGAAATCGCCAGCTCATATACAGTGCATAAAATATATTTATATATATACCCTTATACACCATTTTAATAAAAAATATCACAAAATTCTTCTAAGTCTCTCGGGAAGAGTGAAAGACGCGCACGTTCATTTTCAGAGCTCCTAGACCTTCCTATAAGAAGTTAGCCAAAAAGTAGCTTCGAAAAACGCTTAGGTTAAGTTTCAGAGTTGCTTCTAATGTACCAAAGCTGGACTTAGACATAATTTCACTCTCACAACATTATGGCTGGTTGGAGACAGTCCGAACTACAAGTACCGGGTCCATGGTTCTGGCCGTATATTGGGGGGACGGGGACGACTCCCATTAACCCCTGACTATACCGGGGATACGCTTATCACAATGCCTTTCTGGTCTGTGCTGAAGCAGGGCATTCTGGCAGGCAAGTTGCTTGACCTTTATTAGTGAATATGGTTACCCCCTCTCGGAACCACAGACTTAGAAATCGCCAGCTCATATACAGTGCATAAAATATATTTATATATATACCCTTATACACCATTTTAATAAAAAATATCACAAAATTCTTCTAAGTCTCTCGGGAAGAGTGAAAGACGCGCACGTTCATTTTCAGAGCTCCTAGACCTTCCTATAAGAAGTTAGCCAAAAAGTAGCTTCGAAAAACGCTTAGGTTAAGTTTCAGAGTTGCTTCTAATGTACCAAAGCTGGACTTAGACATAATTTCACTCTCACAACATTATGGCTGGTTGGAGACAGTCCGAACTACAAGTACCGGGTCCATGGTTCTGGCCGTATACTGGGGGGACGGGGACGACTCCCATTAACCCCTGACTATACCGGGGATACGCTTATCACAATGCCTTTCTGGTCTGTGCTGAAGCAGGGCATTCTGGCAGGCAAGTTGCTTGACCTTTATTAGTGAATATGGTTACCCCCTCTCGGAACCACAGACTTAGAAATCGCCAGCTCATATACAGTGCATAAAATATATTTATATATATACCCTTATACACCATTTTAATAAAAAATATCACAAAATTCTTCTAAGTCCCTCGGGAAGAGTGAAAGACGCGCACGTTCATTTTCAGAGCTCCTAGACCTTCCTATAAGAAGTTAGCCAAAAAGTAGCTTCGAAAAACGCTTAGGTTAAGTTTCAGAGTTGCTTCTAATGTACCAAAGCTGGACTTAGACATAATGTCACTCTCACAACATTATGGCTGGTTGGAGATAGTCCGAACCACAAGTACCGGGTCCATGGTTCTGGCCGTATACTGGGGGGACGGGGACGACTCCCATTAACCCCTGACTATACCGGGGACACGCTTATCACAATGCCTTTCTGGTCTGTGCTGAAGCAGGGCATTCTGGCAGGCAAGTGGCTTGACCTTTATTAGTGAATATGGTTACCCCCTCTCGGAACCACAGACTTAGAAATCGCCAGCTCATATACAGTGCATAAAATATATTTATATATATACCCTTATACACCATTTTAATAAAAAATATCACAAAATTCTTCTAAGTCCCTCGGGAAGAGTGAAAGACGCGCACGTTCATTTTCAGAGCTTCTAGACCTTCCTATAAGAAGTTAGCCAAAAAGTAGCTTCGAAAAACGCTTAGGTTAAGTTTCAGAGTTGCTTCTAATGTACCAAAGCTGGACTTAGACATAATGTCACTCTCACAACATTATGGCTGGTTGGAGACAGTCCGAACCACAAGTACCGGGTCCATGGTTCTGGCCGTATACTGGGGGGACGGGGACGACTCCCATTAACCCCTGACTATACCGGGGATACGCTTATCACAATGCCTTTCTGGTCTGTGCTGAAGCAGGGCATTCTGGCAGGCAAGTTGCTTGACCTTTATTAGTGAATATGGTTACCCCCTCTCGGAACCACAGACTTAGAAATCGCCAGCTCATATACAGTGCATAAAATATATTTATATATATACCCTTATACACCATTTTAATAAAAAATATCACAAAATTCTTCTAAGTCCCTCGGGAAGAGTGAAAGACGCGCACGTTCATTTTCAGAGCTCCTAGACCTTCCTATAAGAAGTTAGCCAAAAAGTAGCTTCGAAAAACGCTTAGGTTAAGTTTCAGAGTTGCTTCTAATGTACCAAAGCTGGACTTAGACATAATGTCACTCTCACAACATTATGGCTGGTTGGAGACAGTCCGAACCACAAGTACCGGGTCCATGGTTCTGGCCGTATACTGGGGGGACGGGGACGACTCCCATTAACCCCTGACTATACCGGGGATACGCTTATCACAATGCCTTTCTGGTCTGTGCTGAAGCAGGGCATTCTGGCAGTCAAGTGGCTTGACCTTTATTAGTGAGCCTGGTTACCCCCTCTCGGAACCACAGACTTAGAAATCGCCAGCTCATATACAGTGCATAAAATATATTTATATATATACCCTTATACACCATTTTAATAAAAAATATCACAAAATTCTTCTAAGTCTCTCGGGAAGAGTGAAAGACGCGCACGTTCATTTTCAGAGCTCCTAGACCTTCCTATAAGAAGTAAGCTAAAAAGTAGCTTCGAAAAACGCTTAGGTTAAGTTTCAGAGTTGCTTCTAATGTACCAAAGCTGGACTTAGACATAATTTCACTCTCACAACATTATGGCTGGTTGGAGACAGTCCGAACTACAAGTACCGGGTCCATGGTTCTGGCCGTATACTGGGGGGACGGGGACGACTCCCATTAACCCCTGACTATACCGGGGACACGCTTATCACAATGCCTTTCTGGTCTGTGCTGAAGCAGGGCATTCTGGCAGGCAAGTGGCTTGACCTTTATTAGTGAATATGGTTACCCCCTCTCGGAACCACAGACTTAGAAATCGCCAGCTCATATACAGTGCATAAAATATATTTATATATATACCCTTATACACCATTTTAATAAAAAATATCACAAAATTCTTCTAAGTCCCTCGGGAAGAGTGAAAGACGCGCACGTTCATTTTCAGAGCTCCTAGACCTTCCTATAAGAAGTTAGCCAAAAAGTAGCTTCGAAAAACGCTTAGGTTAAGTTTCAGAGTTGCTTCTAATGTACCAAAGCTGGACTTAGACATAATGTCACTCTCACAACATTATGGCTGGTTGGAGACAGTCCGAACCACAAGTACCGGGTCCATGGTTCTGGCCGTATACTGGGGGGACGGGGACGACTCCCATTAACCCCTGACTATACCGGGGATACGCTTATCAAAATGCCTTTCTGGTCTGTGCTGAAGCAGGGCATTCTGGCAGCCAAGTGGCTTGACCTTTATTAGTGAGCCTGGTTACCCCCTCTCGGAACCACAGACTTAGAAATCGCCAGCTCATATACAGTGCATAAAATATATTTATATATATACCCTTATACACCATTTTAATAAAAAATATCACAAAATTCTTCTAAGTCTCTCGGGAAGAGTGAAAGACGCGCACGTTCATTTTCAGAGCTTCTAGACCTTCCTATAAGAAGTTAGCCAAAAAGTAGCTTCGAAAAACGCTTAGGTTAAGTTTCAGAGTTGCTTCTAATGTACCAAAGCTGGACTTAGACATAATTTCACTCTCACAACATTATGGCTGGTTGGAGACAGTCCGAACTACAAGTACCGGGTCCATGGTTCTGGCCGTATACTGGGGGGACGGGGACGACTCCCATTAACCCCTGACTATACCGGGGATACGCTTATCACAATGCCTTTCTGGTCTGTGCTGAAGCAGGGCATTCTGGCAGGCAAGTGGCTTGACCTTTATTAGTGAATATGGTTACCCCCTCTCGGAACCACAGACTTAGAAATCGCCAGCTCATATACAGTGCATAAAATATATTTATATATATACCCTTATACACCATTTTAATAAAAAATATCACAAAATTCTTCTAAGTCCCTCGGGAAGAGTGAAAGACGCGCACGTTCATTTTCAGAGCTCCTAGACCTTCCTATAAGAAGTTAGCCAAAAAGTAGCTTCGAAAAACGCTTAGGTTAAGTTTCAGATTTGCTTCTAATGTACCAAAGCTGGACTTAGACATAATGTCACTCTCACAACATTATGGCTGGTTGGAGACAGTCCGAACCACAAGTACCGGGTCCATGGTTCTGGCCGTATACTGGGGGGACGGGGACGACTCCCATTAACCCCTGACTATACCGGGGATACGCTTATCACAATGCCTTTCTGGTCTGTGCTGAAGCAGGGCATTCTGGCAGGCAAGTGGCTTGACCTTTATTAGTGAGCCTGGTTACCCCCTCTCGGAACCACAGACTTAGAAATCGCCAGCTCATACTGTATACAGTGCATAAAATATATTTATATATATATACCCTTATACACCATTTTAATAAAAAATATCACAAAATTCTTCTTCTAAGTCCCTCGGGAAGAGTGAAAGACGCGCACGTTTATTTTCAGAGCTCTTAGACCTTCCTATAAGAAGTTAGCCAAAAAGTAGCTTCGAAAAACGCTTAGGTTAAGTTTCAGAGTTGCTTCTAATGTGCCAAAGCTGGACTTAGACATAATTTCACTCTCACAACATTATGGCTGGTTGGAGACAGTCCGAACCACAAGTACCGGGTCCATGGTTCTGGGCGTATACTGGGGGGACGGGGACGACTCCCATTAACCCCTGACTATACCGGGGATACGCTTATCACAATGCCTTTCTGGTCTGTGCTGAAGCAGGGCATTCTGGCAGCCAAGTGGCTTGACCTTTATTAGTGAGCCTGGTTACCCCCTCTCGGAACCACAGACTTAGAAATCGCCAGCTCATATACAGTGCATAAAATATATTTATATATATACCCTTATACACCATTTTAATAAAAAATATCACAAAATTCTTCTAAGACCCTCGGGAAGAGTGAAAGACGCGCACGTTCATTTTCAGAGCTCCTAGACATTCCTACAAAAAGTTAGCCAAAAAGTAGCTTCGAAAAACGCTTAGGTTAAGTTTCAGAGTTGCTTCTAATGTACCAAAGCTGGACTTAGACATAATTTCACTCTCACAACATTATGGCTGGTTGGAGACAGTCCGAACCACAAGTACCGGGTCCATGGTTCTGGACGTATACTGGGGGGACGGGGACGACTCCCATTAACCCCTGACTATACCGGGGATACGCTTATCACAATGCCTTTCTGGTCTGTGCTGAAGCAGGGCATTCTGGCAGCCAAGTGGCTTGACCTTTATTAGTGAGCCTGGTTACCCCCTCTCGGAACCACAGACTTAGAAATCGCCAGCTCATATACAGTGCATAAAATATATTTATATATATACCCTTATACACCATTTTAATAAAAAATATCACAAAATTCTTCTAAGTCCCTCGGGAAGAGTGAAAGACGCGCACGTTCATTTTCAGAGCTCCTAGACCTTCCTATAAGAAGTTAGCCAAAAAGTAGCTTCGAAAAACGCTTAGGTTAAGTTTCAGAGTTGCTTCTAATGTACCAAAGCTGGACTTACTGTAGACATAATTTCACTCTCACAACATTATGGCTGGTTGGAGACAGTCCGAACCACAAGTACCGGGTCCATGGTTCTGGCCGTATACTGGGGGGACGGGGACGACTCCCATTAACCCCTGACTATACCGGGGATACGCTTATCACAATGCCTTTCTGGTCTGTGCTGAAGCAGGGCATTCTGGCAGCCAAGTGGCTTGACCTTTATTAGTGAGCCTGGTTACCCCCTCTCGGAACCACAGACTTAGAAATCGCCAGCTCATATACAGTGCATAAAATATATTTATATATATATACCCTTATACACCATTTTAATAATAAATATCACAAAATTCTTCTAAGTCCCTCGGGAAGAGTGAAAGACGAGCACGTTCATTTTCAGAGCTCCTAGACCTTCCTATAAGAAGTTAGCCAAAAAGTAGCTTCAAAATACGCTTAGGTTAAGATTCAGATTTGCTTCTAATGTACCAAAGCTGGACTTAGACATAATTTCACTCTCACAACATTATGGCTGGTTGGAGACAGTCCGAACCACAAGTACCGGGTCCATGGTTCTGGCTGTATACTGGGGGGACGGGGAAGACTCCCATCAACCCCTGACTATACCGGGGATACGCTTATCACAATGCCTTTCTGGTCTGTGCTGAAGCAGGGCATTCTAGCAGCCAAGTGGCTTGACCTTTATTAGTGAGCCTGGTTACCCCCTCTCGGAACCACAGACTTAGAAATCGCCAGCTCATATACAGTGCATAAAATATATTTA
The DNA here is from genome assembly GCF_040206685.1 of Ascaphus truei. Classification (NCBI taxonomy): domain Eukaryota; kingdom Metazoa; phylum Chordata; class Amphibia; order Anura; family Ascaphidae; genus Ascaphus; species Ascaphus truei. Next base: position 1,110,744 of record NW_027456730.1, on the reverse strand, counting down.
TATATATACCCTTATACACCATTTTAATAAAAAATATCACAAAATTCTTCTAAGTCCCTCGGGAAGAGTGAAAGACGCGCACGTTCATTTTCAGAGCTCCTAGACCTTCCTATAAGAAGTTAGCCAAAAAGTAGCTTCGAAATACGCTTAGGTTAAGTTTCAGAGTTGCTTCTAATGTACCAAAGCTGGACTTAGACATAATTTCACTCTCACAACATTATGGCTGGTTGGAGACAGTCCGAACCACAAGTACCGGGTCCATGGTTCTGGGCGTATACTGGGGGGACGGGGACGACTCCCATTAACCCCTGACTATACCGGGGATACGCTTATCACAATGCCTTTCTGGTCTGTGCTGAAGCAGGGCATTCTGGCAGCCAAGTGGCTTGACCTTTATTAGTGAGCCTGGTTACCCCCTCTCGGAACCACAGACTTAGAAATCGCCAGCTCATATACAGTGCATAAAATATATTTATATATATACCCTTATACACCATTTTAATAAAAAATATCACAAAATTCTTCTAAGTCCCTCGGGAAGAGTGAAAGACGCGTACGTTCATTTTCAGAGCTCCTAGACCTTCCTATAAGAAGTTAGCCAAAAAGTAGCTTCAAAATACGCTTAGGTTAAGATTAAGATTTGCTTCTAATGTACCAAAGCTGGACTTAGACATAATTTCACTCTCACAACATTATGGCTGGTTGGAGACAGTCAGAACCACAAGTACCGGGTCCATGGTTCTGGGCGTATACTGGGGGGACGGGGACGACTCCCATTAACCCCTGACTATACCGGGGATACGCTTATCACAATGCCTTTCTGGTCTGTGCTGAAGCAGGGCATTCTGGCAGCCAAGTGGCTTGACCTTTATTAGTGAGCCTGGTTACCCCCTCTCGGAACCACAGACTTAGAAATCGCCAGCTCATATACAGTGCATAAAATATATTTATATATATACCCTTATACACCATTTTAATAAAAAATATCACAAAATTCTTCTAAGTCCCTCGGGAAGAGTGAAAGACGCGCACGTTCATTTTCAGAGCTCCTAGACCTTCCTATAAGAAGTTAGCCAAAAAGTAGCTTCGAAAAACGCTTAGGTTAAGTTTCAGAGTTGCTTCTAATGTACCAAAGCTGGACTTACTGTAGACATAATTTCACTCTCACAACATTATGGCTGGTTGGAGACAGTCCGAACCACAAGTACCGGGTCCATGGTTCTGGCCGTATACTGGGGGGACGGGGACGACTCCCATTAACCCCTGACTATACCGGGGATACGCTTATCACAATGCCTTTCTGGTCTGTGCTGAAGCAGGGCATTCTGGCAGCCAAGTGGCTTGACCTTTATTAGTGAGCCTGGTTACCCCCTCTCGGAACCACAGACTTAGAAATCGCCAGCTCATATACAGTGCATAAAATATATTTATATATATATACCCTTATACACCATTTTAATAATAAATATCACAAAATTCTTCTAAGTCCCTCGGGAAGAGTGAAAGACGAGCACGTTCATTTTCAGAGCTCCTAGACCTTCCTATAAGAAGTTAGCCAAAAAGTAGCTTCAAAATACGCTTAGGTTAAGATTCAGATTTGCTTCTAATGTACCAAAGCTGGACTTAGACATAATTTCACTCTCACAACATTATGGCTGGTTGGAGACAGTCCGAACCACAAGTACCGGGTCCATGGTTCTGGCTGTATACTGGGGGGACGGGGAAGACTCCCATCAACCCCTGACTATACCGGGGATACGCTTATCACAATGCCTTTCTGGTCTGTGCTGAAGCAGGGCATTCTAGCAGCCAAGTGGCTTGACCTTTATTAGTGAGCCTGGTTACCCCCTCTCGGAACCACAGACTTAGAAATCGCCAGCTCATATACAGTGCATAAAATATATTTATATATATACCCTTATACACCATTTTAATAAAAAATATCACAAAATTCTTCTAAGTCCCTCGGGAAGAGTGAAAGACGCGCACGTTCATTTTCAGAGCTCCTAGACCTTCCTATAAGAAGTTAGCCAAAAAGTAGCTTCGAAATACGCTTAGGTTAAGTTTCAGAGTTGCTTCTAATGTACCAAAGCTGGACTTAGACATAATTTCACTCTCACAACATTATGGCTGGTTGGAGACAGTCCGAACCACAAGTACCGGGTCCATGGTTCTGGGCGTATACTGGGGGGACGGGGACGACTCCCATTAACCCCTGACTATACCGGGGATACGCTTATCACAATGCCTTTCTGGTCTGTGCTGAAGCAGGGCATTCTGGCAGCCAAGTGGCTTGACCTTTATTAGTGAGCCTGGTTACCCCCTCTCGGAACCACAGACTTAGAAATCGCCAGCTCATATACAGTGCATAAAATATATTTATATATATACCCTTATACACCATTTTAATAAAAAATATCACAAAATTCTTCTAAGTCCCTCGGGAAGAGTGAAAGACGCGTACGTTCATTTTCAGAGCTCCTAGACCTTCCTATAAGAAGTTAGCCAAAAAGTAGCTTCAAAATACGCTTAGGTTAAGATTAAGATTTGCTTCTAATGTACCAAAGCTGGACTTAGACATAATTTCACTCTCACAACATTATGGCTGGTTGGAGACAGTCAGAACCACAAGTACCGGGTCCATGGTTCTGGGCGTATACTGGGGGGACGGGGACGACTCCCATTAACCCCTGACTATACCGGGGATACGCTTATCACAATGCCTTTCTGGTCTGTGCTGAAGCAGGGCATTCTGGCAGCCAAGTGGCTTGACCTTTATTAGTGAGCCTGGTTACCCCCTCTCGGAACCACAGACTTAGAAATCGCCAGCTCATATACAGTGCATAAAATATATTTATATATATACCCTTATACACCATTTTAATAAAAAATATCACAAAATTCTTCTAAGTCCCTCGGGAAGAGTGAAAGACGCGCACGTTCATTTTCAGAGCTCCTAGACCTTCCTATAAGAAGTTAGCCAAAAAGTAGCTTCGAAAAACGCTTAGGTTAAGTTTCAGAGTTGCTTCTAATGTACCAAAGCTGGACTTACTGTAGACATAATTTCACTCTCACAACATTATGGCTGGTTGGAGACAGTCCGAACCACAAGTACCGGGTCCATGGTTCTGGCCGTATACTGGGGGGACGGGGACGACTCCCATTAACCCCTGACTATACCGGGGATACGCTTATCACAATGCCTTTCTGGTCTGTGCTGAAGCAGGGCATTCTGGCAGCCAAGTGGCTTGACCTTTATTAGTGAGCCTGGTTACCCCCTCTCGGAACCACAGACTTAGAAATCGCCAGCTCATATACAGTGCATAAAATATATTTATATATATACCCTTATACACCATTTTAATAATAAATATCACAAAATTCTTCTAAGTCCCTCGGGAAGAGTGAAAGACGCGCACGTTCATTTTCAGATCTCCTAGACCTTCCTATAAGAAGTTAGCCAAAAAGTAGCTTCAAAATACTCTTAGGTTAAGATTCAGATTTGCTTCTAATGTACCAAAGCTGGACTTAGACATAATTTCACTCTCACAACATTATGGCTGGTTGGAGACAGTCCGAACCACAAGTACCGGGTCCATGGTTCTGGGCGTATACTGGGGGGACGGGGACGACTCCCATTAACCCCTGACTATACCGGGGATACGCTTATCACAATGCCTTTCTGGTCTGTGCTGAAGCAGGGCATTCTGGCAGCCAAGTGGCTTGACCTTTATTAGTGAGCCTGGTTACCCCCTCTCGGAACCACAGACTTAGAAATCGCCAGCTCATATACAGTGCATACAATATATTTATATATACCCTTATACACCATTTTAATAATAAATATCACAAAATTCTTCTAAGTCCCTCGGGAAGAGTGAAAGACGAGCACGTTCATTTTCAGAGCTCCTAGACCTTCCTATAAGAAGTTAGCCAAAAAGTAGCTTCAAAATACGCTTAGGTTAAGATTCAGATTTGCTTCTAATGTACCAAAGCTGGACTTAGACATAATTTCACTCTCACAACATTATGGCTGGTTGGAGACAGTCCGAACCACAAGTACCGGGTCCATGGTTCTGGCCGTATACTGGGGGGACGGGGAAGACTCCCATCAACCCCTGACTATACCGGGGATACGCTTATCACAATGCCTTTCTGGTCTGTGCTGAAGCAGGGCATTCTAGCAGCCAAGTGGCTTGACCTTTATTAGTGAGCCTGGTTACCCCCTCTCGGAACCACAGACTTAGAAATCGCCAGCTCATATACAGTTCATAAAATATATTTATATACTGTATATACCCTTATACACCATTTTAATAAAAAATATCACAAAATTCTTCTAAGTCCCTCGGGAAGAGTGAAAGACGCGTACGTTCATTTTCAGAGCTCCTAGACCTTCCTATAAGAAGTTAGCCAAAAAGTAGCTTCGAAATACGCTTAGGTTAAGTTTCAGAGTTGCTTCTAATGTACCAAAGCTGGACTTAGACATAATTTCACTCTCACAACAATTTGGCTGGTTGGAGACAGTCAGAACCACAAGTACCGGGTCCATGGTTCTGGGCGTATACTGGGGGGACGGGGACGACTCCCATTAACCCCTGACTATACCGGGGATACGCTTATCACAATGCCTTTCTGGTCTGTGCTGAAGCAGGGCATTCTGGCAGCCAAGTGGCTTGACCTTTATTAGTGAGCCTGGTTACCCCCTCTCGGAACCACAGACTTAGAAATCGCCAGCTCATACTGTATACAGTGCATAAAATATATTTATATATAAACCCTTATACACCATTTTAATAAAAAATATCACAAAATTCTTCTAAGTCCCTCGGGAAGAGTGAAAGACGCGTACGTTCATTTTCAGAGCTCCTAGACCTTCCTATAAGAAGTTAGCCAAAAAGTAGCTTCGAAAAACGCTTAGGTTAAGTTTCAGAGTTGCTTCTAATGTACCAAAGCTGGACTTAGACATAATTTGACTCTCACAACATTATGGCTGGTTGGAGACAGTCCGAACCACAAGTACCGGGTCCATGGTTCTGGGCGTATACTGGGGGGACGGGGACGACTCCCATTAACCCCTGACTATACCGGGGATATGCTTATCACAATGCCTTTCTGGTCTGTGCTGAAGCAGGGCATTATGGCAGCCAAGTGGCTTGACCTTTATTAGTGAGCCTGGTTACCCCCTCTCGGAACCACAGACTTAGAAATCGCCAGCTCATATACAGTGCATAAAATATATTTATATATATACCCTTATACACCATTTTAATAAAAAATATCACAAAATTCTTCTAAGTCCCTCGGGAAGAGTGAAAGACGCGCACGTTCATTTTCAGAGCTCCTAGACCTTCCTATAAGAAGTTAGCCAAAAAGTAGCTTCGAAAAACGCTTAGGTTAAGTTTCAGAGTTGCTTCTAATGTACCAAAGCTGGACTTAGACATAATTTCACTCTCACAACATTATGGCTGGTTGGAGACAGTCCGAACCACAAGTACCGGGTCCATGGTTCTGGGCGTATACTGGGGGGACGGGGACGACTCCCATTAACCCCTGACTATACCGGGGATACGCTTATCACAATGCCTTTCTGGTCTGTGCTGAAGCAGGGCATTCTGGCAGCCAAGTGGCTTGACCTTTATTAGTGAGCCTGGTTACCCCCTCTCGGAACCACAGACTTAGAAATCGCCAGCTCATATACAGTGCATAAAATATATTTATATATATACCCTTATACACCATTTTAATAATAAATATCACAAAATTCTTCTAAGTCCCTCGGGAAGAGTGAAAGACGCGCACGTTCATTTTCAGATCTCCTAGACCTTCCTATAAGAAGTTAGCCAAAAAGTAGCTTCAAAATACTCTTAGGTTAAGATTCAGATTTGCTTCTAATGTACCAAAGCTGGACTTAGACATAATTTCACTCTCACAACATTATGGCTGGTTGGAGACAGTCCGAACCACAAGTACCGGGTCCATGGTTCTGGCTGTATACTGGGGGGACGGGGACGACTCCCATTAACCCCTGACTATACCGGGGATACGCTTATCACAATGCCTTTCTGGTCTGTGCTGAAGCAGGGCATTCTGGCAGCCAAGTGGCTTGACCTTTATTAGTGAGCCTGGTTACCCCCTCTCGGAACCACAGACTTAGAAATCGCCAGCTCATACTGTATACAGTGCATAAAATATATTTATATATAAACCCTTATACACCATTTTAATAAAAAATATCACAAAATTCTTCTAAGTCCCTCGGGAAGAGTGAAAGACGCGTACGTTCATTTTCAGAGCTCCTAGACCTTCCTATAAGAAGTTAGCCAAAAAGTAGCTTCGAAAAACGCTTAGGTTAAGTTTCAGAGTTGCTTCTAATGTACCAAAGCTGGACTTAGACATAATTTGACTCTCACAACATTATGGCTGGTTGGAGACAGTCCGAACCACAAGTACCGGGTCCATGGTTCTGGGCGTATACTGGGGGGACGGGGACGACTCCCATTAACCCCTGACTATACCGGGGATATGCTTATCACAATGCCTTTCTGGTCTGTGCTGAAGCAGGGCATTATGGCAGCCAAGTGGCTTGACCTTTATTAGTGAGCCTGGTTACCCCCTCTCGGAACCACAGACTTAGAAATCGCCAGCTCATATACAGTGCATAAAATATATTTATATATATACCCTTATACACCATTTTAATAAAAAATATCACAAAATTCTTCTAAGTCCCTCGGGAAGAGTGAAAGACGCGCACGTTCATTTTCAGAGCTCCTAGACCTTCCTATAAGAAGTTAGCCAAAAAGTAGCTTCGAAAAACGCTTAGGTTAAGTTTCAGAGTTGCTTCTAATGTACCAAAGCTGGACTTAGACATAATTTCACTCTCACAACATTATGGCTGGTTGGAGACAGTCCGAACCACAAGTACCGGGTCCATGGTTCTGGGCGTATACTGGGGGGACGGGGACGACTCCCATTAACCCCTGACTATACCGGGGATACGCTTATCACAATGCCTTTCTGGTCTGTGCTGAAGCAGGGCATTCTGGCAGCCAAGTGGCTTGACCTTTATTAGTGAGCCTGGTTACCCCCTCTCGGAACCACAGACTTAGAAATCGCCAGCTCATATACAGTGCATAAAATATATTTATATATATACCCTTATACACCATTTTAATAATAAATATCACAAAATTCTTCTAAGTCCCTCGGGAAGAGTGAAAGACGCGCACGTTCATTTTCAGATCTCCTAGACCTTCCTATAAGAAGTTAGCCAAAAAGTAGCTTCAAAATACTCTTAGGTTAAGATTCAGATTTGCTTCTAATGTACCAAAGCTGGACTTAGACATAATTTCACTCTCACAACATTATGGCTGGTTGGAGACAGTCCGAACCACAAGTACCGGGTCCATGGTTCTGGGCGTATACTGGGGGGACGGGGACGACTCCCATTAACCCCTGACTATACCGGGGATACGCTTATCACAATGCCTTTCTGGTCTGTGCTGAAGCAGGGCATTCTGGCAGCCAAGTGGCTTGACCTTTATTAGTGAGCCTGGTTACCCCCTCTCGGAACCACAGACTTAGAAATCGCCAGCTCATATACAGTGCATAAAATATATTTATATATATACCCTTATACACCATTTTAATAAAAAATATCACAAAATTCTTCTAAGTCCCTCGGGAAGAGTGAAAGACGCGCACGTTCATTTTCAGAGCTCCTAGACCTTCCTATAAGAAGTTAGCCAAAAAGTAGCTTCGAAATACGCTTAGGTTAAGTTTCAGAGTTGCTTCTAATGTACCAAAGCTGGACTTAGACATAATTTCACTCTCACAACATTATGGCTGGTTGGAGACAGTCCGAACCACAAGTACCGGGTCCATGGTTCTGGGCGTATACTGGGGGGACGGGGACGACTCCCATTAACCCCTGACTATACCGGGGATACGCTTATCACAATGCCTTTCTGGTCTGTGCTGAAGCAGGGCATTCTGGCAGCCAAGTGGCTTGACCTTTATTAGTGAGCCTGGTTACCCCCTCTCGGAACCACAGACTTAGAAATCGCCAGCTCATATACAGTGCATAAGATATATTTATATATATACCCTTATACACCATTTTAATAAAAAATATCACAAAATTCTTCTAAGTCCCTCGGGAAGAGTGAAAGACGCGTACGTTCATTTTCAGAGCTCCTAGACCTTCCTATAAGAAGTTAGCCAAAAAGTAGCTTCGAAATACGCTTAGGTTAAGTTTCAGAGTTGCTTCTAATGTACCAAAGCTGGACTTAGACATAATTTCACTCTCACAACATTATGGCTGGTTGGAGACAGTCAGAACCACAAGTACCGGGTCCATGGTTCTGGGCGTATACTGGGGGGACGGGGACGACTCCCATTAACCCCTGACTATACCGGGGATACGCTTATCACAATGCCTTTCTGGTCTGTGCTGAAGCAGGGCATTCTGGCAGCCAAGTGGCTTGACCTTTATTAGTGAGCCTGGTTACCCCCTCTCGGAACCACAGACTTAGAAATCGCCAGCTCATATACAGTGCATAAAATATATTTATATATATACCCTTATACACCATTTTAATAAAAAATATCACAAAATTCTTCTAAGTCCCTCGGGAAGAGTGAAAGACGCGCACGTTCATTTTCAGAGCTCCTAGACCTTCCTATAAGAAGTTAGCCAAAAAGTAGCTTCGAAAAACGCTTAGGTTAAGTTTCAGAGTTGCTTCTAATGTACCAAAGCTGGACTTACTGTAGACATAATTTCACTCTCACAACATTATGGCTGGTTGGAGACAGTCCGAACCACAAGTACCGGGTCCATGGTTCTGGCCGTATACTGGGGGGACGGGGACGACTCCCATTAACCCCTGACTATACCGGGGATACGCTTATCACAATGCCTTTCTGGTCTGTGCTGAAGCAGGGCATTCTGGCAGCCAAGTGGCTTGACCTTTATTAGTGAGCCTGGTTACCCCCTCTCGGAACCACAGACTTAGAAATCGCCAGCTCATATACAGTGCATAAAATATATTTATATATATACCCTTATACACCATTTTAATAATAAATATCACAAAATTCTTCTAAGTCCCTCGGGAAGAGTGAAAGACGCGCACGTTCATTTTCAGAGCTCCTAGACCTTCCTATAAGAAGTTAGCCAAAAAGTAGCTTCAAAATACGCTTAGGTTAAGTTTCAGAGTTGCTTCTAATGTACCAAAGCTGGACTTAGACATAATTTCACTCTCACAACATTATGGCTGGTTGGAGACAGTCCGAACCACAAGTACCGGGTCCATGGTTCTGGGCGTATACTGGGGGGACGGGGACGACTCCCATTAACCCCTGACTATACCGGGGATACGCTTATCACAATGCCTTTCTGGTCTGTGCTGAAGCAGGGCATTCTGGCAGCCAAGTGGCTTGACCTTTATTAGTGAGCCTGGTTACCCCCTCTCGGAACCACAGACATAGAAATCGCCAGCTCATATACAGTGCATAAAATATATTTATATATATACCCTTATACACCATTTTAATAAAAAATATCACAAAATTCTTCTAAGTCCCTCGGGAAGAGTGAAAGACGCGCACGTTCATTTTCAGAGCTCCTAGACCTTCCTATAAGAAGTTAGCCAAAAAGTAGCTTCGAAAAACGCTTACGTTAAGTTTCAGAGTTGCTTCTAATGTACCAAAGCTGGACTTACTGTAGACATAATTTCACTCTCACAACATTATGGCTGGTTGGAGACAGTCCGAACCACAAGTACCGGGTCCATGGTTCTGGCCGTATACTGGGGGGACGGGGACGACTCCCATTAACCCCTGACTATACCGGGGATACGCTTATCACAATGCCTTTCTGGTCTGTGCTGAAGCAGGGCATTCTGGCAGCCAAGTGGCTTGACCTTTATTAGTGAGCCTGGTTACCCCCTCTCGGAACCACAGACTTAGAAATCGCCAGCTCATATACAGTGCATAAAATATATTTATATATATATACCCTTATACACCATTTTAATAATAAATATCACAAAATTCTTCTAAGTCCCTCGGGAAGAGTGAAAGACGAGCACGTTCATTTTCAGAGCTCCTAGACCTTCCTATAAGAAGTTAGCCAAAAAGTAGCTTCAAAATACGCTTAGGTTAAGATTCAGATTTGCTTCTAATGTACCAAAGCTGGACTTAGACATAATTTCACTCTCACAACATTATGGCTGGTTGGAGACAGTCCGAACCACAAGTACCGGGTCCATGATTCTGGCCGTATACTGGGGGGACGGGGAAGACTCCCATCAACCCCTGACTATACCGGGGATACGCTTATCACAATGCCTTTCTGGTCTGTGCTGAAGCAGGGCATTCTAGCAGCCAAGTGGCTTGACCTTTATTAGTGAGCCTGGTTACCCCCTCTCGGAACCACAGACTTAGAAATCGCCAGCTCATATACAGTGCATAAAATATATTTATATATATACCCTTATACACCATTTTAATAAAAAATATCACAAAATTCTTCTAAGTCCCTCGGGAAGAGTGAAAGACGCGCACGTTCATTTTCAGAGCTCCTAGACCTTCCTATAAGAAGTTAGCCAAAAAGTAGCTTCGAAAAACGCTTAGGTTAAGTTTCAGAGTTGCTTCTAATGTACCAAAGCTGGACTTAGACATAATTTCACTCTCACAACATTATGGCTGGTTGGAGACAGTCCGAACCACAAGTACCGGGTCCATGGTTCTGGGCGTATACTGGGGGGACGGGGACGACTCCCATTAACCCCTGACTATACCGGGGATACGCTTATCACAATGCCTTTCTGGTCTGTGCTGAAGCAGGGCATTCTGGCAGCCAAGTGGCTTGACCTTTATTAGTGAGCCTGGTTACCCCCTCTCGGAACCACAGACTTAGAAATCGCCAGCTCATATACAGTGCATAAAATATATTTATATATATACCCTTATACACCATTTTAATAATAAATATCACAAAATTCTTCTAAGTCCCTCGGGAAGAGTGAAAGACGCGCACGTTCCTTTTCAGATCTCCTAGACCTTCCTATAAGAAGTTAGCCAAAAAGTAGCTTCAAAATACGCTTAGGTTAAGATTCAGATTTGCTTCTAATGTACCAAAGCTGGACTTAGACATAATTTCACTCTCACAACATTATGGCTGGTTGGAGACAGTCCGAACCACAAGTACCGGGTCCATGGTTCTGGGCGTATACTGGGGGGACGGGGACGACTCCCATTAACCCCTGACTATACCGGGGATACGCTTATCACAATGCCTTTCTGGTCTGTGCTGAAGCAGGGCATTCTGGCAGCCAAGTGGCTTGACCTTTATTAGTGAGCCTGGTTACCCCCTCTCGGAACCACAGACTTAGAAATCGCCAGCTCATATACAGTGCATAAAATATATTTATATATACACCCTTATACACCATTTTAATAAAAAATATCACAAAATTCTTCTAAGTCCCTCGGGAAGAGTGAAAGACGCGCACGTTCATTTTCAGAGCTCCTAGACCTTCCTATAAGAAGTTAGCCAAAAAGTAGCTTCGAAAAACGCTTAGGTTAAGTTTCAGAGTTGCTTCTAATGTACCAAAGCTGGACTTACTGTAGACATAATTTCACTCTCACAACATTATGGCTGGTTGGAGACAGTCCGAACCACAAGTACCGGGTCCATGGTTCTGGGCGTATACTGGGGGGACGGGGACGACTCCCATTAACCCCTGACTATACCGGGGATATGCTTATCACAATGCCTTTCTGGTCTGTGCTGAAGCAGGGCATTATGGCAGCCAAGTGGCTTGACCTTTATTAGTGAGCCTGGTTACCCCCTCTCGGAACCACAGACTTAGAAATCGCCAGCTCATATACAGTGCATAAAATATATTTATATATATACTTTTATACACCATTTTAATAAAAAATATCACAAAATTCTTCTAAGTCCCTCGGGAAGAGTGAAAGACGCGCACGTTCATTTTCAGAGCTCCTAGACCTTCCTATAAGAAGTTAGCCAAAAAGTAGCTTCGAAAAACGCTTAGGTTAAGTTTCAGAGTTGCTTCTAATGTACCAAAGCTGGACTTAGACATAATTTCACTCTCACAACATTATGGCTGGTTGGAGACAGTCCGAACCACAAGTACCGGGTCCATGGTTCTGGGCGTATACTGGGGGGACGGGGACGACTCCCATTAACCCCTGACTATACCGGGGATACGCTTATCACAATGCCTTTCTGGTCTGTGCTGAAGCAGGGCATTCTGGCAGCCAAGTGGCTTGACCTTTATTAGTGAGCCTGGTTACCCCCTCTCGGAACCACAGACTTAGAAATCGCCAGCTCATATACAGTGCATAAAATATATTTATATATATACCCTTATACACCATTTTAATAATAAATATCACAAAATTCTTCTAAGTCCCTCGGGAAGAGTGAAAGACGCGCACGTTCATTTTCAGAGCTCCTAGACCTTCCTATAAGAAGTTAGCCAAAAAGTAGCTTCAAAATACGCTTAGGTTAAGATTCAGATTTGCTTCTAATGTACCAAAGCTGGACTTAGACATAATTTCACTCTCACAACATTATGGCTGGTTGGAGACAGTCCGAACCACAAGTACCGGGTCCATGGTTCTGGGCGTATACTGGGGGGACGGGGACGACTCCCATTAACCCCTGACTATACCGGGGATACGCTTATCACAATGCCTTTCTGGTCTGTGCTGAAGCAGGGCATTCTGGCAGCCAAGTGGCTTGACCTTTATTAGTGAGCCTGGTTACCCCCTCTCGGAACCACAGACTTAGAAATCGCCAGCTCATATACAGTGCATAAAATATATTTATATATATACCCTTATACACCATTTTAATAAAAAATATCACAAAATTCTTCTAAGTCCCTCGGGAAGAGTGAAAGACGCGCACGTTCATTTTCAGAGCTCCTAGACCTTCCTATAAGAAGTTAGCCAAAAAGTAGCTTCGAAAAACGCTTAGGTTAAGTTTCAGAGTTGCTTCTAATGTACCAAAGCTGGACTTAGACATAATTTCACTCTCACAACATTATGGCTGGTTGGAGACAGTCCGAACCACAAGTACCGGGTCCATGGTTCTGGGCGTATACTGGGGGGACGGGGACGACTCCCATTAACCCCTGACTATACCGGGGATACGCTTATCACAATGCCTTTCTGGTCTGTGCTGAAGCAGGGCATTCTGGCAGCCAAGTGGCTTGACCTTTATTAGTGAGCCTGGTTACCCCCTCTCGGAACCACAGACTTAGAAATCGCCAGCTCATATACAGTGCATAAAATATATTTATATATATACCCTTATACACCATTTTAATAATAAATATCACAAAATTCTTCTAAGTCCCTCGGGAAGAGTGAAAGACGCGCACGTTCATTTTCAGATCTCCTAGACCTTCCTATAAGAAGTTAGCCAAAAAGTAGCTTCAAAATACGCTTAGGTTAAGATTCAGATTTGCTTCTAATGTACCAAAGCTGGACTTAGACATAATTTCACTCTCACAACATTATGGCTGGTTGGAGACAGTCCGAACCACAAGTACCGGGTCCATGGTTCTGGGCGTATACTGGGGGGACGGGGACGACTCCCATTAACCCCTGACTATACCGGGGATACGCTTATCACAATGCCTTTCTGGTCTGTGCTGAAGCAGGGCATTCTGGCAGCCAAGTGGCTTGACCTTTATTAGTGAGCCTGGTTACCCCCTCTCGGAACCACAGACTTAGAAATCGCCAGCTCATATACAGTGCATAAAATATATTTATATATATACCCTTATACACCATTTTAATAAAAAATATCACAAAATTCTTCTAAGTCCCTCGGGAAGAGTGAAAGACGCGCACGTTCATTTTCAGAGCTCCTAGACCTTCCTATAAGAAGTTAGCCAAAAAGTAGCTTCGAAAAACGCTTAGGTTAAGTTTCAGAGTTGCTTCTAATGTACCAAAGCTGGACTTACTGTAGACATAATTTCACTCTCACAACATTATGGCTGGTTGGAGACAGTCCGAACCACAAGTACCGGGTCCATGGTTCTGGGCGTATACTGGGGGGACGGGGACGACTCCCATTAACCCCTGACTATACCGGGGATATGCTTATCACAATGCCTTTCTGGTCTGTGCTGAAGCAGGGCATTATGGCAGCCAAGTGGCTTGACCTTTATTAGTGAGCCTGGTTACCCCCTCTCGGAACCACAGACTTAGAAATCGCCAGCTCATATACAGTGCATAAAATATATTTATATATATACTTTTATACACCATTTTAATAAAAAATATCACAAAATTCTTCTAAGTCCCTCGGGAAGAGTGAAAGACGCGCACGTTCATTTTCAGAGCTCCTAGACCTTCCTATAAGAAGTTAGCCAAAAAGTAGCTTCGAAAAACGCTTAGGTTAAGTTTCAGAGTTGCTTCTAATGTACCAAAGCTGGACTTAGACATAATTTCACTCTCACAACATTATGGCTGGTTGGAGACAGTCCGAACCACAAGTACCGGGTCCATGGTTCTGGGCGTATACTGGGGGGACGGGGACGACTCCCATTAACCCCTGACTATACCGGGGATACGCTTATCACAATGCCTTTCTGGTCTGTGCTGAAGCAGGGCATTCTGGCAGCCAAGTGGCTTGACCTTTATTAGTGAGCCTGGTTACCCCCTCTCGGAACCACAGACTTAGAAATCGCCAGCTCATATACAGTGCATAAAATATATTTATATATATACCCTTATACACCATTTTAATAATAAATATCACAAAATTCTTCTAAGTCCCTCGGGAAGAGTGAAAGACGCGCACGTTCATTTTCAGAGCTCCTAGACCTTCCTATAAGAAGTTAGCCAAAAAGTAGCTTCAAAATACGCTTAGGTTAAGATTCAGATTTGCTTCTAATGTACCAAAGCTGGACTTAGACATAATTTCACTCTCACAACATTATGGCTGGTTGGAGACAGTCCGAACCACAAGTACCGGGTCCATGGTTCTGGGCGTATACTGGGGGGACGGGGACGACTCCCATTAACCCCTGACTATACCGGGGATACGCTTATCACAATGCCTTTCTAGTCTGTGCTGAAGCAGGGCATTCTGGCAGCCAAGTGGCTTGACCTTTATTAGTGAGCCTGGTTACCCCCTCTCGGAACCACAGACTTAGAAATCGCCAGCTCATATACAGTGCATAAAATATATTTATATATATACCCTTATACACCATTTTAATAAAAAATATCACAAAATTCTTCTAAGTCCCTCGGGAAGAGTGAAAGACGCGCACGTTCATTTTCAGAGCTCCTAGACCTTCCTATAAGAAGTTAGCCAAAAAGTAGCTTCGAAATACGCTTAGGTTAAGTTTCAGAGTTGCTTCTAATGTACCAAAGCTGGACTTAGACATAATTTCACTCTCACAACATTATGGCTGGTTGGAGACAGTCCGAACCACAAGTACCGGGTCCATGGTTCTGGGCGTATACTGGGGGGACGGGGACGACTCCCATTAACCCCTGACTATACCGGGGATACGCTTATCACAATGCCTTTCTGGTCTGTGCTGAAGCAGGGCATTCTGGCAGCCAAGTGGCTTGACCTTTATTAGTGAGCCTGGTTACCCCCTCTCGGAACCACAGACTTAGAAATCGCCAGCTCATATACAGTGCATAAAATATATTTATATATATATACCCTTATACACCATTTTAATAAAAAATATCACAAAATTCTTCTAAGTCCCTCGGGAAGAGTGAAAGACGCGCACGTTCATTTTCAGAGCTCCTAGACCTTCCTATAAGAAGTTAGCCAAAAAGTAGCTTCGAAAAACGCTTAGGTTAAGTTTCAGAGTTGCTTCTAATGTACCAAAGCTGGACTTACTGTAGACATAATTTCACTCTCACAACATTATGGCTGGTTGGAGACAGTCCGAACCACAAGTACCGGGTCCATGGTTCTGGCCGTATACTGGGGGGACGGGGACGACTCCCATTAACCCCTGACTATACCGGGGATACGCTTATCACAATGCCTTTCTGGTCTGTGCTGAAGTAGGGCATTCTGGCAGCCAAGTGGCTTGACCTTTATTAGTGAGCCTGGTTACCCCCTCTCGGAACCACAGACTTAGAAATCGCCAGCTCATATACAGTGCATAAAATATATTTATATATATACCCTTATACACCATTTTAATAATAAATATCACAAAATTCTTCTAAGTCCCTCGGGAAGAGTGAAAGACGCGCACGTTCATTTTCAGAGCTCCTAGACCTTCCTATAAGAAGTTAGCCAAAAAGTAGCTTCAAAATACGCTTAGGTTAAGTTTCAGAGTTGCTTCTAATGTACCAAAGCTGGACTTAGACATAATTTCACTCTCACAACATTATGGCTGGTTGGAGACAGTCCGAACCACAAGTACCGGGTCCATGGTTCTGGGCGTATACTGGGGGGACGGGGACGACTCCCATTAACCCCTGACTATACCGGGGATACGCTTATCACAATGCCTTTCTGGTCTGTGCTGAAGCAGGGCATTCTGGCAGCCAAGTGGCTTGACCTTTATTAGTGAGCCTGGTTACCCCCTCTCGGAACCACAGACTTAGAAATCGCCAGCTCATATACAGTGCATAAAATATATTTATATATATACCCTTATACACCATTTTAATAAAAAATATCACAAAATTCTTCTAAGTCCCTCGGGAAGAGTGAAAGACGCGCACGTTCATTTTCAGAGCTCCTAGACCTTCCTATAAGAAGTTAGCCAAAAAGTAGATTCGAAAAACGCTTAGGTTAAGTTTCAGAGTTGCTTCTAATGTACCAAAGCTGGACTTACTGTAGACATAATTTCACTCTCACAACATTATGGCTGGTTGGAGACAGTCCGAACCACAAGTACCGGGTCCATGGTTCTGGCCGTATACTGGGGGGACGGGGACGACTCCCATTAACCCCTGACTATACCGGGGATACGCTTATCACAATGCCTTTCTGGTCTGTGCTGAAGCAGGGCATTCTGGCAGCCAAGTGGCTTGACCTTTATTAGTGAGCCTGGTTACCCCCTCTCGGAACCACAGACTTAGAAATCGCCAGCTCATATACAGTGCATAAAATATATTTATATATATATACCCTTATACACCATTTTAATAATAAATATCACAAAATTCTTCTAAGTCCCTCGGGAAGAGTGAAAGACGAGCACGTTCATTTTCAGAGCTCCTAGACCTTCCTATAAGAAGTTAGCCAAAAAGTAGCTTCAAAATACGCTTAGGTTAAGATTCAGATTTGCTTCTAATGTACCAAAGCTGGACTTAGACATAATTTCACTCTCACAACATTATGGCTGGTTGGAGACAGTCCGAACCACAAGTACCGGGTCCATGATTCTGGCCGTATACTGGGGGGACGGGGAAGACTCCCATCAACCCCTGACTATACCGGGGATACGCTTATCACAATGCCTTTCTGGTCTGTGCTGAAGCAGGGCATTCTAGCAGCCAAGTGGCTTGACCTTTATTAGTGAGCCTGGTTACCCCCTCTCGGAACCACAGACTTAGAAATCGCCAGCTCATATACAGTGCATAAAATATATTTATATATATACCCTTATACACCATTTTAATAATAAATATCACAAAATTCTTCTAAGTCCCTCGGGAAGAGTGAAAGACGCGCACGTTCATTTTCAGAGCTCCTAGACCTTCCTATAAGAAGTTAGCCAAAAAGTAGCTTCAAAATACGCTTAGGTTAAGTTTCAGAGTTGCTTCTAATGTACCAAAGCTGGACTTAGACATAATTTCACTCTCACAACATTATGGCTGGTTGGAGACAGTCCGAACCACAAGTACCGGGTCCATGGTTCTGGGCGTATACTGGGGGGACGGGGACGACTCCCATTAACCCCTGACTATACCGGGGATACGCTTATCACAATGCCTTTCTGGTCTGTGCTGAAGCAGGGCATTCTGGCAGCCAAGTGGCTTGACCTTTATTAGTGAGCCTGGTTACCCCCTCTCGGAACCACAGACTTAGAAATCGCCAGCTCATATACAGTGCATAAAATATATTTATATATATACCCTTATACACCATTTTAATAAAAAATATCACAAAATTCTTCTAAGTCCCTCGGGAAGAGTGAAAGACGCGCACGTTCATTTTCAGAGCTCCTAGACCTTCCTATAAGAAGTTAGCCAAAAAGTAGCTTCGAAAAACGCTTAGGTTAAGTTTCAGAGTTGCTTCTAATGTACCAAAGCTGGACTTACTGTAGACATAATTTCACTCTCACAACATTATGGCTGGTTGGAGACAGTCCGAACCACAAGTACCGGGTCCATGGTTCTGGCCGTATACTGGGGGGACGGGGACGACTCCCATTAACCCCTGACTATACCGGGGATACGCTTATCACAATGCCTTTCTGGTCTGTGCTGAAGCAGGGCATTCTGGCAGCCAAGTGGCTTGACCTTTATTAGTGAGCCTGGTTACCCCCTCTCGGAACCACAGACTTAGAAATCGCCAGCTCATATACAGTGCATAAAATATATTTATATATATATACCCTTATACACCATTTTAATAATAAATATCACAAAATTCTTCTAAGTCCCTCGGGAAGAGTGAAAGACGAGCACGTTCATTTTCAGAGCTCCTAGACCTTCCTATAAGAAGTTAGCCAAAAAGTAGCTTCAAAATACGCTTAGGTTAAGTTTCAGAGTTGCTTCTAATGTACCAAAGCTGGACTTACTGTAGACATAATTTCACTCTCACAACATTATGGCTGGTTGGAGACAGTCCGAACCACAAGTACCGGGTCCATGGTTCTGGCCGTATACTGGGGGGACGGGGACGACTCCCATTAACCCCTGACTATACCGGGGATACGCTTATCACAATGCCTTTCTGGTCTGTGCTGAAGCAGGGCATTCTGGCAGCCAAGTGGCTTGACCTTTATTAGTGAGCCTGGTTACCCCCTCTCGGAACCACAGACTTAGAAATCGCCAGCTCATATACAGTGCATAAAATATATTTATATATATACCCTTATACACCATTTTAATAATAAATATCACAAAATTCTTCTAAGTCCCTCGGGAAGAGTGAAAGACGCGCACGTTCATTTTCAGAGCTCCTAGACCTTCCTATAAGAAGTTAGCCAAAAAGTAGCTTCAAAATACGCTTAGGTTAAGTTTCAGAGTTGCTTCTAATGTACCAAAGCTGGACTTAGACATAATTTCACTCTCACAACATTATGGCTGGTTGGAGACAGTCCGAACCACAAGTACCGGGTCCATGGTTCTGGGCGTATACTGGGGGGACGGGGACGACTCCCATTAACCCCTGACTATACCGGGGATACGCTTATCACAATGCCTTTCTGGTCTGTGCTGAAGCAGGGCATTCTGGCAGCCAAGTGGCTTGACCTTTATTAGTGAGCCTGGTTACCCCCTCTCGGAACCACAGACTTAGAAATCGCCAGCTCATATACAGTGCATAAAATATATTTATATATATACCCTTATACACCATTTTAATAAAAAATATCACAAAATTCTTCTAAGTCCCTCGGGAAGAGTGAAAGACGCGCACGTTCATTTTCAGAGCTCCTAGACCTTCCTATAAGAAGTTAGCCAAAAAGTAGCTTCGAAAAACGCTTAGGTTAAGTTTCAGAGTTGCTTCTAATGTACCAAAGCTGGACTTACTGTAGACATAATTTCACTCTCACAACATTATGGCTGGTTGGAGACAGTCCGAACCACAAGTACCGGGTCCATGGTTCTGGCCGTATACTGGGGGGACGGGGACGACTCCCATTAACCCCTGACTATACCGGGGATACGCTTATCACAATGCCTTTCTGGTCTGTGCTGAAGCAGGGCATTCTGGCAGCCAAGTGGCTTGACCTTTATTAGTGAGCCTGGTTACCCCCTCTCGGAACCACAGACTTAGAAATCGCCAGCTCATATACAGTGCATAAAATATATTTATATATATATACCCTTATACACCATTTTAATAATAAATATCACAAAATTCTTCTAAGTCCCTCGGGAAGAGTGAAAGACGAGCACGTTCATTTTCAGAGCTCCTAGACCTTCCTATAAGAAGTTAGCCAAAAAGTAGCTTCAAAATACGCTTAGGTTAAGTTTCAGAGTTGCTTCTAATGTACCAAAGCTGGACTTACTGTAGACATAATTTCACTCTCACAACATTATGGCTGGTTGGAGACAGTCCGAACCACAAGTACCGGGTCCATGGTTCTGGGCGTATACTGGGGGGACGGGGACGACTCCCATTAACCCCTGACTATACCGGGGATATGCTTATCACAATGCCTTTCTGGTCTGTGCTGAAGCAGGGCATTATGGCAGCCAAGTGGCTTGACCTTTATTAGTGAGCCTGGTTACCCCCTCTCGGAACCACAGACTTAGAAATCGCCAGCTCATATACAGTGCATAAAATATATTTATATATATACCCTTATACACCATTTTAATAAAAAATATCACAAAATTCTTCTAAGTCCCTCGGGAAGAGTGAAAGACGCGCACGTTCATTTTCAGAGCTCCTAGACCTTCCTATAAGAAGTTAGCCAAAAAGTAGCTTCGAAAAACGCTTAGGTTAAGTTTCAGAGTTGCTTCTAATGTACCAAAGCTGGACTTAGACATAATTTCACTCTCACAACATTATGGCTGGTTGGAGACAGTCCGAACCACAAGTACCGGGTCCATGGTTCTGGGCGTATACTGGGGGGACGGGGACGACTCCCATTAACCCCTGACTATACCGGGGATACGCTTATCACAATGCCTTTCTGGTCTGTGCTGAAGCAGGGCATTCTGGCAGCCAAGTGGCTTGACCTTTATTAGTGAGCCTGGTTACCCCCTCTCGGAACCACAGACTTAGAAATCGCCAGCTCATATACAGTGCATAAAATATATTTATATATATACCCTTATACACCATTTTAATAATAAATATCACAAAATTCTTCTAAGTCCCTCGGGAAGAGTGAAAGACGCGCACGTTCATTTTCAGATCTCCTAGACCTTCCTATAAGAAGTTAGCCAAAAAGTAGCTTCAAAATACGCTTAGGTTAAGATTCAGATTTGCTTCTAATGTACCAAAGCTGGACTTAGACATAATTTCACTCTCACAACATTATGGCTGGTTGGAGACAGTCCGAACCACAAGTACCGGGTCCATGGTTCTGGGCGTATACTGGGGGGACAGGGACGACTCTCATTAACCCCTGACTATACCGGGGATACGCTTATGACAATGCCTTTCTGGTCTGTGCTGAAGCAGGGCATTCTGGCAGCCAAGTGGCTTGACCTTTATTAGTGAGCCTGGTTACCCCCTCTCGGAACCACAGACTTAGAAATCGCCAGCTCATATACAGTGCATAAAATATATTTATATATATACCCTTATACACCATTTTAATAAAAAATATCACAAAATTCTTCTAAGTCCCTCGGGAAGAGTGAAAGACGCGCACGTTCATTTTCAGAGCTCCTAGACCTTCCTATAAGAAGTTAGCCAAAAAGTAGCTTCGAAAAACGCTTAGGTTAAGTTTCAGAGTTGCTTCTAATGTACCAAAGCTGGACTTACTGTAGACATAATTTCACTCTCACAACATTATGGCTGGTTGGAGACAGTCCGAACCACAAGTACCGGGTCCATGGTTCTGGCCGTATACTGGGGGGACGGGGACAACTCCCATTAACCCCTGACTATACCGGGGATACGCTTATCACAATGCCTTTCTGGTCTGTGCTGAAGCAGGGCATTCTGGCAGCCAAGTGGCTTGACCTTTATTAGTGAGCCTGGTTACCCCCTCTCGGAACCACAGACTTAGAAATCGCCAGCTCATATACAGTGCATAAAATATATTTATATATATACCCTTATACACCATTTTAATAATAAATATCACAAAATTCTTCTAAGTCCCTCGGGAAGAGTGAAAGACGCGCACGTTCATTTTCAGAGCTCCTAGACCTTCCTATAAGAAGTTAGCCAAAAAGTAGCTTCGAAAAACGCTTAGGTTAAGTTTCAGAGTTGCTTCTAATGTACCAAAGCTGGACTTAGACATAATTTCACTCTCACAACATTATGGCTGGTTGGAGACAGTCCGAACCACAAGTACCGGGTCCATGGTTCTGGGCGTATACTGGGGGGACGGGGACGACTCCCATTAACCCCTGACTATACCGGGGATACGCTTATCACAATGCCTTTCTGGTCTGTGCTGAAGCAGGGCATTCTGGCAGCCAAGTGGCTTGACCTTTATTAGTGAGCCTGGTTACCCCCTCTCGGAACCACAGACTTAGAAATCGCCAGCTCATATACAGTGCATAAAATATATTTATATATATACCCTTATACACCATTTTAATAATAAATATCACAAAATTCTTCTAAGTCCCTCGGGAAGAGTGAAAGACGCGCACGTTCATTTTCAGATCTCCTAGACCTTCCTATAAGAAGTTAGCCAAAAAGTAGCTTCAAAATACGCTTAGGTTAAGATTCAGATTTGCTTCTAATGTACCAAAGCTGGACTTAGACATAATTTCACTCTCACAACATTATGGCTGGTTGGAGACAGTCCGAACCACAAGTACCGGGTCCATGGTTCTGGGCGTATACTGGGGGGACGGGGACGACTCCCATTAACCCCTGACTATACCGGGGATACGCTTATCACAATGCCTTTCTGGTCTGTGCTGAAGCAGGGCATTCTGGCAGCCAAGTGGCTTGACCTTTATTAGTGAGCCTGGTTACCCCCTCTCGGAACCACAGACTTAGAAATCGCCAGCTCATATACAGTGCATAAAATATATTTATATATATACCCTTATACACCATTTTAATAAAAAATATCACAAAATTCTTCTAAGTCCCTCGGGAAGAGTGAAAGACGCGCACGTTCATTTTCAGAGCTCCTAGACCTTCCTATAAGAATTTAGCCAAAAAGTAGCTTCGAAAAACGCTTAGGTTAAGTTTCAGAGTTGCTTCTAATGTACCAAAGCTGGACTTACTGTAGACATAATTTCACTCTCACAACATTATGGCTGGTTGGAGACAGTCCGAACCACAAGTACCGGGTCCATGGTTCTGGGCGTATACTGGGGGGACGGGGACGACTCCCATTAACCCCTGACTATACCGGGGATACGCTTATCACAATGCCTTTCTGGTCTGTGCTGAAGCAGGGCATTCTGGCAGCCAAGTGGCTTGACCTTTATTAGTGAGCCTGGTTACCCCCTCTCGGAACCACAGACTTAGAAATCGCCAGCTCATATACAGTGCATAAAATATATTTATATATATACCCTTATACACCATTTTAATAAAAAATATCACAAAATTCTTCTAAGTCCCTCGGGAAGAGTGAAAGACGCGCACGTTCATTTTCAGAGCTCCTAGACCTTCCTATAAGAAGTTAGCCAAAAAGTAGCTTCGAAATACGCTTAGGTTAAGTTTCAGAGTTGCTTCTAATGTACCAAAGCTGGACTTAGACATAATTTCACTCTCACAACATTATGGCTGGTTGGAGACAGTCCGAACCACAAGTACCGGGTCCATGGTTCTGGGCGTATACTGGGGGGACGGGGACGACTCCCATTAACCCCTGACTATACCGGGGATACGCTTATCACAATGCCTTTCTGGTCTGTGCTGAAGCAGGGCATTCTGGCAGCCAAGTGGCTTGACCTTTATTAGTGAGCCTGGTTACCCCCTCTCGGAACCACAGACTTAGAAATCGCCAGCTCATATACAGTGCATAAAATATATTTATATATATACCCTTATACACCATTTTAATAAAAAATATCACAAAATTCTTCTAAGTCCCTCGGGAAGAGTGAAAGACGCGTACGTTCATTTTCAGAGCTCCTAGACCTTCCTATAAGAAGTTAGCCAAAAAGTAGCTTCGAAATACGCTTAGGTTAAGTTTCAGAGTTGCTTCTAATGTACCAAAGCTGGACTTAGACATAATTTCACTCTCACAACATTATGGCTGGTTGGAGACAGTCAGAACCACAAGTACCGGGTCCATGGTTCTGGGCGTATACTGGGGGGACGGGGACGACTCCCATTAACCCCTGACTATACCGGGGATACGCTTATCACAATGCCTTTCTGGTCTGTGCTGAAGCAGGGCATTCTGGCAGCCAAGTGGCTTGACCTTTATTAGTGAGCCTGGTTACCCCCTCTCGGAACCACAGACTTAGAAATCGCCAGCTCATATACAGTGCATAAAATATATTTATATATATACCCTTATACACCATTTTAATAAAAAATATCACAAAATTCTTCTAAGTCCCTCGGGAAGAGTGAAAGACGCGCACGTTCATTTTCAGAGCTCCTAGACCTTCCTATAAGAAGTTAGCCAAAAAGTAGCTTCGAAAAACGCTTAGGTTAAGTTTCAGAGTTGCTTCTAATGTACCAAAGCTGGACTTACTGTAGACATAATTATACTCTCACAACATTATGGCTGGTTGGAGACAGTCCGAACCACAAGTACCGGGTCCATGGTTCTGGCCGTATACTGGGGGGACGGGGACGACTCCCATTAACCCCTGACTATACCGGGGATACGCTTATCACAATGCCTTTCTGGTCTGTGCTGAAGCAGGGCATTCTGGCAGCCAAGTGGCTTGACCTTTATTTGTGAGCCTGGTTACCCCCTCTCGGAACCACAGACTTAGAAATCGCCAGCTCATATACAGTGCATAAAATATATTTATATATATACCCTTATACACCATTTTAATAATAAATATCACAAAATTCTTCTAAGTCCCTCGGGAAGAGTGAAAGACGCGCACGTTCATTTTCAGAGCTCCTAGACCTTCCTATAAGAAGTTAGCCAAAAAGTAGCTTCAAAATACGCTTAGGTTAAGTTTCAGAGTTGCTTCTAATGTACCAAAGCTGGACTTAGACATAATTTCACTCTCACAACATTATGGCTGGTTGGAGACAGTCCGAACCACAAGTACCGGGTCCATGGTTCTGGGCGTATACTGGGGGGACGGGGACGACTCCCATTAACCCCTGACTATACCGGGGATACGCTTATCACAATGCCTTTCTGGTCTGTGCTGAAGCAGGGCATTCTGGCAGCCAAGTGGCTTGACCTTTATTAGTGAGCCTGGTTACCCCCTCTCGGAACCACAGACTTAGAAATCGCCAGCTCATATACAGTGCATAAAATATATTTATATATATACCCTTATACACCATTTTAATAAAAAATATCACAAAATTCTTCTAAGTCCCTCGGGAAGAGTGAAAGACGCGCACGTTCATTTTCAGAGCTCCTAGACCTTCCTATAAGAAGTTAGCCAAAAAGTAGCTTCGAAAAACGCTTAGGTTAAGTTTCAGAGTTGCTTCTAATGTACCAAAGCTGGACTTACTGTAGACATAATTTCACTCTCACAACATTATGGCTGGTTGGAGACAGTCCGAACCACAAGTACCGGGTCCATGGTTCTGGGCGTATACTGGGGGGACGGGGACGACTCCCATTAACCCCTGACTATACCGGGGATACGCTTATCACAATGCCTTTCTGGTCTGTGCTGAAGCAGGGCATTCTGGCAGCCAAGTGGCTTGACCTTTATTAGTGAGCCTGGTTACCCCCTCTCGGAACCACAGACTTAGAAATCGCCAGCTCATATACAGTGCATAAAATATATTTATATATATACCCTTATACACCATTTTAATAAAAAATATCACAAAATTCTTCTAAGTCCCTCGGGAAGAGTGAAAGACGCGCACGTTCATTTTCAGAGCTCCTAGACCTTCCTATAAGAAGTTAGCCAAAAAGTAGCTTCGAAATACGCTTAGGTTAAGTTTCAGAGTTGCTTCTAATGTACCAAAGCTGGACTTAGACATAATTTCACTCTCACAACATTATGGCTGGTTGGAGACAGTCCGAACCACAAGTACCGGGTCCATGGTTCTGGGCGTATACTGGGGGGACGGGGACGACTCCCATTAACCCCTGACTATACCGGGGATACGCTTATCACAATGCCTTTCTGGTCTGTGCTGAAGCAGGGCATTCTGGCAGCCAAGTGGCTTGACCTTTATTAGTGAGCCTGGTTACCCCCTCTCGGAACCACAGACTTAGAAATCGCCAGCTCATATACAGTGCATAAAATATATTTATATATATACCCTTATACACCATTTTAATAAAAAATATCACAAAATTCTTCTAAGTCCCTCGGGAAGAGTGAAAGACGCGTACGTTCATTTTCAGAGCTCCTAGACCTTCCTATAAGAAGTTAGCCAAAAAGTAGCTTCGAAATACGCTTAGGTTAAGTTTCAGAGTTGCTTCTAATGTACCAAAGCTGGACTTAGACATAATTTCACTCTCACAACATTATGGCTGGTTGGAGACAGTCAGAACCACAAGTACCGGGTCCATGGTTCTGGGCGTATACTGGGGGGACGGGGACGACTCCCATTAACCCCTGACTATACCGGGGATACGCTTATCACAATGCCTTTCTGGTCTGTGCTGAAGCAGGGCATTCTGGCAGCCAAGTGGCTTGACCTTTATTAGTGAGCCTGGTTACCCCCTCTCGGAACCACAGACTTAGAAATCGCCAGCTCATATACAGTGCATAAAATATATTTATATATATACCCTTATACACCATTTTAATAAAAAATATCACAAAATTCTTCTAAGTCCCTCGGGAAGAGTGAAAGACGCGCACGTTCATTTTCAGAGCTCCTAGACCTTCCTATAAGAAGTTAGCCAAAAAGTAGCTTCGAAAAACGCTTAGGTTAAGTTTCAGAGTTGCTTCTAATGTACCAAAGCTGGACTTACTGTAGACATAATTATACTCTCACAACATTATGGCTGGTTGGAGACAGTCCGAACCACAAGTACCGGGTCCATGGTTCTGGCCGTATACTGGGGGGACGGGGACGACTCCCATTAACCCCTGACTATACCGGGGATACGCTTATCACAATGCCTTTCTGGTCTGTGCTGAAGCAGGGCATTCTGGCAGCCAAGTGGCTTGACCTTTATTTGTGAGCCTGGTTACCCCCTCTCGGAACCACAGACTTAGAAATCGCCAGCTCATATACAGTGCATAAAATATATTTATATATATACCCGTATACACCATTTTAATAATAAATATCACAAAATTCTTCTAAGTCCCTCGGGAAGAGTGAAAGACGCGCACGTTCATTTTCAGAGCTCCTAGACCTTCCTATAAGAAGTTAGCCAAAAAGTAGCTTCAAAATACGCTTAGGTTAAGTTTCAGAGTTGCTTCTAATGTACCAAAGCTGGACTTAGACATAATTTCACTCTCACAACATTATGGCTGGTTGGAGACAGTCCGAACCACAAGTACCGGGTCCATGGTTCTGGGCGTATACTGGGGGGACGGGGACGACTCCCATTAACCCCTGACTATACCGGGGATACGCTTATCACAATGCCTTTCTGGTCTGTGCTGAAGCAGGGCATTCTGGCAGCCAAGTGGCTTGACCTTTATTAGTGAGCCTGGTTACCCCCTCTCGGAACCACAGACTTAGAAATCGCCAGCTCATATACAGTGCATAAAATATATTTATATATATACCCTTATACACCATTTTAATAAAAAATATCACAAAATTCTTCTAAGTCCCTCGGGAAGAGTGAAAGACGCGCACGTTCATTTTCAGAGCTCCTAGACCTTCCTATAAGAAGTTAGCCAAAAAGTAGCTTCGAAAAACGCTTAGGTTAAGTTTCAGAGTTGCTTCTAATGTACCAAAGCTGGACTTACTGTAGACATAATTTCACTCTCACAACATTATGGCTGGTTGGAGACAGTCCGAACCACAAGTACCGGGTCCATGGTTCTGGCCGTATACTGGGGGGACGGGGACGACTCCCATTAACCCCTGACTATACCGGGGATACGCTTATCACAATGCCTTTCTGGTCTGTGCTGAAGCAGGGCATTCTGGCAGCCAAGTGGCTTGACCTTTATTAGTGAGCCTGGTTACCCCCTCTCGGAACCACAGACTTAGAAATCGCCAGCTCATATACAGTGCATAAAATATATTTATATATATATACCCTTATACACCATTTTAATAATAAATATCACAAAATTCTTCTAAGTCCCTCGGGAAGAGTGAAAGACGAGCACGTTCATTTTCAGAGCTCCTAGACCTTCCTATAAGAAGTTAGCCAAAAAGTAGCTTCAAAATACGCTTAGGTTAAGATTCAGATTTGCTTCTAATGTACCAAAGCTGGACTTAGACATAATTTCACTCTCACAACATTATGGCTGGTTGGAGACAGTCCGAACCACAAGTACCGGGTCCATGATTCTGGCCGTATACTGGGGGGACGGGGAAGACTCCCATCAACCCCTGACTATACCGGGGATACGCTTATCACAATGCCTTTCTGGTCTGTGCTGAAGCAGGGCATTCTGGCAGCCAAGTGGCTTGACCTTTATTAGTGAGCCTGGTTACCCCCTCTCGGAACCACAGACTTAGAAATCGCCAGCTCATATACAGTGCATAAAATATATTTATATATATACCCTTATACACCATTTTAATAAAAAATATCACAAAATTCTTCTAAGTCCCTCGGGAAGAGTGAAAGACGCGCACGTTCATTTTCAGAGCTCCTAGACCTTCCTATAAGAAGTTAGCCAAAAAGTAGCTTCGAAAAACGCTTAGGTTAAGTTTCAGAGTTGCTTCTAATGTACCAAAGCTGGACTTACTGTAGACATAATTTCACTCTCACAACATTATGGCTGGTTGGAGAGAGTCCGAACCACAAGTACCGGGTCCATGGTTCTGGCCGTATACTGGGGGGACGGGGACGACTCCCATTAACCCCTGACTATACCGGGGATACGCTTATCACAATGCCTTTCTGGTCTGTGCTGAAGCAGGGCATTCTGGCAGCCAAGTGGCTTGACCTTTATTAGTGAGCCTGGTTACCCCCTCTCGGAACCACAGACTTAGAAATCGCCAGCTCATATACAGTGCATAAAATATATTTATATATATACCCTTATACACCATTTTAATAATAAATATCACAAAATTCTTCTAAGTCCCTCGGGAAGAGTGAAAGACGCGCACGTTCATTTTCAGAGCTCCTAGACCTTCCTATAAGAAGTTAGCCAAAAAGTAGCTTCAAAATACGCTTAGGTTAAGTTTCAGAGTTGCTTCTAATGTACCAAAGCTGGACTTAGACATAATTTCACTCTCACAACATTATGGCTGGTTGGAGACAGTCCGAACCACAAGTACCGGGTCCATGGTTCTGGGCGTATACTGGGGGGACGGGGACGACTCCCATTAACCCCTGACTATACCGGGGATACGCTTATCACAATGCCTTTCTGGTCTGTGCTGAAGCAGGGCATTCTGGCAGCCAAGTGGCTTGACCTTTATTAGTGAGCCTGGTTACCCCCTCTCGGAACCACAGACTTAGAAATCGCCAGCTCATATACAGTGCATAAAATATATTTATATATATACCCTTATACACCATTTTAATAAAAAATATCACAAAATTCTTCTAAGTCCCTCGGGAAGAGTGAAAGACGCGCACGTTCATTTTCAGAGCTCCTAGACCTTCCTATAAGAAGTTAGCCAAAAAGTAGCTTCGAAAAACGCTTAGGTTAAGTTTCAGAGTTGCTTCTAATGTACCAAAGCTGGACTTACTGTAGACATAATTTCACTCTCACAACATTATGGCTGGTTGGAGACAGTCCGAACCACAAGTACCGGGTCCATGGTTCTGGCCGTATACTGGGGGGACGGGGACGACTCCCATTAACCCCTGACTATACCGGGGATACGCTTATCACAATGCCTTTCTGGTCTGTGCTGAAGCAGGGCATTCTGGCAGCCAAGTGGCTTGACCTTTATTAGTGAGCCTGGTTACCCCCTCTCGGAACCACAGACTTAGAAATCGCCAGCTCATATACAGTGCATAAAATATATTTATATATATACCCTTATACACCATTTTAATAATAAATATCACAAAATTCTTCTAAGTCCCTCGGGAAGAGTGAAAGACGCGCACGTTCATTTTCAGAGCTCCTAGACCTTCCTATAAGAAGTTAGCCAAAAAGTAGCTTCAAAATACGCTTAGGTTAAGTTTCAGAGTTGCTTCTAATGTACCAAAGCTGGACTTAGACATAATTTCACTCTCACAACATTATGGCTGGTTGGAGAGGGTCCGAACCACAAGTACCGGGTCCATGGTTCTGGCCGTATACTGGGGGGACGGGGACGACTCCCATTAACCCCTGACTATACCGGGGATACGCTTATCACAATGCCTTTCTGGTCTGTGCTGAAGCAGGGCATTCTGGCAGCCAAGTGGCTTGACCTTTATTAGTGAGCCTGGTTACCCCCTCTCGGAACCACAGACTTAGAAATCGCCAGCTCATATACAGTGCATAAAATATATTTATATATATACCCTTATACACCATTTTAATAATAAATATCACAAAATTCTTCTAAGTCCCTCGGGAAGAGTGAAAGACGAGCACGTTCATTTTCAGAGCTCCTAGACCTTCCTATAAGAAGTTAGCCAAAAAGTAGCTTCAAAATACGCTTAGGTTAAGATTCAGATTTGCTTCTAATGTACCAAAGCTGGACTTAGACATAATTTCACTCTCACAACATTATGGCTGGTTGGAGACAGTCCGAACCACAAGTACCGGGTCCATGGTTCTGGCCGTATACTGGGGGGACGGGGAAGACTCCCATCAACCCCTGACTATACCGGGGATACGCTTATCACAATGCCTTTCTGGTCTGTGCTGAAGCAGGGCATTCTAGCAGCCAAGTGGCTTGACCTTTATTAGTGAGCCTGGTTACCCCCTCTCGGAACCACAGACTTAGAAATCGCCAGCTCATATACAGTGCATAAAATATATTTATATATATACCCTTATACACCATTTTAATAAAAAATATCACAAAATTCTTCTAAGTCCCTCGGGAAGAGTGAAAGACGCGCACGTTCATTTTCAGAGCTCCTAGACCTTCCTATAAGAAGTTAGCCAAAAAGTAGCTTCGAAATACGCTTAGGTTAAGTTTCAGAGTTGCTTCTAATGTACCAAAGCTGGACTTAGACATAATTTCACTCTCACAACATTATGGCTGGTTGGAGACAGTCCGAACCACAAGTACCGGGTCCATGGTTCTGGGCGTATACTGGGGGGACGGGGACGACTCCCATTAACCCCTGACTATACCGGGGATACGCTTATCACAATGCCTTTCTGGTCTGTGCTGAAGCAGGGCATTCTGGCAGCCAAGTGGCTTGACCTTTATTAGTGAGCCTGGTTACCCCCTCTCGGAACCACAGACTTAGAAATCGCCAGCTCATATACAGTGCATAAAATATATTTATATACTGTATATACCCTTATACACCATTTTAATAAAAAATATCACAAAATTCTTCTAAGTCCCTCGGGAAGAGTGAAAGACGCGTACGTTCATTTTCAGAGCTCCTAGACCTTCCTATAAGAAGTTAGCCAAAAAGTAGCTTCGAAATACGCTTAGGTTAAGTTTCAGAGTTGCTTCTAATGTACCAAAGCTGGACTTAGACATAATTTCACTCTCACAACAATTTGGCTGGTTGGAGACAGTCAGAACCACAAGTACCGGGTCCATGGTTCTGGGCGTATACTGGGGGGACGGGGACGACTCCCATTAACCCCTGACTATACCGGTGATACGCTTATCACAATGCCTTTCTGGTCTGTGCTGAAGCAGGGCATTCTGGCAGCCAAGTGGCTTGACCTTTATTAGTGAGCCTGGTTACCCCCTCTCGGAACCACAGACTTAGAAATCGCCAGCTCATATACAGTGCATAAAATATATTTATATATATACCCTTATACACCATTTTAATAAAAAATATCACAAAATTCTTCTAAGTCCCTCGGGAAGAGTGAAAGACGCGCACGTTCATTTTCAGAGCTCCTAGACCTTCCTATAAGAAGTTAGCCAAAAAGTAGCTTCGAAAAACGCTTAGGTTAAGTTTCAGAGTTGCTTCTAATGTACCAAAGCTGGACTTAGACATAATTTGACTCTCACAACATTATGGCTGGTTGGAGACAGTCCGAACCACAAGTACCGGGTCCATGGTTCTGGGCGTATACTGGGGGGACGGGGACGACTCCCATTAACCCCTGACAATACCGGGGATATGCTTATCACAATGCCTTTCTGGTCTGTGCTGAAGCAGGGCATTATGGCAGCCAAGTGGCTTGACCTTTATTAGTGAGCCTGGTTACCCCCTCTCGGAACCACAGACTTAGAAATCGCCAGCTCATATACAGTGCATAAAATATATTTATATATATACCCTTATACACCATTTTAATAAAAAATATCACAAAATTCTTCTAAGTCCCTCGGGAAGAGTGAAAGACGCGCACGTTCATTTTCAGAGCTCCTAGACCTTCCTATAAGAAGTTAGCCAAAAAGTAGCTTCGAAAAACGCTTAGGTTAAGTTTCAGAGTTGCTTCTAATGTACCAAAGCTGGACTTAGACATAATTTCACTCTCACAACATTATGGCTGGTTGGAGACAGTCCGAACCACAAGTACCGGGTCCATGGTTCTGGGCGTATACTGGGGGGACGGGGACGACTCCCATTAACCCCTGACTATACCGGGGATACGCTTATCACAATGCCTTTCTGGTCTGTGCTGAAGCAGGGCATTCTGGCAGCCAAGTGGCTTGACCTTTATTAGTGAGCCTGGTTACCCCCTCTCGGAACCACAGACTTAGAAATCGCCAGCTCATATACAGTGCATAAAATATATTTATATATATACCCTTATACACCATTTTAATAATAAATATCACAAAATTCTTCTAAGTCCCTCGGGAAGAGTGAAAGACGCGCACGTTCATTTTCAGATCTCCTAGACCTTCCTATAAGAAGTTAGCCAAAAAGTAGCTTCAAAATACGCTTAGGTTAAGATTCAGATTTGCTTCTAATGTACCAAAGCTGGACTTAGACATAATTTCACTCTCACAACATTATGGCTGGTTGGAGACAGTCCGAACCACAAGTACCGGGTCCATGATTCTGGCCGTATACTGGGGGGACGGGGAAGACTCCCATCAACCCCTGACTATACCGGGGATACGCTTATCACAATGCCTTTCTGGTCTGTGCTGAAGCAGGGCATTCTAGCAGCCAAGTGGCTTGACCTTTATTAGTGAGCCTGGTTACCCCCTCTCGGAACCACAGACTTAGAAATCGCCAGCTCATATACAGTGCATAAAATATATTTATATATATACCCTTATACACCATTTTAATAAAAAATATCACAAAATTCTTCTAAGTCCCTCGGGAAGAGTGAAAGACGCGCACGTTCATTTTCAGAGCTCCTAGACCTTCCTATAAGAAGTTAGCCAAAAAGTAGCTTCGAAATACGCTTAGGTTAAGTTTCAGAGTTGCTTCTAATGTACCAAAGCTGGACTTAGACATAATTTCACTCTCACAACATTATGGCTGGTTGGAGACAGTCCGAACCACAAGTACCGGGTCCATGGTTCTGGGCGTATACTGGGGGGACGGGGACGACTCCCATTAACCCCTGACTATACCGGGGATACGCTTATCACAATGCCTTTCTGGTCTGTGCTGAAGCAGGGCATTCTGGCAGCCAAGTGGCTTGACCTTTATTAGTGAGCCTGGTTACCCCCTCTCGGAACCACAGACTTAGAAATCGCCAGCTCATATACAGTGCATAAAATATATTTATATATAAACCCTTATACACCATTTTAATAAAAAATATCACAAAATTCTTCTAAGTCCCTCGGGAAGAGTGAAAGACGCGTACGTTCATTTTCAGAGCTCCTAGACCTTCCTATAAGAAGTTAGCTAAAAAGTAGCTTCGAAATACGCTTAGGTTAAGTTTCAGAGTTGCTTCTAATGTACCAAAGCTGGACTTAGACATAATTTCACTCTCACAACATTATGGCTGGTTGGAGACAGTCAGAACCACAAGTACCGGGTCCATGGTTCTGGGCGTATACTGGGGGGACGGGGACGACTCCCATTAACCCCTGACTATACCGGGGATACGCTTATCACAATGCCTTTCTGGTCTGTGCTGAAGCAGGGCATTCTGGCAGCCAAGTGGCTTGACCTTTATTAGTGAGCCTGGTTACCCCCTCTCGGAACCACAGACTTAGAAATCGCCAGCTCATATACAGTGCATAAAATATATTTATATATATACCCTTATACACCATTTTAATAAAAAATATCACAAAATTCTTCTAAGTCCCTCGGGAAGAGTGAAAGACGCGCACGTTCATTTTCAGAGCTCCTAGACCTTCCTATAAGAAGTTAGCCAAAAAGTAGCTTCGAAAAACGCTTAGGTTAAGTTTCAGAGTTGCTTCTAATGTACCAAAGCTGGACTTACTGTAGACATAATTTCACTCTCACAACATTATGGCTGGTTGGAGACAGTCCGAACCACAAGTACCGGGTCCATGGTTCTGGCCGTATACTGGGGGGACGGGGACGACTCCCATTAACCCCTGACTATACCGGGGATACGCTTATCACAATGCCTTTCTGGTCTGTGCTGAAGCAGGGCATTCTGGCAGCCAAGTGGCTTGACCTTTATTAGTGAGCCTGGTTACCCCCTCTCGGAACCACAGACTTAGAAATCGCCAGCTCATATACAGTGCATAAAATATATTTATATATATACCCTTATACACCATTTTAATAATAAATATCACAAAATTCTTCTAAGTCCCTCGGGAAGAGTGAAAGACGCGCACGTTCATTTTCAGAGCTCCTAGACCTTCCTATAAGAAGTTAGCCAAAAAGTAGCTTCAAAATACGCTTAGGTTAAGTTTCAGAGTTGCTTCTAATGTACCAAAGCTGGACTTAGACATAATTTCACTCTCACAACATTATGGCTGGTTGGAGACAGTCCGAACCACAAGTACCGGGTCCATGGTTCTGGGCGTATACTGGGGGGACGGGGACGACTCCCATTAACCCCTGACTATACCGGGGATACGCTTATCACAATGCCTTTCTGGTCTGTGCTGAAGCAGGGCATTCTGGCAGCCAAGTGGCTTGACCTTTATTAGTGAGCCTGGTTACCCCCTCTCGGAACCACAGACTTAGAAATCGCCAGCTCATATACAGTGCATAAAATATATTTATATATATACCCTTATACACCATTTTAATAAAAAATATCACAAAATTCTTCTAAGTCCCTCGGGAAGAGTGAAAGACGCGCACGTTCATTTTCAGAGCTCCTAGACCTTCCTATAAGAAGTTAGCCAAAAAGTAGCTTCGAAAAACGCTTAGGTTAAGTTTCAGAGTTGCTTCTAATGTACCAAAGCTGGACTTACTGTAGACATAATTTCACTCTCACAACATTATGGCTGGTTGGAGACAGTCCGAACCACAAGTACCGGGTCCATGGTTCTGGCCGTATACTGGGGGGACGGGGACGACTCCCATTAACCCCTGACTATACCGGGGATACGCTTATCACAATGCCTTTCTGGTCTGTGCTGAAGCAGGGCATTCTGGCAGCCAAGTGGCTTGACCTTTATTAGTGAGCCTGGTTACCCCCTCTCGGAACCACAGACTTAGAAATCGCCAGCTCATATACAGTGCATAAAATATATTTATATATATACCCTTATACACCATTTTAATAATAAATATCACAAAATTCTTCTAAGTCCCTCGGGAAGAGTGAAAGACGCGCACGTTCATTTTCAGAGCTCCTAGACCTTCCTATAAGAAGTTAGCCAAAAAGTAGCTTCAAAATACGCTTAGGTTAAGTTTCAGAGTTGCTTCTAATGTACCAAAGCTGGACTTAGACATAATTTCACTCTCACAACATTATGGCTGGTTGGAGACAGTCCGAACCACAAGTACCGGGTCCATGGTTCTGGGCGTATACTGGGGGGACGGGGACGACTCCCATTAACCCCTGACTATACCGGGGATACGCTTATCACAATGCCTTTCTGGTCTGTGCTGAAGCAGGGCATTCTGGCAGCCAAGTGGCTTGACCTTTATTAGTGAGCCTGGTTACCCCCTCTCGGAACCACAGACTTAGAAATCGCCAGCTCATATACAGTGCATAAAATATATTTATATATATACCCTTATACACCATTTTAATAATAAATATCACAAAATTCTTCTAAGTCCCTCGGGAAGAGTGAAAGACGAGCACGTTCATTTTCAGAGCTCCTAGACCTTCCTATAAGAAGTTAGCCAAAAAGTAGCTTCAAAATACGCTTAGGTTAAGATTCAGAGTTGCTTCTAATGTACCAAAGCTGGACTTAGACATAATTTCACTCTCAAAACATTATGGCTGGTTGGAGACAGTCCGAACCACAAGTACCGGGTCCATGGTTCTGGCCGTATACTGGGGGGACGGGGAAGACTCCCATCAACCCCTGACTATACCGGGGATACGCTTATCACAATGCCTTTCTGGTCTGTGCTGAAGCAGGGCATTCTAGCAGCCAAGTGGCTTGACCTTTATTAGTGAGCCTGGTTACCCCCTCTCGGAACCACAGACTTAGAAATCGCCAGCTCATATACAGTGCATAAAATATATTTATATATATACCCTTATACACCATTTTAATAAAAAATATCACAAAATTCTTCTAAGTCCCTCGGGAAGAGTGAAAGACGCGCACGTTCATTTTCAGAGCTCCTAGACCTTCCTATAAGAAGTTAGCCAAAAAGTAGCTTCGAAATACGCTTAGGTTAAGTTTCAGAGTTGCTTCTAATGTACCAAAGCTGGACTTAGACATAATTTCACTCTCACAACATTATGGCTGGTTGGAGACAGTCCGAACCACAAGTACCGGGTCCATGGTTCTGGGCGTATACTGGGGGGACGGGGACGACTCCCATTAACCCCTGACTATACCGGGGATACGCTTATCACAATGCCTTTCTGGTCTGTGCTGAAGCAGGGCATTCTGGCAGCCAAGTGGCTTGACCTTTATTAGTGAGCCTGGTTACCCCCTCTCGGAACCACAGACTTAGAAATCGCCAGCTCATATACAGTGCATAAAATATATTTATATACTGTATATACCCTTATACACCATTTTAATAAAAAATATCACAAAATTCTTCTAAGTCCCTC
Organism: Ascaphus truei; assembly: GCF_040206685.1. Taxonomy (NCBI): domain Eukaryota; kingdom Metazoa; phylum Chordata; class Amphibia; order Anura; family Ascaphidae; genus Ascaphus; species Ascaphus truei. The sequence continues at coordinate 1,073,487 of NW_027456730.1, read as the reverse complement.
GGGAAGAGTGAAAGACGCGTACGTTCATTTTCAGAGCTCCTAGACCTTCCTATAAGAAGTTAGCCAAAAAGTAGCTTCGAAATACGCTTAGGTTAAGTTTCAGAGTTGCTTCTAATGTACCAAAGCTGGACTTAGACATAATTTCACTCTCACAACAATTTGGCTGGTTGGAGACAGTCAGAACCACAAGTACCGGGTCCATGGTTCTGGGCGTATACTGGGGGGACGGGGACGACTCCCATTAACCCCTGACTATACCGGTGATACGCTTATCACAATGCCTTTCTGGTCTGTGCTGAAGCAGGGCATTCTGGCAGCCAAGTGGCTTGACCTTTATTAGTGAGCCTGGTTACCCCCTCTCGGAACCACAGACTTAGAAATCGCCAGCTCATATACAGTGCATAAAATATATTTATATATATACCCTTATACACCATTTTAATAAAAAATATCACAAAATTCTTCTAAGTCCCTCGGGAAGAGTGAAAGACGCGCACGTTCATTTTCAGAGCTCCTAGACCTTCCTATAAGAAGTTAGCCAAAAAGTAGCTTCGAAAAACGCTTAGGTTAAGTTTCAGAGTTGCTTCTAATGTACCAAAGCTGGACTTAGACATAATTTGACTCTCACAACATTATGGCTGGTTGGAGACAGTCCGAACCACAAGTACCGGGTCCATGGTTCTGGGCGTATACTGGGGGGACGGGGACGACTCCCATTAACCCCTGACTATACCGGGGATATGCTTATCACAATGCCTTTCTGGTCTGTGCTGAAGCAGGGCATTATGGCAGCCAAGTGGCTTGACCTTTATTAGTGAGCCTGGTTACCCCCTCTCGGAACCACAGACTTAGAAATCGCCAGCTCATATACAGTGCATAAAATATATTTATATATATACCCTTATACACCATTTTAATAAAAAATATCACAAAATTCTTCTAAGTCCCTCGGGAAGAGTGAAAGACGCGCACGTTCATTTTCAGAGCTCCTAGACCTTCCTATAAGAAGTTAGCCAAAAAGTAGCTTCGAAAAACGCTTAGGTTAAGTTTCAGAGTTGCTTCTAATGTACCAAAGCTGGACTTAGACATAATTTCACTCTCACAACATTATGGCTGGTTGGAGACAGTCCGAACCACAAGTACCGGGTCCATGGTTCTGGGCGTATACTGGGGGGACGGGGACGACTCCCATTAACCCCTGACTATACCGGGGATACGCTTATCACAATGCCTTTCTGGTCTGTGCTGAAGCAGGGCATTCTGGCAGCCAAGTGGCTTGACCTTTATTAGTGAGCCTGGTTACCCCCTCTCGGAACCACAGACTTAGAAATCGCCAGCTCATATACAGTGCATAAAATATATTTATATTTATACCCTTATACACCATTTTAATAATAAATATCACAAAATTCTTCTAAGTCCCTCGGGAAGAGTGAAAGACGCGCACGTTCATTTTCAGATCTCCTAGACCTTCCTATAAGAAGTTAGCCAAAAAGTAGCTTCAAAATACGCTTAGGTTAAGATTCAGATTTGCTTCTAATGTACCAAAGCTGGACTTAGACATAATTTCACTCTCACAACATTATGGCTGGTTGGAGACAGTCCGAACCACAAGTACCGGGTCCATGGTTCTGGGCGTATACTGGGGGGACGGGGACGACTCCCATTAACCCCTGACTATACCGGGGATACGCTTATCACAATGCCTTTCTGGTCTGTGCTGAAGCAGGGCATTCTGGCAGCCAAGTGGCTTGACCTTTATTAGTGAGCCTGGTTACCCCCTCTCGGAACAACAGACTTAGAAATCGCCAGCTCATATACAGTGCATAAAATATATTTATATATATACCCTTATACACCATTTTAATAAAAAATATCACAAAATTCTTCTAAGTCCCTCGGGAAGAGTGAAAGACGCGCACGTTCATTTTCAGAGCTCCTAGACCTTCCTATAAGAAGTTAGCCAAAAAGTAGCTTCGAAAAACGCTTAGGTTAAGTTTCAGAGTTGCTTCTAATGTACCAAAGCTGGACTTAGACATAATTTGACTCTCACAACATTATGGCTGGTTGGAGACAGTCCGAACCACAAGTACCGGGTCCATGGTTCTGGGCGTATACTGGGGGGACGGGGACGACTCCCATTAACCCCTGACTATACCGGGGATATGCTTATCACAATGCCTTTCTGGTCTGTGCTGAAGCAGGGCATTATGGCAGCCAAGTGGCTTGACCTTTATTAGTGAGCCTGGTTACCCCCTCTCGGAACCACAGACTTAGAAATCGCCAGCTCATATACAGTGCATAAAATATATTTATATATATACCCTTATACACCATTTTAATAAAAAATATCACAAAATTCTTCTAAGTCCCTCGGGAAGAGTGAAAGACGCGCACGTTCATTTTCAGAGCTCCTAGACCTTCCTATAAGAAGTTAGCCAAAAAGTAGCTTCGAAAAACGCTTAGGTTAAGTTTCAGAGTTGCTTCTAATGTACCAAAGCTGGACTTAGACATAATTTCACTCTCACAACATTATGGCTGGTTGGAGACAGTCCGAACCACAAGTACCGGGTCCATGGTTCTGGGCGTATACTGGGGGGACGGGGACGACTCCCATTAACCCCTGACTATACCGGGGATACGCTTATCACAATGCCTTTCTGGTCTGTGCTGAAGCAGGGCATTCTGGCAGCCAAGTGGCTTGACCTTTATTAGTGAGCCTGGTTACCCCCTCTCGGAACCACAGACTTAGAAATCGCCAGCTCATATACAGTGCATAAAATATATTTATATATATACCCTTATACACCATTTTAATAATAAATATCACAAAATTCTTCTAAGTCCCTCGGGAAGAGTGAAAGACGCGCACGTTCATTTTCAGATCTCCTAGACCTTCCTATAAGAAGTTAGCCAAAAAGTAGCTTCAAAATACGCTTAGGTTAAGATTCAGATTTGCTTCTAATGTACCAAAGCTGGACTTAGACATAATTTCACTCTCACAACATTATGGCTGGTTGGAGACAGTCCGAACCACAAGTACCGGGTCCATGGTTCTGGGCGTATACTGGGGGGACGGGGACGACTCCCATTAACCCCTGACTATACCGGGGATACGCTTATCACAATGCCTTTCTGGTCTGTGCTGAAGCAGGGCATTCTGGCAGCCAAGTGGCTTGACCTTTATTAGTGAGCCTGGTTACCCCCTCTCGGAACCACAGACTTAGAAATCGCCAGCTCATATACAGTGCATAAAATATATTTATATATATACCCTTATACACCATTTTAATAAAAAATATCACAAAATTCTTCTAAGTCCCTCGGGAAGAGTGAAAGACGCGCACGTTCATTTTCAGAGCTCCTAGACCTTCCTATAAGAAGTTAGCCAAAAAGTAGCTTCGAAAAACGCTTAGGTTAAGTTTCAGAGTTGCTTCTAATGTACCAAAGCTGGACTTAGACATAATTTCACTCTCACAACATTATGGCTGGTTGGAGACAGTCCGAACCACAAGTACCGGGTCCATGGTTCTGGCCGTATACTGGGGGGACGGGGACGACTCCCATTAACCCCTGACTATACCGGGGATACGCTTATCACAATGCCTTTCTGGTCTGTGCTGAAGCAGGGCATTCTGGCAGCCAAGTGGCTTGACCTTTATTAGTGAGCCTGGTTACCCCCTCTCGGAACCACAGACTTAGAAATCGCCAGCTCATATACAGTGCATAAAATATATTTATATTTATACCCTTATACACCATTTTAATAATAAATATCACAAAATTCTTCTAAGTCCCTCGGGAAGAGTGAAAGACGCGCACGTTCATTTTCAGATCTCCTAGACCTTCCTATAAGAAGTTAGCCAAAAAGTAGCTTCAAAATACGCTTAGGTTAAGATTCAGATTTGCTTCTAATGTACCAAAGCTGGACTTAGACATAATTTCACTCTCACAACATTATGGCTGGTTGGAGACAGTCCGAACCACAAGTACCGGGTCCATGGTTCTGGGCGTATACTGGGGGGACGGGGACGACTCCCATTAACCCCTGACTATACCGGGGATACGCTTATCACAATGCCTTTCTGGTCTGTGCTGAAGCAGGGCATTCTGGCAGCCAAGTGGCTTGACCTTTATTAGTGAGCCTGGTTACCCCCTCTCGGAACAACAGACTTAGAAATCGCCAGCTCATATACAGTGCATAAAATATATTTATATATATACCCTTATACACCATTTTAATAAAAAATATCACAAAATTCTTCTAAGTCCCTCGGGAAGAGTGAAAGACGCGCACGTTCATTTTCAGAGCTCCTAGACCTTCCTATAAGAAGTTAGCCAAAAAGTAGCTTCAAAATACGCTTAGGTTAAGATTCAGATTTGCTTCTAATGTACCAAAGCTGGACTTAGACATAATTTCACTCTCACAACATTATGGCTGGTTGGAGACAGTCCGAACCACAAGTACCGGGTCCATGGTTCTGGGCGTATACTGGGGGGACGGGGACGACTCCCATTAACCCCTGACTATACCGGGGATATGCTTATCACAATGCCTTTCTGGTCTGTGCTGAAGCAGGGCATTATGGCAGCCAAGTGGCTTGACCTTTATTAGTGAGCCTGGTTACCCCCTCTCGGAACCACAGACTTAGAAATCGCCAGCTCATATACAGTGCATAAAATATATTTATATATATACCCTTATACACCATTTTAATAAAAAATATCACAAAATTCTTCTAAGTCCCTCGGGAAGAGTGAAAGACGCGCACGTTCATTTTCAGAGCTCCTAGACCTTCCTATAAGAAGTTAGCCAAAAAGTAGCTTCGAAAAACGCTTAGGTTAAGTTTCAGAGTTGCTTCTAATGTACCAAAGCTGGACTTAGACATAATTTCACTCTCACAACATTATGGCTGGTTGGAGACAGTCCGAACCACAAGTACCGGGTCCATGGTTCTGGGCGTATACTGGGGGGACGGGGACGACTCCCATTAACCCCTGACTATACCGGGGATACGCTTATCACAATGCCTTTCTGGTCTGTGCTGAAGCAGGGCATTCTGGCAGCCAAGTGGCTTGACCTTTATTAGTGAGCCTGGTTACCCCCTCTCGGAACCACAGACTTAGAAATCGCCAGCTCATATACAGTGCATAAAATATATTTATATATATACCCTTATACACCATTTTAATAATAAATATCACAAAATTCTTCTAAGTCCCTCGGGAAGAGTGAAAGACGCGCACGTTCATTTTCAGATCTCCTAGACCTTCCTATAAGAAGTTAGCCAAAAAGTAGCTTCAAAATACGCTTAGGTTAAGATTCAGATTTGCTTCTAATGTACCAAAGCTGGACTTAGACATAATTTCACTCTCACAACATTATGGCTGGTTGGAGACAGTCCGAACCACAAGTACCGGGTCCATGGTTCTGGGCGTATACTGGGGGGACGGGGACGACTCCCATTAACCCCTGACTATACCGGGGATACGCTTATCACAATGCCTTTCTGGTCTGTGCTGAAGCAGGGCATTCTGGCAGCCAAGTGGCTTGACCTTTATTAGTGAGCCTGGTTACCCCCTCTCGGAACAACAGACTTAGAAATCGCCAGCTCATATACAGTGCATAAAATATATTTATATATATACCCTTATACACCATTTTAATAAAAAATATCACAAAATTCTTCTAAGTCCCTCGGGAAGAGTGAAAGACGCGCACGTTCATTTTCAGAGCTCCTAGACCTTCCTATAAGAAGTTAGCCAAAAAGTAGCTTCGAAAAACGCTTAGGTTAAGTTTCAGAGTTGCTTCTAATGTACCAAAGCTGGACTTAGACATAATTTGACTCTCACAACATTATGGCTGGTTGGAGACAGTCAGAACCACAAGTACCGGGTCCATGGTTCTGGGCGTATACTGGGGGGACGGGGACGACTCCCATTAACCCCTGACTATACCGGGGATACGCTTATCACAATGCCTTTCTGGTCTGTGCTGAAGCAGGGCATTCTGGCAGCCAAGTGGCTTGACCTTTATTAGTGAGCCTGGTTACCCCCTCACGGAACCACAGACTTAGAAATCGCCAGCTCATATACAGTGCATAAAATATATTTATATATATACCCTTATACACCATTTTAATAAAAAATATCACAAATTTCTTCTAAGTCCCTCGGGAAGAGTGAAAGACGCGCACGTTCATTTTCAGAGCTCCTAGACCTTCCTATAAGAAGTTAGCCAAATAGTAGCTTCGAAATACGCTTAGGTTAAGTTTCAGAGTTGCTTCTAATGTACCAAAGCTGGACTTAGACATAATTTCACTCTCACAACATTATGGCTGGTTGGAGACAGTCCGAACCACAAGTACCGGGACCATGGTTCTGGGCGTATACTGGGGGGACGGGGACGACTCCCATTAACCCCTGACTATACCGGGGATACGCTTATCACAATGCCTTTCTGGTCTGTGCTGAAGCAGGGCATTCTGGCAGCCAAGTGGCTTGACCTTTATTAGTGAGCCTGGTTACCCCCTCTCGGAACCACAGACTTAGAAATCGCCAGCTCATATACAGTGCATAAAATATATTTATATATATACCCTTATACACCATTTTAATAATAAATATCATAAAATTCTTCTAAGTCCCTCGGGAAGAGTGAGAGACGCGCACGTTCATTTTCAGAGCTCCTAGACCTTCCTATAAGAAGTTAGCCAAAAAGTAGCTTCGAAATACGCTTAGGTTAAGTTTCAGAGTTGCTTCTAATGTACCAAAGCTGGACTTAGACATAATTTCACTCTCACAACATTATGGCTGGTTGGAGACAGTCCGAACCACAAGTACCGGGTCCATGGTTCTGGGCGTATACTGGGGGGACGGGGACGACTCCCATTAACCCCTGACTATACATGGGATACGCTTATCACAATGCCTTTCTGTTCTGTGCTGAAGCAGGGCATTCTGGCAGCCAAGTGGCTTGACCTTTATTAGTGAGCCTGGTTACCCCCTCTCGGAACCACAGACTTAGAAATCGCCAGCTCATATACAGTGCATAAAATATATTTATATATATACCCTTATACACCATTTTAATAAAAAATATCACAAAATTCTTCTAAGTCCCTCGGGAAGAGTGAAAGACGCGCACGTTCATTTTCAGAGCTCCTAGACCTTCCTATAAGAAGTTAGCCAAAAAGTAGCATTGAAATACGCTTAGGTTAAGTTTCAGAGTTGCTTCTAATGTACCAAAGCTGGACTTAGACATAATTTCACTCTCACAACATTATGGCTGGTTGGAGACAGTCAGAACCACAAGTACCGGGTCCATGGTTCTGGGCGTATACTGGGGGGACGGGGACGACTCCCATTTACCCCTGACTATACCGGGGATACGCTTATCACAATGCCTTTCTGGTCTGTGCTGAAGCAGGGCATTCTGGCAGCCAAGTGGCTTGACCTTTATTAGTGAGCCTGGTTACCCCCTCTCGGAACCACAGACTTAGAAATCGCCAGCTCCTATACAGTGCATAAAATATATTCATATATATACCCTTATACACCATTTTAATAAAAAATATCACAAAATTCTTCTAAGTCCCTCGGGAAGAGTGAAAGACGTGCATGTTCATTTTCAGAGCTCCTAGACCTTCCTATAAGAAGTTAGCCAAAAAGTAGCTTCGAAAAACGCTTAGGTTAAGTTTCAGAGTTGCTTCTAATGTACCAAAGCTGGACTTAGACATAATTTCAGTCTCAAAACATTATGGCTGGTTGGAGACAGTCCGAACCACAAGTACCGGGTCCATGGTTCTGGCCGTATACTGGGGGGACGGGGACGACTCCCATTAACCCCTGACTATACCGGGGATACGCTTATCACAATGCCTTTCTGGTCTGTGCTGAAGCAGGGCATTCTGGCAGCCAAGTGGCTTGACCTTTTTTAGTGAGCCTGGTTACCCCCTCTCGGAACCACAGACTTAGAAATCGCTAGCTCATATACAGTGCATAAAATATATTTATATATATACCCTTATACACCATTTTAATAAAAAATATCACAAAATTATTCTAAGTCCCTCGGGAAGAGTGAAAGACGCGCACCTTCATTTTTAGAGCTCCTAGACCTTCCTATAAGAAGTTAGCCAAAAAGTAGCTTCGAAAAACGCTTAGGTAAAGTTTCAGATTTGCTTCTAATGTACCAAAGCTGGACTTAGACATAATTTCACTCTCACAACATTATGGCTGGTTGGAGACAGTCCGAACCACAAGTACCGGGTACATGGTTCTGGGCGTATACTGGGGGGACGGGGACGACTCCCATCAACCCCTGACTATACCGGGGATACGCTTATCACAATGCCTTTCTGGTCTGTGCTGAAGCAGGGCATTCTGGCAGCCAAGTGGCTTGACCTTTATTAGTGAGCCTGGTTACCCCCTCTCGGAACCACAGACTTAGAAATCGCCAGCTCATATACAGTGCATAAAATATATTTATATATATACCCTTATACACCATTTTAATAAAAAATATCACAAAATTCTTCTAAGTCCCTCGGGAAGAGTGAAAGACGCGCACGTTCATTTTCAGAGCTCTTAGACCTTCCTATAAGAAGTTAGCCAAAAAGTAGCTTCAAAATACGCTTAGGTTAAGTTTCAGAGTTGCTTCTAATGTACCAAAGCTGGACTTAGACATAATTTCACTCTCACAACATTATGGCTGGTTGGAGACAGTCCGAACCACAAGTACCGGGTCCATGGTTCTGGCCGTATACTGGGGGGACGGGGACGACTCCCATTAACCCCTGACTATACCGGGGATACGCTTATCACAATGCCTTTCTGGTCTGTGCTGAAGCAGGGCATTCTGGCAGCCAAGTGGCTTGACCTTTATTAGTGAGCCTGGTTACCCCCTCTCGGAACCACAGACTTAGAAATCGCCAGCTCATATACAGTGCATAAAATATATTTATATATATACCCTTATACACCATTTTAATAATAAATATCACAAAATTCTTCTAAGTCCCTCGGGAAGAGTGAAAGACGCGCACGTTCATTTTCAGAGCTCCTAGACCTTCCTATAAGAAGTTAGCCAAAAAGTAGCTTCAAAATACGCTTAGGTTAAGTTTCAGAGTTGCTTCTAATGTACCAAAGCTGGACTTAGACATAATTTCACTCTCACAACATTATGGCTGGTTGGAGACAGTCCGAACCACAAGTACCGGGTCCATGGTTCTGGGCGTATACTGGGGGGACGGGGACGACTCCCATTAACCCCTGACTATACCGGGGATACGCTTATCACAATGCCTTTCTGGTCTGTGCTGAAGCAGGGCATTCTGGCAGCCAAGTGGCTTGACCTTTATTAGTGAGCCTGGTTACCCCCTCTCGGAACCACAGACTTAGAAATCGCCAGCTCATATACAGTGCATAAAATATATTTATATATATACCCTTATACACCATTTTAATAATAAATATCATAAAATTCTTCTAAGTCCCTCGGGAAGAGTGAGAGACGCGCACGTTCATTTTCAGAGCTCCTAGACCTTCCTATAAGAAGTTAGCCAAAAAGTAGCTTCGAAATACGCTTAGGTTAAGTTTCAGAGTTGCTTCTAATGTACCAAAGCTGGACTTAGACATAATTTCACTCTCACAACATTATGGCTGGTTGGAGACAGTCCGAACCACAAGTACCGGGTCCATGGTTCTGGGCGTATACTGGGGGGACGGGGACGACTCCCATTAACCCCTGACTATACCTGGGATACGCTTATCACAATGCCTTTCTGTTCTGTGCTGAAGCAGGGCATTCTGGCAGCCAAGTGGCTTGACCTTTATTAGTGAGCCTGGTTACCCCCTCTCGGAACCACAGACTTAGAAATCGCCAGCTCATATACAGTGCATAAAATATATTTATATATATACCCTTATACACCATTTTAATAAAAAATATCACAAAATTCTTCTAAGTCCCTCGGGAAGAGTGAAAGACGCGCACGTTCATTTTCAGAGCTCCTAGACCTTCCTATAAGAAGTTAGCCAAAAAGTAGCATTGAAATACGCTTAGGTTAAGTTTCAGAGTTGCTTCTAATGTACCAAAGCTGGACTTAGACATAATTTCACTCTCACAACATTATGGCTGGTTGGAGACAGTCAGAACCACAAGTACCGGGTCCATGGTTCTGGGCGTATACTGGGGGGACGGGGACGACTCCCATTAACCCCTGACTATACCGGGGATACGCTTATCACAATGCCTTTCTGGTCTGTGCTGAAGCAGGGCATTCTGGCAGCCAAGTGGCTTGACCTTTATTAGTGAGCCTGGTTACCCCCTCTCGGAACCACAGACTTAGAAATCGCCAGCTCATATACAGTGCATAAAATATATTTATATATATACCCTTATACACCATTTTAATAAAAAATATCACAAAATTCTTCTAAGTCCCTCGGGAAGAGTGAAAGACGCGCACGTTCATTTTCAGAGCTCCTAGACCTTCCTATAAGAAGTTAGCCAAAAAGTAGCTTCAAAATACGCTTAGGTTAAGTTTCAGAGTTGCTTCTAATGTACCAAAGCTGGACTTAGACATAATTTCACTCTCACAACATTATGGCTGGTTGGAGACAGTCCGAACCACAAGTACCGGGTCCATGGTTCTGGGCGTATACTGGGGGGACGGGGACGACTCCCATTAACCCCTGACTATACCGGGGATACGCTTATCACAATGCCTTTCTGGTCTGTGCTGAAGCAGGGCATTCTGGCAGCCAAGTGGCTTGACCTTTATTAGTGAGCCTGGTTACCCCCTCTCGGAACCACAGACTTAGAAATCGCCAGCTCATATACAGTGCATAAAATATATTTATATATATACCCTTATACACCATTTTAATAATAAATATCATAAAATTCTTCTAAGTCCCTCGGGAAGAGTGAGAGACGCGCACGTTCATTTTCAGAGCTCCTAGACCTTCCTATAAGAAGTTAGCCAAAAAGTAGCTTCGAAATACGCTTAGGTTAAGTTTCAGAGTTGCTTCTAATGTACCAAAGCTGGACTTAGACATAATTTCACTCTCACAACATTATGGCTGGTTGGAGACAGTCCGAACCACAAGTACCGGGTCCATGGTTCTGGGCGTATACTGGGGGGACGGGGACGACTCCCATTAACCCCTGACTATACCTGGGATACGCTTATCACAATGCCTTTCTGTTCTGTGCTGAAGCAGGGCATTCTGGCAGCCAAGTGGCTTGACCTTTATTAGTGAGCCTGGTTACCCCCTCTCGGAACCACAGACTTAGAAATCGCCAGCTCATATACAGTGCATAAAATATATTTATATATATACCCTTATACACCATTTTAATAAAAAATATCACAAAATTCTTCTAAGTCCCTCGGGAAGAGTGAAAGACGCGCACGTTCATTTTCAGAGCTCCTAGACCTTCCTATAAGAAGTTAGCCAAAAAGTAGCATTGAAATACGCTTAGGTTAAGTTTCAGAGTTGCTTCTAATGTACCAAAGCTGGACTTAGACATAATTTCACTCTCACAACATTATGGCTGGTTGGAGACAGTCAGAACCACAAGTACCGGGTCCATGGTTCTGGGCGTATACTGGGGGGACGGGGACGACTCCCATTAACCCCTGACTATACCGGGGATACGCTTATCACAATGCCTTTCTGGTCTGTGCTGAAGCAGGGCATTCTGGCAGCCAAGTGGCTTGACCTTTATTAGTGAGCCTGGTTACCCCCTCTCGGAACCACAGACTTAGAAATCGCCAGCTCATATACAGTGCATAAAATATATTCATATATATACCCTTATACACCATTTTAATAAAAAATATCACAAAATTCTTCTAAGTCCCTCGGGAAGAGTGAAAGACGTGCATGTTCATTTTCAGAGCTCCTAGACCTTCCTATAAGAAGTTAGCCAAAAAGTAGCTTCAAAATACGCTTAGGTTAAGTTTCAGAGTTGCTTCTAATGTACCAAAGCTGGACTTAGACATAATTTCACTCTCACAACATTATGGCTGGTTGGAGACAGTCCGAACCACAAGTACCGGGTCCATGGTTCTGGGCGTATACTGGGGGGACGGGGACGACTCCCATTAACCCCTGACTATACCTGGGATACGCTTATCACAATGCCTTTCTGTTCTGTGCTGAAGCAGGGCATTCTGGCAGCCAAGTGGCTTGACCTTTATTAGTGAGCCTGGTTACCCCCTCTCGGAACCACAGACTTAGAAATCGCCAGCTCATATACAGTGCATAAAATATATTTATATATATACCCTTATACACCATTTTAATAAAAAATATCACAAAATTCTTCTAAGTCCCTCGGGAAGAGTGAAAGACGCGCACGTTCATTTTTAGAGCTCCTAGACCTTCCTATAAGAAGTTAGCCAAAAAGTAGCATTGAAATACGCTTAGGTTAAGTTTCAGAGTTGCTTCTAATGTACCAAAGCTGGACTTAGACATAATTTCACTCTCACAACATTATGGCTGGTTGGAGACAGTCAGAACCACAAGTACCGGGTCCATGGTTCTGGGCGTATACTGGGGGGACGGGGACGACTCCCATTAACCCCTGACTATACCGGGGATACGCTTATCACAATGCCTTTCTGGTCTGTGCTGAAGCAGGGCATTCTGGCAGCCAAGTGGCTTGACCTTTATTAGTGAGCCTGGTTACCCCCTCTCGGAACCACAGACTTAGAAATCGCCAGCTCATATACAGTGCATAAAATATATTCATATATATACCCTTATACACCATTTTAATAAAAAATATCACAAAATTCTTCTAAGTCCCTCGGGAAGAGTGAAAGACGTGCATGTTCATTTTCAGAGCTCCTAGACCTTCCTATAAGAAGTTAGCCAAAAAGTAGCTTCAAAATACGCTTAGGTTAAGTTTCAGAGTTGCTTCTAATGTACCAAAGCTGGACTTAGACATAATTTCACTCTCACAACATTATGGCTGGTTGGAGACAGTCCGAACCACAAGTACCGGGTCCATGGTTCTGGGCGTATACTGGGGGGACGGGGACGACTCCCATTAACCCCTGACTATACCGGGGATACGCTTATCACAATGCCTTTCTGGTCTGTGCTGAAGCAGGGCATTCTGGCAGCCAAGTGGCTTGACCTTTATTAGTGAGCCTGGTTACCCCCTCTCGGAACCACAGACTTAGAAATCGCCAGCTCATATACAGTGCATAAAATATATTTATATATATACCCTTATACACCATTTTAATAATAAATATCACAAAATTCTTCTAAGTCCCTCGGGAAGAGTGAAAGACGAGCACGTTCATTTTCAGAGCTCCTAGACCTTCCTATAAGAAGTTAGCCAAAAAGTAGCTTCAAAATACGCTTAGGTTAAGATTCAGATTTGCTTCTAATGTACCAAAGCTGGACTTAGACATAATTTCACTCTCACAACATTATGGCTGGTTGGAGACAGTCCGAACCACAAGTACCGGGTCCATGGTTCTGGCCGTATACTGGGGGGACGGGGAAGACTCCCATCAACCCCTGACTATACCGGGGATACGCTTATCACAATGCCTTTCTGGTCTGTGCTGAAGCAGGGCATTCTAGCAGCCAAGTGGCTTGACCTTTATTAGTGAGCCTGGTTACCCCCTCTCGGAACCACAGACTTAGAAATCGCCAGCTCATATACAGTGCATAAAATATATTTATATATATACCCTTATACACCATTTTAATAAAAAATATCACAAAATTCTTCTAAGTCCCTCGGGAAGAGTGAAAGACGCGCACGTTCATTTTCAGAGCTCCTAGACCTTCCTATAAGAAGTTAGCCAAAAAGTAGCTTCGAAATACGCTTAGGTTAAGTTTCAGAGTTGCTTCTAATGTACCAAAGCTGGACTTAGACATAATTTCACTCTCACAACAATTTGGCTGGTTGGAGACAGTCAGAACCACAAGTACCGGGTCCATGGTTCTGGGCGTATACTGGGGGGACGGGGACGACTCCCATTAACCCCTGACTATACCGGTGATACGCTTATCACAATGCCTTTCTGGTCTGTGCTGAAGCAGGGCATTCTGGCAGCCAAGTGGCTTGACCTTTATTAGTGAGCCTGGTTACCCCCTCTCGGAACCACAGACTTAGAAATCGCCAGCTCATATACAGTGCATAAAATATATTTATATATATACCCTTATACACCATTTTAATAAAAAATATCACAAAATTCTTCTAAGTCCCTCGGGAAGAGTGAAAGACGCGCACGTTCATTTTCAGAGCTCCTAGACCTTCCTATAAGAAGTTAGCCAAAAAGTAGCTTCGAAAAACGCTTAGGTTAAGTTTCAGAGTTGCTTCTAATGTACCAAAGCTGGACTTAGACATAATTTGACTCTCACAACATTATGGCTGGTTGGAGACAGTCCGAACCACAAGTACCGGGTCCATGGTTCTGGGCGTATACTGGGGGGACGGGGACGACTCCCATTAACCCCTGACTATACCGGGGATATGCTTATCACAATGCCTTTCTGGTCTGTGCTGAAGCAGGGCATTATGGCAGCCAAGTGGCTTGACCTTTATTAGTGAGCCTGGTTACCCCCTCTCGGAACCACAGACTTAGAAATCGCCAGCTCATATACAGTGCATAAAATATATTTATATATATACCCTTATACACCATTTTAATAAAAAATATCACAAAATTCTTCTAAGTCCCTCGGGAAGAGTGAAAGACGCGCACGTTCATTTTCAGAGCTCCTAGACCTTCCTATAAGAAGTTAGCCAAAAAGTAGCTTCGAAAAACGCTTAGGTTAAGTTTCAGAGTTGCTTCTAATGTACCAAAGCTGGACTTAGACATAATTTCACTCTCACAACATTATGGCTGGTTGGAGACAGTCCGAACCACAAGTACCGGGTCCATGGTTCTGGGCGTATACTGGGGGGACGGGGACGACTCCCATTAACCCCTGACTATACCGGGGATACGCTTATCACAATGCCTTTCTGGTCTGTGCTGAAGCAGGGCATTCTGGCAGCCAAGTGGCTTGACCTTTATTAGTGAGCCTGGTTACCCCCTCTCGGAACCACAGACTTAGAAATCGCCAGCTCATATACAGTGCATAAAATATATTTATATATATACCCTTATACACCATTTTAATAATAAATATCACAAAATTCTTCTAAGTCCCTCGGGAAGAGTGAAAGACGCGCACGTTCATTTTCAGATCTCCTAGACCTTCCTATAAGAAGTTAGCCAAAAAGTAGCTTCAAAATACGCTTAGGTTAAGATTCAGATTTGCTTCTAATGTACCAAAGCTGGACTTAGACATAATTTCACTCTCACAACATTATGGCTGGTTGGAGACAGTCCGAACCACAAGTACCGGGTCCATGGTTCTGGGCGTATACTGGGGGGACGGGGACGACTCCCATTAACCCCTGACTATACCGGGGATACGCTTATCACAATGCCTTTCTGGTCTGTGCTGAAGCAGGGCATTCTGGCAGCCAAGTGGCTTGACCTTTATTAGTGAGCCTGGTTACCCCCTCTCGGAACCACAGACTTAGAAATCGCCAGCTCATATACAGTGCATAAAATATATTTATATACTGTATATACCCTTATACACCATTTTAATAAAAAATATCACAAAATTCTTCTAAGTCCCTCGGGAAGAGTGAAAGACGCGCACGTTCATTTTCAGAGCTCCTAGACCTTCCTATAAGAAGTTAGCCAAAAAGTAGCTTCGAAAAACGCTTAGGTTAAGTTTCAGAGTTGCTTCTAATGTACCAAAGCTGGACTTAGACATAATTTGACTCTCACAACATTATGGCTGGTTGGAGACAGTCAGAACCACAAGTACCGGGTCCATGGTTCTGGGCGTATACTGGGGGGACGGGGACGACTCCCATTAACCCCTGACTATACCGGGGATACGCTTATCACAATGCCTTTCTGGTCTGTGCTGAAGCAGGGCATTCTGGCAGCCAAGTGGCTTGACCTTTATTAGTGAGCCTGGTTACCCCCTCACGGAACCACAGACTTAGAAATCGCCAGCTCATATACAGTGCATAAAATATATTTATATATATACCCTTATACACCATTTTAATAAAAAATATCACAAATTTCTTCTAAGTCCCTCGGGAAGAGTGAAAGACGCGCACGTTCATTTTCAGAGCTCCTAGACCTTCCTATAAGAAGTTAGCCAAATAGTAGCTTCGAAATACGCTTAGGTTAAGTTTCAGAGTTGCTTCTAATGTACCAAAGCTGGACTTAGACATAATTTCACTCTCACAACATTATGGCTGGTTGGAGACAGTCCGAACCACAAGTACCGGGTCCATGGTTCTGGGCGTATACTGGGGGGACGGGGACGACTCCCATTAACCCCTGACTATACCTGGGATACGCTTATCACAATGCCTTTCTGTTCTGTGCTGAAGCAGGGCATTCTGGCAGCCAAGTGGCTTGACCTTTATTAGTGAGCCTGGTTACCCCCTCTCGGAACCACAGACTTAGAAATCGCCAGCTCATATACAGTGCATAAAATATATTTATATATATACCCTTATACACCATTTTAATAAAAAATATCACAAAATTCTTCTAAGTCCCTCGGGAAGAGTGAAAGACGCGCACGTTCATTTTCAGAGCTCCTAGACCTTCCTATAAGAAGTTAGCCAAAAAGTAGCATTGAAATACGCTTAGGTTAAGTTTCAGAGTTGCTTCTAATGTACCAAAGCTGGACTTAGACATAATTTCACTCTCACAACATTATGGCTGGTTGGAGACAGTCAGAACCACAAGTATCGGGTCCATGGTTCTGGGCGTATACTGGGGGGACGGGGACGACTCCCATTAACCCCTGACTATACCGGGGATACGCTTATCACAATGCCTTTCTGGTCTGTGCTGAAGCAGGGCATTCTGGCAGCCAAGTGGCTTGACCTTTATTAGTGAGCCTGGTTACCCCCTCTCGGAACCACAGACTTAGAAATCGCCAGCTCATATACAGTGCATAAAATATATTCATATATACCCTTATACACCATTTTAATAAAAAATATCACAAAATTCTTCTAAGTCCCTCGGGAAGAGTGAAAGACGTGCATGTTCATTTTCAGAGCTCCTAGACCTTCCTATAAGAAGTTAGCCAAAAAGTAGCTTCGAAAAACGCTTAGGTTAAGTTTCAGAGTTGCTTCTAATGTACCAAAGCTGGACTTAGACATAATTTCAGTCTCAAAACATTATGGCTGGTTGGAGACAGTCCGAACCACAAGTACCGGGTCCATGGTTCTGGCCGTATACTGGGGGGACGGGGACGACTCCCATTAACCCCTGACTATACCGGGGATACGCTTATCACAATGCCTTTCTGGTCTGTGCTGAAGCAGGGCATTCTGGCAGCCAAGTGGCTTGACCTTTTTTAGTGAGCCTGGTTACCCCCTCTCGGAACCACAGACTTAGAAATCGCTAGCTCATATACAGTGCATAAAATATATTTATATATATACCCTTATACACCATTTTAATAAAAAATATCACAAAATTATTCTAAGTCCCTCGGGAAGAGTGAAAGACGCGCACCTTCATTTTTAGAGCTCCTAGACCTTCCTATAAGAAGTTAGCCAAAAAGTAGCTTCGAAAAACGCTTAGGTAAAGTTTCAGAGTTGCTTCTAATGTACCAAAGCTGGACTTAGACATAATTTCACTCTCACAACATTATGGCTGGTTGGAGACAGTCCGAACCACAAGTACCGGGTACATGGTTCTGGGCGTATACTGGGGGGACGGGGACGACTCCCATCAACCCCTGACTATACCGGGGATACGCTTATCACAATGCCTTTCTGGTCTGTGCTGAAGCAGGGCATTCTGGCAGCCAAGTGGCTTGACCTTTATTAGTGAGCCTGGTTACCCCCTCTCGGAACCACAGACTTAGAAATCGCCAGCTCATATACAGTGCATAAAATATATTTATATATATACCCTTATACACCATTTTAATAAAAAATATCACAAAATTCTTCTAAGTCCCTCGGGAAGAGTGAAAGACGCGCACGTTCATTTTCAGAGCTCTTAGACCTTCCTATAAGAAGTTAGCCAAAAAGTAGCTTCAAAACACGCTTAGGTTAAGTTTCAGAGTTGCTTCTAATGTACCAAAGCTGGACTTAGACATAATTTCACTCTCACAACATTATGGCTGGTTGGAGACAGTCCGAACCACAAGTACCGGGTCCATGGTTCTGGCCGTATACTGGGGGGACGGGGACGACTCCCATTAACCCCTGACTATACCGGGGATACGCTTATCACAATGCCTTTCTGGTCTGTGCTGAAGCAGGGCATTCTGGCAGCCAAGTGGCTTGACCTTTATTAGTGAGCCTGGTTACCCCCTCTCGGAACCACAGACTTAGAAATCGCCAGCTCATATACAGTGCATAAAATATATTTATATATATACCCTTATACACCATTTTAATAATAAATATCATAAAATTCTTCTAAGTCCCTCGGGAAGAGTGAGAGACGCGCACGTTCATTTTCAGAGCTCCTAGACCTTCCTATAAGAAGTTAGCCAAAAAGTAGCTTCGAAATACGCTTAGGTTAAGTTTCAGAGTTGCTTCTAATGTACCAAAGCTGGACTTAGACATAATTTCACTCTCACAACATTATGGCTGGTTGGAGACAGTCCGAACCACAAGTACCGGGTCCATGGTTCTGGGCGTATACTGGGGGGACGGGGACGACTCCCATTAACCCCTGACTATACATGGGATACGCTTATCACAATGCCTTTCTGTTCTGTGCTGAAGCAGGGCATTCTGGCAGCCAAGTGGCTTGACCTTTATTAGTGAGCCTGGTTACCCCCTCTCGGAACCACAGACTTAGAAATCGCCAGCTCATATACAGTGCATAAAATATATTTATATATATACCCTTATACACCATTTTAATAAAAAATATCACAAAATTCTTCTAAGTCCCTCGGGAAGAGTGAAAGACGCGCACGTTCATTTTCAGAGCTCCTAGACCTTCCTATAAGAAGTTAGCCAAAAAGTAGCATTGAAATACGCTTAGGTTAAGTTTCAGAGTTGCTTCTAATGTACCAAAGCTGGACTTAGACATAATTTCACTCTCACAACATTATGGCTGGTTGGAGACAGTCAGAACCACAAGTACCGGGTCCATGGTTCTGGGCGTATACTGGGGGGACGGGGACGACTCCCATTAACCCCTGACTATACCGGGGATACGCTTATCACAATGCCTTTCTGGTCTGTGCTGAAGCAGGGCATTCTGGCAGCCAAGTGGCTTGACCTTTATTAGTGAGCCTGGTTACCCCCTCTCGGAACCACAGACTTAGAAATCGCCAGCTCCTATACAGTGCATAAAATATATTCATATATATACCCTTATACACCATTTTAATAAAAAATATCACAAAATTCTTCTAAGTCCCTCGGGAAGAGTGAAAGACGTGCATGTTCATTTTCAGAGCTCCTAGACCTTCCTATAAGAAGTTAGCCAAAAAGTAGCTTCGAAAAACGCTTAGGTTAAGTTTCAGAGTTGCTTCTAATGTACCAAAGCTGGACTTAGACATAATTTCAGTCTCAAAACATTATGGCTGGTTGGAGACAGTCCGAACCACAAGTACCGGGTCCATGGTTCTGGCCGTATACTGGGGGGACGGGGACGACTCCCATTAACCCCTGACTATACCGGGGATACGCTTATCACAATGCCTTTCTGGTCTGTGCTGAAGCAGGGCATTCTGGCAGCCAAGTGGCTTGACCTTTTTTAGTGAGCCTGGTTACCCCCTCTCGGAACCACAGACTTAGAAATCGCTAGCTCATATACAGTGCATAAAATATATTTATATATATACCCTTATACACCATTTTAATAAAAAATATCACAAAATTATTCTAAGTCCCTCGGGAAGAGTGAAAGACGCGCACCTTCATTTTTAGAGCTCCTAGACCTTCCTATAAGAAGTTAGCCAAAAAGTAGCTTCGAAAAACGCTTAGGTAAAGTTTCAGATTTGCTTCTAATGTACCAAAGCTGGACTTAGACATAATTTCACTCTCACAACATTATGGCTGGTTGGAGACAGTCCGAACCACAAGTACCGGGTACATGGTTCTGGGCGTATACTGGGGGGACGGGGACGACTCCCATCAACCCCTGACTATACCGGGGATACGCTTATCACAATGCCTTTCTGGTCTGTGCTGAAGCAGGGCATTCTGGCAGCCAAGTGGCTTGACCTTTATTAGTGAGCCTGGTTACCCCCTCT
Source organism: Ascaphus truei (assembly GCF_040206685.1). Classification (NCBI taxonomy): domain Eukaryota; kingdom Metazoa; phylum Chordata; class Amphibia; order Anura; family Ascaphidae; genus Ascaphus; species Ascaphus truei. The sequence goes on along the minus strand of NW_027456730.1, from coordinate 1,053,174 downwards.
CGGAACCACAGACTTAGAAATCGCCAGCTCATATACAGTGCATAAAATATATTTATATATATACCCTTATACACCATTTTAATAAAAAATATCACAAAATTCTTCTAAGTCCCTCGGGAAGAGTGAAAGACGCGCACGTTCATTTTCAGAGCTCTTAGACCTTCCTATAAGAAGTTAGCCAAAAAGTAGCTTCAAAATACGCTTAGGTTAAGTTTCAGAGTTGCTTCTAATGTACCAAAGCTGGACTTAGACATAATTTCACTCTCACAACATTATGGCTGGTTGGAGACAGTCCGAACCACAAGTACCGGGTCCATGGTTCTGGCCGTATACTGGGGGGACGGGGACGACTCCCATTAACCCCTGACTATACCGGGGATACGCTTATCACAATGCCTTTCTGGTCTGTGCTGAAGCAGGGCATTCTGGCAGCCAAGTGGCTTGACCTTTATTAGTGAGCCTGGTTACCCCCTCTCGGAACCACAGACTTAGAAATCGCCAGCTCATATACAGTGCATAAAATATATTTATATATATACCCTTATACACCATTTTAATAATAAATATCACAAAATTCTTCTAAGTCCCTCGGGAAGAGTGAAAGACGCGCACGTTCATTTTCAGAGCTCCTAGACCTTCCTATAAGAAGTTAGCCAAAAAGTAGCTTCAAAATACGCTTAGGTTAAGTTTCAGAGTTGCTTCTAATGTACCAAAGCTGGACTTAGACATAATTTCACTCTCACAACATTATGGCTGGTTGGAGACAGTCCGAACCACAAGTACCGGGTCCATGGTTCTGGGCGTATACTGGGGGGACGGGGACGACTCCCATTAACCCCTGACTATACCGGGGATACGCTTATCACAATGCCTTTCTGGTCTGTGCTGAAGCAGGGCATTCTGGCAGCCAAGTGGCTTGACCTTTATTAGTGAGCCTGGTTACCCCCTCTCGGAACCACAGACTTAGAAATCGCCAGCTCATATACAGTGCATAAAATATATTTATATATATACCCTTATACACCATTTTAATAATAAATATCATAAAATTCTTCTAAGTCCCTCGGGAAGAGTGAGAGACGCGCACGTTCATTTTCAGAGCTCCTAGACCTTCCTATAAGAAGTTAGCCAAAAAGTAGCTTCGAAATACGCTTAGGTTAAGTTTCAGAGTTGCTTCTAATGTACCAAAGCTGGACTTAGACATAATTTCACTCTCACAACATTATGGCTGGTTGGAGACAGTCCGAACCACAAGTACCGGGTCCATGGTTCTGGGCGTATACTGGGGGGACGGGGACGACTCCCATTAACCCCTGACTATACCTGGGATACGCTTATCACAATGCCTTTCTGTTCTGTGCTGAAGCAGGGCATTCTGGCAGCCAAGTGGCTTGACCTTTATTAGTGAGCCTGGTTACCCCCTCTCGGAACCACAGACTTAGAAATCGCCAGCTCATATACAGTGCATAAAATATATTTATATATATACCCTTATACACCATTTTAATAAAAAATATCACAAAATTCTTCTAAGTCCCTCGGGAAGAGTGAAAGACGCGCACGTTCATTTTCAGAGCTCCTAGACCTTCCTATAAGAAGTTAGCCAAAAAGTAGCATTGAAATACGCTTAGGTTAAGTTTCAGAGTTGCTTCTAATGTACCAAAGCTGGACTTAGACATAATTTCACTCTCACAACATTATGGCTGGTTGGAGACAGTCAGAACCACAAGTACCGGGTCCATGGTTCTGGGCGTATACTGGGGGGACGGGGACGACTCCCATTAACCCCTGACTATACCGGGGATACGCTTATCACAATGCCTTTCTGGTCTGTGCTGAAGCAGGGCATTCTGGCAGCCAAGTGGCTTGACCTTTATTAGTGAGCCTGGTTACCCCCTCTCGGAACCACAGACTTAGAAATCGCCAGCTCATATACAGTGCATAAAATATATTCATATATATACCCTTATACACCATTTTAATAAAAAATATCACAAAATTCTTCTAAGTCCCTCGGGAAGAGTGAAAGACGTGCATGTTCATTTTCAGAGCTCCTAGACCTTCCTATAAGAAGTTAGCCAAAAAGTAGCTTCAAAATACGCTTAGGTTAAGTTTCAGAGTTGCTTCTAATGTACCAAAGCTGGACTTAGACATAATTTCACTCTCACAACATTATGGCTGGTTGGAGACAGTCCGAACCACAAGTACCGGGTCCATGGTTCTGGGCGTATACTGGGGGGACGGGGACGACTCCCATTAACCCCTGACTATACCGGGGATACGCTTATCACAATGCCTTTCTGGTCTGTGCTGAAGCAGGGCATTCTGGCAGCCAAGTGGCTTGACCTTTATTAGTGAGCCTGGTTACCCCCTCTCGGAACCACAGACTTAGAAATCGCCAGCTCATATACAGTGCATAAAATATATTTATATATATACCCTTATACACCATTTTAATAATAAATATCACAAAATTCTTCTAAGTCCCTCGGGAAGAGTGAAAGACGAGCACGTTCATTTTCAGAGCTCCTAGACCTTCCTATAAGAAGTTAGCCAAAAAGTAGCTTCAAAATACGCTTAGGTTAAGATTCAGATTTGCTTCTAATGTACCAAAGCTGGACTTAGACATAATTTCACTCTCACAACATTATGGCTGGTTGGAGACAGTCCGAACCACAAGTACCGGGTCCATGGTTCTGGCCGTATACTGGGGGGACGGGGAAGACTCCCATCAACCCCTGACTATACCGGGGATACGCTTATCACAATGCCTTTCTGGTCTGTGCTGAAGCAGGGCATTCTAGCAGCCAAGTGGCTTGACCTTTATTAGTGAGCCTGGTTACCCCCTCTCGGAACCACAGACTTAGAAATCGCCAGCTCATATACAGTGCATAAAATATATTTATATATATACCCTTATACACCATTTTAATAAAAAATATCACAAAATTCTTCTAAGTCCCTCGGGAAGAGTGAAAGACGCGCACGTTCATTTTCAGAGCTCCTAGACTTTCCTATAAGAAGTTAGCCAAAAAGTAGCTTCGAAAAACGCTTAGGTTAAGTTTCAGAGTTGCTTCTAATGTACCAAAGCTGGACTTAGACATAATTTCACTCTCACAACATTATGGCTGGTTGGAGACAGTCCGAACCACAAGTACCGGGTCCATGGTTCTGGGCGTATACTGGGGGGACGGGGACGACTCCCATTAACCCCTGACTATACCTGGGATACGCTTATCACAATGCCTTTCTGTTCTGTGCTGAAGCAGGGCATTCTGGCAGCCAAGTGGCTTGACCTTTATTAGTGAGCCTGGTTACCCCCTCTCGGAACCACAGACTTAGAAATCGCCAGCTCATATACAGTGCATAAAATATATTTATATATATACCCTTATACACCATTTTAATAAAAAATATCACAAAATTCTTCTAAGTCCCTCGGGAAGAGTGAAAGACGCGCACGTTCATTTTCAGAGCTCCTAGACCTTCCTATAAGAAGTTAGCCAAAAAGTAGCATTGAAATACGCTTAGGTTAAGTTTCAGAGTTGCTTCTAATGTACCAAAGCTGGACTTAGACATAATTTCACTCTCACAACATTATGGCTGGTTGGAGACAGTCAGAACCACAAGTATCGGGTCCATGGTTCTGGGCGTATACTGGGGGGACGGGGACGACTCCCATTAACCCCTGACTATACCGGGGATACGCTTATCACAATGCCTTTCTGGTCTGTGCTGAAGCAGGGCATTCTGGCAGCCAAGTGGCTTGACCTTTATTAGTGAGCCTGGTTACCCCCTCTCGGAACCACAGACTTAGAAATCGCCAGCTCATATACAGTGCATAAAATATATTCATATATATACCCTTATACACCATTTTAATAAAAAATATCACAAAATTCTTCTAAGTCCCTCGGGAAGAGTGAAAGACGTGCATGTTCATTTTCAGAGCTCCTAGACCTTCCTATAAGAAGTTAGCCAAAAAGTAGCTTCGAAAAACGCTTAGGTTAAGTTTCAGAGTTGCTTCTAATGTACCAAAGCTGGACTTAGACATAATTTCAGTCTCAAAACATTATGGCTGGTTGGAGACAGTCCGAACCACAAGTACCGGGTCCATGGTTCTGGCCGTATACTGGGGGGACGGGGACGACTCCCATTAACCCCTGACTATACCGGGGATACGCTTATCACAATGCCTTTCTGGTCTGTGCTGAAGCAGGGCATTCTGGCAGCCAAGTGGCTTGACCTTTTTTAGTGAGCCTGGTTACCCCCTCTCGGAACCACAGACTTAGAAATCGCTAGCTCATATACAGTGCATAAAATATATTTATATATATACCCTTATACACCATTTTAATAAAAAATATCACAAAATTATTCTAAGTCCCTCGGGAAGAGTGAAAGACGCGCACCTTCATTTTTAGAGCTCCTAGACCTTCCTATAAGAAGTTAGCCAAAAAGTAGCTTCGAAAAACGCTTAGGTAAAGTTTCAGAGTTGCTTCTAATGTACCAAAGCTGGACTTAGACATAATTTCACTCTCACAACATTATGGCTGGTTGGAGACAGTCCGAACCACAAGTACCGGGTACATGGTTCTGGGCGTATACTGGGGGGACGGGGACGACTCCCATCAACCCCTGACTATACCGGGGATACGCTTATCACAATGCCTTTCTGGTCTGTGCTGAAGCAGGGCATTCTGGCAGCCAAGTGGCTTGACCTTTATTAGTGAGCCTGGTTACCCCCTCTCGGAACCACAGACTTAGAAATCGCCAGCTCATATACAGTGCATAAAATATATTTATATATATACCCTTATACACCATTTTAATAATAAATATCACAAAATTCTTCTAAGTCCCTCGGGAAGAGTGAAAGACGCGCACGTTCATTTTCAGAGCTCTTAGACCTTCCTATAAGAAGTTAGCCAAAAAGTAGCTTCAAAACACGCTTAGGTTAAGTTTCAGAGTTGCTTCTAATGTACCAAAGCTGGACTTAGACATAATTTCACTCTCACAACATTATGGCTGGTTGGAGACAGTCCGAACCACAAGTACCGGGTCCATGGTTCTGGCCGTATACTGGGGGGACGGGGACGACTCCCATTAACCCCTGACTATACCGGGGATACGCTTATCACAATGCCTTTCTGGTCTGTGCTGAAGCAGGGCATTCTGGCAGCCAAGTGGCTTGACCTTTATTAGTGAGCCTGGTTACCCCCTCTCGGAACCACAGACTTAGAAATCGCCAGCTCATATACAGTGCATAAAATATATTTATATATATACCCTTATACACCATTTTAATAATAAATATCACAAAATTCTTCTAAGTCCCTCGGGAAGAGTGAAAGACGCGCACGTTCATTTTCAGAGCTCCTAGACCTTCCTATAAGAAGTTAGCCAAAAAGTAGCTTCAAAATACGCTTAGGTTAAGTTTCAGAGTTGCTTCTAATGTACCAAAGCTGGACTTAGACATAATTTCACTCTCACAACATTATGGCTGGTTGGAGACAGTCCGAACCACAAGTACCGGGTCCATGGTTCTGGGCGTATACTGGGGGGACGGGGACGACTCCCATTAACCCCTGACTATACCGGGGATACGCTTATCACAATGCCTTTCTGGTCTGTGCTGAAGCAGGGCATTCTGGCAGCCAAGTGGCTTGACCTTTATTAGTGAGCCTGGTTACCCCCTCTCGGAACCACAGACTTAGAAATCGCCAGCTCATATACAGTGCATAAAATATATTTATATATATACCCTTATACACCATTTTAATAATAAATATCACAAAATTCTTCTAAGTCCCTCGGGAAGAGTGAAAGACGCGCACGTTCATTTTCAGAGCTCCTAGACCTTCCTATAAGAAGTTAGCCAAAAAGTAGCTTCGAAAAACGCTTAGGTTAAGTTTCAGAGTTGCTTCTAATGTACCAAAGCTGGATTTAGACATAATTTCACTCTCACAACATTATGGCTGGTTGGAGACAGTCCGAAACACAAGTACCGGGTCCATGGTACTGGGCGTATACTGGGGGGACGAGGACGACTCCCATTAACCCCGGACTATACCGGGGATACGCTTATCACAATGCCTTTCTGTTCTGTGCTGAAGCAGGGCATTCTGGCAGCCAAGTGGCTTGACCTTTATTAGTGAGCCTGGTTACCCCCTCTCGGAACCACAGACTTAGAAATCGCCAGCTCATATACAGTGCATAAAATATATTTATATAATATATTTATATATATACCCTTATACACAATTTTAATAAAAAATATCACAAAATTCTTCTAAGTCCCTCGGGAAGAGTGAAAGACGCGCACGTTCATTTTCAGAGCTCCTAGACCTTCCTATAAGAAGTTAGCCAAAAAGTAGCTTCGAAAAACGCTTAGGTTAAGTTTCAGAGTTGCTTCTAATGTACCAAAGCTGGACTTAGACATAATTTCACTCTCACAACATTATGGCTGGTTGGAGAGAGTCCGAACCACAAGTACCGGGTCCATGGTTCTGGGCGTATACTGGGGGGACGGGGACGACTCCCATTAACCCCTGACTATACCGGGGATACGCTTATCACAATGCCTTTCTGGTCTGTGCTGAAGCAGGGCATTCTGGCAGCCAAGTGGCTTGACCTTTTTTAGTGAGCCTGGTTACCCCCTCTCGGAACCACAGACTTAGAAATCGCCAGCTCATATACAGTGCATAAAATATATTTATATATATACCCTTATACACCATTTTAATAAAAAATATCACAAAATTCTTCTAAGTCCCTCGGGAAGAGTGAAAGACGCGCACGTTCATTTTCAGATCTCCTAGACCTTCCTATAAGAAGTTAGCCAAAAAGTAGCTTCGAAAAACGCTTAAGTTAAGTTTCAGAGTTGCTTCTAATGTACCAAAGCTGGACTTAGACATAATTTCACTCTCACAACATTATGGCTGGTTGGAGACAGTCCGAACCACAAGTACCTGGTCCATGGTTCTGGGCGTATACTGGGGGGACGGGGACGACTCCCATTAACCCCTGACTATACCGGGGATACACTTATCACAATGCCGTTCTGGTCTGTGCTGAAGCAGGACATTCTGGCAGCCAAGTGGCTTGACCTTTATTAGTGAGCCTGGTTACCCCCTCTCGGAACCACAGACTTAGAAATCGCCAGCTCATATACAGTGCATAAAATATATTTATATATATACCCTTATACACCATTTTAATAAAAAATATCACAAAATTCTTCTAAGTCCCTCGGGAAGAGTGAAAGACGCGCACATTCATTTTCAGATCTCCTAGACCTTCCTATAAGAAGTTAGCCAAAAAGTAGCTTCGAAAAACGCTTAGGTTAAGTTTCAGAGTTGCTTCTAATGTACCAAAGCTGGACTTAGACATAATTTCACTCTCACAACATTATGGCTGGTTGGAGACAGTCCGAACCACAAGTACTGGGTCCATGGTACTGGGCGTATACTGGGGGGACGAGGACGACTCCCATTAACCCCTGACTATACCGGGGATACACTTATCACAATGCCTTTCTGGTCTGTGCTGAAGCAGGGCCTTCTGGCAGCCAAGTGGCTTGACCTTTATTAGTGAGCCTGGTTACCCCCTCTCGGAACCACAGACTTCGAAATCGCCAGCTCATATACAGTGCATAAAATATATTTATATAATATATTTATATATATACCCTTATACACCATTTTAATAAAAAATATCACAAAATTCTTCTAAGTCCCTCGGGAAGAGTGAAAGACGCGCATGTTCATTTTCAGAGCTCCTAGACCTTCCTATAAGAAGTTAGCCAAAAAGTAGCTTCGAAAAACGCTTAGGTTAAGTTTCAGAGTTGCTTCTAATGTACCAAAGCTGGACTTAGACATAATTTCACTCTCACAACATTATGGCTGGTTGGAGAGAGTCCGAACCACAAGTACCTGGTCCATGGTTCTGGGCGTATACTGGGGGGACGGGGACGACTCCCATTAACCCCTGACTATACCGGGGATACGCTTATCACAATTCCTTTCTGGTCTGTGCTGAAGCAGGGCATTCTGGCAGCCAAGTGGCTTGACCTTTATTAGTGAGCCTGATTACCCCCTCTCGGAACCACAGACTTAGAAATCGCCAGCTCATATACAGTGCATAAAATATATTTATATATATACCCTTATACACCATTATAATTAAAAATATCACAAAATTCTTCTAAGTCCCTCTGAAAGAGTGAAAGACGCGCACGTTCATTTTCAGAGCTCCTAGACCTTCCTATAAGAAGTTAGCCAAAAAGTAGCTTCGAAAAACGCTTAGGTTAAGTTTCAGAGTTGCTTCTAATGTACCAAAGCTGGATTTAGACATAATTTCACTCTCACAACATTATGGCTGGTTGGAGACAGTCCGAACCACAAGTACCGGGTCCATGGTTCTGGGCGTATACTGGGGGGACGGGGATGACTCCCATTAACCCCTGACTATACCGGGGATACGCTTATCACAATGCCGTTCTGGTCTTTGCTGAAGCAGGACATTCTGGCAGCCAAGTGGCTTGACCTTTATTAGTGAGCCTGGTTACCCCCTCTCGGAACCACAGACTTAGAAATCGCCAGCTCATATACAGTGCATAAAATATATTTATATATATACCCTTATACACCATTTTAATAAAAAATATCACAAAATTCTTCTAAGTCCCTCGGGAAGAGTGAAAGACTCGCACGTTCATTTTCAGAGCTCCTAGACCTTCCTATAAGAAGTTAGCCAAAAAGTAGCTTCGAAAAACGCTTAGGTTAAGTTTCAGAGTTGCTTCTAATGTACCAAAGCTGGACTTAGACATAATTTCACTCTCACAACATTATGGCTGGTTGGAGACAGTCCGAACCACAAGTACTGGGTCCATGGTACTGGGCGTATACTGGGGGGACGAGGACGACTCCCATTAACCCCTGACTATACCGGGGATACACTTATCACAATGCCTTTCTGGTCTGTGCTGAAGCAGGGCCTTCTGGCAGCCAAGTGGCTTGACCTTTATTAGTGAGCCTGGTTACCCCCTCTCGGAACCACAGACTTAGAAATCGCCAGCTCATATACAGTGCATAAAATATATTTATATAATATATTTATATATATACCCTGATACACCATTTTAATAAAAAATATCACAAAATTCTTCTAAGTCCCTCGGGAAGAGTGAAAGACGCGCACGTTCATTTTCAGAGCTCCTAGACCTTCCTATAAGAAGTTAGCCAAAAAGTAGCTTCGAAAAACGCTTAGGTTAAGTTTCAGAGTTGCTTCTAATGTACCAAAGCTGGACTTAGACATAATTTCACTCTCACAACATTATGGCTGGTTGGAGAGAGTCCGAACCACAAGTACCTGGTCCATGGTTCTGGGCGTATACTGGGGGGACGGGGACGACTCCCATTAACCCCTGACTATACCGGGGATACGCTTATCACAATTCCTTTCTGGTCTGTGCTGAAGCAGGGCATTCTGGCAGCCAAGTTGCTTGACCTTTATTAGTGAGCCTGATTACCCCCTCTCGGAACCACAGACTTAGAAATCGCCAGCTCATATACAGTGCATAAAATATATTTATACAGTATATATACCCTTATACACCATTTTAATAAAAAATATCACAAAATTCTTCTAAGTCCCTCGGGAAGAGTGAAAGACGCGCACGTTCATTTTAAGAGCTCCTAGACCTTCCTATAAGAAGTTAGCCAAAAAGTAGCTTCGAAAAACGCTTAGGTTAAGTTTCAGAGTTGCTTCTAATGTACCAAAGCTGGACTTAGACATAATTTCACTCTCACAACATTATGGCTGGTTGGAGACAGTCCGAACCACAAGTACCGGGTCCATGGTTCTGGGCGTATACTGGGGGGACGGGGACGACTCCCATTAACCCCTGACTATACCGGGGATACGCTTATCACAATGCCTTTCTGGTCTGTGCTGAAGCAGGGCATTCTGGCAGCCAAGTGGCTTGACCTTTATTAGTGAGCCTGGTTACCCCCTCTCGGAACCACAGACTTAGAAATCGCCAGCTCATATACAGTGCATAAAATATATTTATATATATACCCTTATACACCATTTTAATAAAAAATATCACAAAATTCTTCTAAGTCCCTCGGGAAGAGTGAAAGACGCGCACGTTCATTTTCAGAGCTCCTAGACCTTCGTATAAGAAGTTAGCCAAAAAGTAGCTTCGAAAAAACGCTTAGGTTAAGTTTCAGAATTTCTTCTAATGTACCAAGGCTGGATTTAGACATAATTTCCCTCTCACAACATTATGGCTGGTTGGAGACAGTCCGAACCACAAGTACCGGGTCCATGGTACTGGGCGTATACTGGGGGGACGAGGACGACTCCCATTAACCCCTGACTATACCGGGGATACGCTTATCACAATGCCTTTCTGGTCTGTGCTGAAGCAGGGCATTCTGGCAGCCAAGTGGCTTGACCTTTATTAGTGAGCCTGGTTACCCCCTCTCGGAACCACAGACTTAGAAATCGCCAGCTCATATACAGTGCATAAAATATATTTATATAATATATTTATATATATACCCTTATACACCATTTTAATAAAAAATATCACAAAATTCTTCTAAGTCCCTCGGGAAGAGTGAAAGACGCGCACGTTCATTTTCAGAGCTCCAAAAGCTTCCTATAAGAAGTTAGCCAAAAAGTAGCTTCGAAAAACGCTTAGGTTAAGTTTCAGAGTTGCTTCTAATGTACCAAAGCTGGATTTAGACATAATTTCACTCTCACAACATTATGGCTGGTTGGAGACAGTCCGAACCACAAGTACCGGGTCCATGGTACTGGGCGTATACTGGAGGAACGAGGACGACTCCCATTAACCCCTGACTATACCGGGGATACGCTTATCACAATGCCTTTCTGGTCTGTGCTGAAGCAGGGCATTCTGGCAGCCAAGTGGCTTGACCTTTATTAGTGAGCCTGGTTACCCCCTCTCGGAACCACAGACTTAGAAATCGCCAGCTCATATACAGTGAATAAAATATATTTATATAATATATTTATATATATACCCTTATACACCATTTTAATAAAAAATATCACAAAATTCTTCTAAGTCCCTCGGGAAGAGTGAAAGACGCGCACGTTCATTTTCAGAGCTCCTAGACCTTCCTATAAGAAGTTAGCCAAAAAGTAGCTTCGAAAAAACGCTTAGGTTAAGTTTCAGAGTTGCTTCTAATGTACCAAGGCTGGACTTAGACATAATTTCACTCTCACAACATTATGGCTGGTTGGAGACAGTCCGAACCACAAGTACCGGGTCCATGGTACTGGGAGTATACTGGGGGGACGGGGACGACTCCCATTAACCCCTGACTATACCGGGGATACGCTTATCACAATGCCTTTCTGGTCTGTGCTGAAGCAGGGCATTCTGGCAGCCAAGTGGCTTGACCTTTTTTAGTGAGCCTGGTTACCCCCTCTCGGAACCACAGACTTAGAAATCGCCAGCTCATATACAGTGCATAAAATATATTTATATATATACCCTTATACACCATTTTAATAAAAAATATCACAAAATTCTTCTAAGTCCCTCGGGAAGAGTGAAAGACGCGCACGTTCATTTTCAGATCTCCTAGACCTTCCTATAAGAAGTTAGCCAAAAAGTAGCTTCGAAAAACGCTTAGGTTAAGTTTCAGAGTTGCTTCTAATGTACCAAAGCTGGACTTAGACATAATTTCACTCTCACAACATTATGGCTGGTTGGAGAGAGTCCGAACCACAAGTACCGGGTCCATGGTTCTGGGAGTATACTGGGGGGACGGGGACGACTCCCATTAACCCCTGACTATACCGGGGATACGCTTATCACAATGCCTTTCTGGTCTGTGCTGAAGCAGGGCATTCTGGCAGCCAAGTGGCTTGACCTTTATTAGTGAGCCTGGTTACCCCCTCTCGGAACCACAGACTTAGAAATCGCCAGCTCATATACAGTGCATAAAATATATTTATATAATATATTTATATATATACCCTTATACACCATTTTAATAAAAAATATCACAAAATTCTTCTAAGTCCCTCGGGAAGAGTGAAAGACGCGCACGTTCATTTTCAGAGCTCCAAAAGCTTCCTATAAGAAGTTAGCCAAAAAGTAGCTTCGAAAAACGCTTAGGTTAAGTTTCAGAGTTGCTTCTAATGTACCAAAGCTGGACTTAGACATAATTTCACTCTCACAACATTATGGCTGGTTGGAGAGAGTCCGAACCACAAGTACCGGGTCCATGGTTCTGGGAGTATACTGGGGGGACGGGGACGACTCCCATTAACCCCTGACTATACCGGGGATACGCTTATCACAATGCCTTTCTGGTCTGTGCTGAAGCAGGGCATTCTGGCAGCCAAGTGGCTTGACCTTTTTTAGTGAGCCTGGTTACCCCCTCTCGGAACCACAGACTTAGAAATCGCCAGCTCATATACAGTGCATAAAATATATTTATATATATACCCTTATACACCATTTTAATAAAAAATATCACAAAATTCTTCTAAGTCCCTCGGGAAGAGTGAAAGACGCGCACGTTCATTTTCAGATCTCCTAGACCTTCCTATAAGAAGTTAGCCAAAAAGTAGCTTCGAAAAACGCTTAGGTTAAGTTTCAGAGTTGCTTCTAATGTACCAAAGCTGGATTTAGACATAATTTCACTCTCACAACATTATGGCTGGTTGGAGAGTTCTGAACCACAAGTACCGGGTCCATGGTTCTGGGCGTATACTGGGGGGACGGGGACGACTCCCATTAACCCCTGACTATACCGGGGATACGCTTATCACAATGCCTTTCTGGCCTGTGCTGAAGCAGGGCATTCTGGCAGCCAAGTGGCTTGACCTTTTTTAGTGAGCCTGGTTACCCCCTCTCGGAACCACAGACTTAGAAATCGCCAGCTCATATACAGTGCATAAAATATATTTATATATATACCCTTATACACCATTTTAATAAAAAATATCACAAAATTCTTCTAAGTCCCTCGGGAAGAGTGAAAGACGCGCACCTTCATTTTCAGATCTCCTAGACCTTCCTATAAGAAGTTAGCCAAAAAGTAGCTTCGAAAAACGCTTAGGTTAAGTTTCAGAGTTGCTTCTAATGTACCAAAGCTGGATTTAGACATAATTTCACTCTCACAACATTATGGCTGGTTGGAGAGTTCCGAACCACAAGTACCGGGTCCATGGTTCTGGGCGTATACTGGGGGGACGGGGACGACTCCCATTAACCCCTGACTATACCGGGGATACGCTTATCACAATGCCTTTCTGGCCTGTGCTGAAGCAGGGCATTCTGGCAGCCAAGTGGCTTGACCTTTTTTAGTGAGCCTGGTTACCCCCTCTCGGAACCACAGACTTAGAAATCGCCAGCTCATATACAGTGCATAAAATATATTTATATATATACCCTTATACACCATTTTAATAAAAAATATCACAAAATTCTTCTAAGTCCCTCGGGAAGAGTGAAAGACGCGCACCTTCATTTTCAGATCTCCTAGACCTTCCTATAAGAAGTTAGCCAAAAAGTAGCTTCGAAAAACGCTTAAGTTAAGTTTCAGAGTTGCTTCTAATGTACCAAAGCTGGACTTAGACATAATTTCACTCTCACAACATTATGGCTGGTTGGAGAGAGTCCGAACCACAAGTACCGGGTCCATGGTTCTTGCCGTATACTGGGGGGACGGGGACGACTCCCATTAACCCCTGACTATACCGGGGATACGCTTATCACAATGCCTTTCTGGTCTGTGCTGAAGCAGGGCATTCTGGCAGCCAAGTGGCTTGACCTTTTTTAGTGAGCCTGGTTACCCCCTCTCGGAACCACAGACTTAGAAATCGCCAGCTCATATACAGTGCATAAAATATATTTATATATATACCCTTATACACCATTTTAATAAAAAATATCACAAAATTCTTCTAAGTCCCTCGGGAAGAGTGAAAGAAGCGCACGTTCATTTTCAGATCTCCTAGACCTTAATATAAGAAGTTAGCCAAAAAGTAGCTTCGAAAAACGCTTAGGTTAAGTTTCAGAGTTGCTTCTAATGTACCAAAGCTGGACTTAGACATAATTTCACTCTCACAACATTATGGCTGGTTGGAGACAGTCCGAACCACAAGTACCGGGTCCATGGTTCTGGGCGTATACTGGGGGGACGGGGACGACTCCCATTAACCCCTGACTATACCGGGGATACGCTTATCACAATGCCGTTCTGGTCTGTGCTGAAGCAGGGCATTCTGGCAGCCAAGTGGCTTGACCTTTATTAGTGAGCCTGGTTACCCCCTCTCGGAACCACAGACTTAGAAATCGCCAGCTCATATACAGTGCATAAAATATATTTATATATATACCCTTATACACCATTTTAATAAAAAATATCACAAAATTCTTCTAAGTCCCTCGGGAAGAGTGAAAGAAGCGCACGTTCATTTTCAGATCTCCTAGACCTTAATATAAGAAGTTAGCCAAAAAGTAGCTTCGAAAAACGCTTAGGTTAAGTTTCAGAGTTGCTTCTAATGTACCAAAGCTGGACTTAGACATAATTTCACTCTCACAACATTATGGCTGGTTGGAGAGTTCCGAACCACAAGTACCGGGTCCATGGTTCTGGGCGTATACTGGGGGGACGGGGACGACTCCCATTAACCCCTGACTATACCGGGGATACGCTTATCACAATGCCTTTTTTGCCTGTGCTGAAGCAGGGCATTCTGGCAGCCAAGTGGCTTGACCTTTTTTAGTGAGCCTGGTTACCCCCTCTCGGAACCACAGACTTAGAAATCGCCAGCTCATATACAGTGCATAAAATATATTTATATATATACCCTTATACACCATTTTAATAAACAATATCACAAAATTCTTCTAAGTCCCTCGGGAAGAGTGAAAGACGCGCACGTTCATTTTCAGAGCTCCTAGACCTTCCTATAAGAAGTTAGCTAAAAAGTAGCTTCGAAAAACGCTTAGGTTAAGTTTCAGAGTTGCTTCTAATGTACCAAAGCTGGATTTAGACATAATTTCACTCTCACAACATTATGGCTGGTTGGAGACAGTCCGAACCACAAGTACCGGGTCCATGGTTCTGGGCGTATACTGGGGGGACGGGGACGACTCCCATTAACCCCTGACTATACCGGGGATATGCTTATCACAATGCCTTTCTGGTCTGTGCTGAAGCAGGGCATTCTGGCAGCCAAGTGGCTTGACCTTTTTTAGTGAGCCTGGTTACCCCCTCTCGGAACCACAGACTTAGAAATCGCCAGCTCATATACAGTGCATAAAATATATTTATATATATACCCTTATACACCATTTTAATAAAAAATATCACAAAATTCTTCTAAGTCCCTCGAGAAGAGAGAAAGACGCGCACGTTCATTTTCAGAGCTCCTAGACCTTCCTATAAGAAGTTAGCCAAAAAGTAGCTTCGAAAAACGCTTAGGTTAAGTTTCAGAGTTGCTTCTAATGTACCAAAGCTGGATTTAGACATAATTTCACTCTCACAACATTATGGCTGGTTGGAGACAGTCCGAACCACAAGTACCGGGTCCATGGTACTGGGCGTATACTGGAGGAACGAGGACGACTCCCATTAACCCCTGACTATACCGGGGATACGCTTATCACAATGCCTTTCTGGTCTGTGCTGAAGCAGGGCATTCTGGCAGCCAAGTGGCTTGACCTTTATTAGTGAGCCTGGTTACCCCCTCTCGGAACCACAGACTTAGAAATCGCCAGCTCATATACAGTGCATAAAATATATTTATATAATATATTTATATATATACCCTTATACACCATTTTAATAAAAAATATCACAAAATTCTTCTAAGTCCCTCGGGAAGAGTGATAGACGCGCACGTTCATTTTCAGAGCTCCTAGACCTTCCTATAAGAAGTTAGCCAAAAAGTAGCTTCGAAAAACGCTTAGGTTAAGTTTAGGAGTTGCTTCTAATGTACCAAAGCTGGACTTAGACATAATTTCACTCTCACAACATTATGGCTGGTTGGAGAGTTCCGAACCACAAGTACCGGGTCCATGGTTCTGGGCATATACTGGGGTGACGGGGACGACTCCCATTAACCCCTGACTATACCGGGGATACGCTTATCACAATGCCTTTCTGGCCTGTGCTGAAGCAGGGCATTCTGGCAGCCAAGTTGCTTGACCTTTTTTAGTGAGCCAGGTTACCCCCTCTCGGAACCACAGACTTAGAAATCGCCAGCTCATATACAGTGCATAAAATATATTTATATATATACCCTTATACACCATTTTAATAAAAAATATCACAAAATTCTTCTAAGTCCCTCGGGAAGAGTGAAAGACGCGCACGTTCATTTTCAGATCTCATAGACTTTCCTATAAGAAGTTAGCCAAAAAGTAGCTTCGAAAAACGCTTAGGTTAAGTTTCAGAGTTGCTTCTAATGTACCAAAGCTGGACTTAGACATAATTTCACTCTCACAACTTTATGGCTGGTTGGAGACAGTCCGAACCACAAGTACCGGGTCCATGGTTCTGGGCGTATACTGGAGGAACGAGGACGACTCCCATTAACCCCTGACTATACCGGGGATACGCTTATCACAATGCCTTTCTGGTCTGTGCTGAAGCAGGGCATTCTGGCAGCCAAGTGGCTTGACCTTTATTAGTGAGCCTGGTTACCCCCTCTCGGAACCACAGACTTAGAAATCGCCAGCTCATATACAGTGCATAAAATATATTTATATAATATATTTATATATATACCCTTATACACCATTTTAATAAAAAATATCACAAAATTCTTCTAAGTCCCTCGGGAAGAGTGAAAGACGCGCACGTTCATTTTCAGAGCTCCTAGACCTTCCTATAAGAAGTTAGCCAAAAAGTAGCTTCGAAAAACGCTTAGGTTAAGTTTCAGAGTTGCTTCTAATGTACCAAAGCTGGACTTAGACATAATTTCACTCTCACAACATTATGGCTGGTTGGAGACAGTCCGAACCACAAGTACCGGGTCCATGGTTCTGGGCGTATACTGGGGGGACGGGGACGACTCCCATTAACCCCTGACTATACCGGGGATACGCTTATCACAATGCCTTTCTGGTCTGTGCTGAAGCAGGGCATTCTGGCAGCCAAGTGGCTTGACCTTTATTAGTGAGCCTGGTTACCCCCTCTCGGAACCACAGACTTAGAAATCGCCAGCTCATATACAGTGCATAAAATATATTTATATATATACCCTTATACACCATTTTAATAAAAAATATCACAAAATTCTTCTAAGTCCCTCGGGAAGAGTGAAAGACGCGCACGTTCATTTTCAGAGCTCCTAGACCTTCCTATAAGAAGTTAGCCAAAAAGTAGCTTCGAAAAATGCTTAGGTTAAGTTTCAGAGTTGCTTCTAATGTACCAAAGCTGGACTTAGATATAATTTCCCTCTCACAACATTATGGCTGGTTGGAGACAGTCCGAACCACAAGTACCGGGTCCATGGTTCTGGGCGTATACTGGGGGGACGGGGACGACTCACATTAACCCCTGACTATACCGGGGATACGCTTATTACAATGCCTTTCTGGTCTGTGCTGAAGCAGGGCATTCTGGCAGCCAAGTGGCTTGACCTTTATTAGTGAGCCTGGTTACCCCCTCTCGGAACCACAGACTTAGAAATCGCCAGCTCATATACAGTGCATAAAATATATTTATATATATATACCCTTATACACCATTTTAATAAAAAATATCACAAAATTCTTCTAAGTCCCTCGGGAAGAGTGAAAGACGCGCACGTTCATTTTCAGATCTCCTAGACCTTAATATAAGAAGTTAGCCAAAAAGTAGCTTCGAAAAACGCTTAGGTTAAGTTTCAGAGTTGCTTCTAATGTACCAAAGCTGGACTTAGACATAATTTCACTCTCACAACATTATGGCTGGTTGGAGACAGTCCGAACCACAAGTACCGGGTCCATGGTTTTGGGCGTATACTGGGGGGACGGGGACGACTCCCATTAACCCCTGACTATACCGGGGATACGCTTATCACAATGCCGTTCTGGTCTGTGCTGAAGCAGGGCATTCTGGCAGCCAAGTGGCTTGACCTTTATTAGTGAGCCTGGTTACCCCCTCTCGGAACCACAGACTTAGAAATCGCCAGCTCATATACAGTGCATAAAATATATTTTTATATATACCCTTATACACCATTTAAATAAAAAATATCACAAAATTCTTCTAAGTCCCTCGGGAAGAGTGAAAGACGCGCACGTTCATTTTGAGAGCTCCTAGACCTTCCTATAAGAAGTTAGCCGAAAAGTAGCTTCGAAAAACGCTTAGGTTAAGTTTCAGAGTTGCTTCTAATGTACCAAAGCTGGACTTAGACATAATTTCACTCTCACAACATTATGGCTGGTTGGAGACAGTCCGAACCACAAGTACCGGGTCCATGGTTCTGGGCGTATACTGGGGGTACGGGGACGACTCCCATTAACCCCTGACTATACCGGGGATACGCTTATCACAATGCCTTTCTGGTCTGTGCTGAAGCAGGGCATTCTGGCAGCCAAGTGGCTTGACCTTTATTAGTGAGCCTGGTTACCCCCTCTCGGAACCACAGACTTAGAAATCGCCAGCTCATATACAGTGCATAAAATATATTTATATAATATATTTATATATATACCCTTATACACCATTTTAATAAAAAATATCACAAAATTCTTCTAAGTCCCTCGGGAAGAGTGATAGACGCGCACGTTCATTTTTAGAGCTCCTAGACCTTCCTATAAGAAGTTAGCCAAAAAGTAGCTTCGAAAAACGCTTAGGTTAAGTTTCAGAGTTGCTTCTAATGTACCAAAGCTGGACTTAGACATAATTTCACTCTCACAACATTATGGCTGGTTGGAGACAGTCCGAACCACAAGTACCGGGTCCATGGTTCTGGGCGTATACTGGGGGGACGGGGACGACTCCCATTAACCCCTGACTATACCGGGGATACGCTTATCACAATGCCTTTCTGGCCTGTGCTGAAGCAGGGCATTCTGGCAGCCAAGTGGCTTGACCTTTTTTAGTGAGCCTGGTTACCCCCTCTCGGAACCACAGACTTAGAAATCGCCAGCTCATATACAGTGCATAAAATATATTTATATATATACCCTTATACACCATTTTAATAAAAAATATAACAAAATTCTTCTAAGTCCCTCGAGAAGAGTGAAAGACGCGCACGTTCATTTTCAGAGCGCCTAGACCTTCCTATAAGAAGTTAGCCAAAAAGTAGCTTCGAAAAACGCTTAGGTTAAGTTTCAGAGTTGCTTCTAATGTACCAAAGCTGGATTTAGACATAATTTCACTCTCACAACATTATGGCTGGTTGGAGACAGTCCGAACCACAAGTACCGGGTCCATGGTTCTGGGCGTATACTGGGGGGACGGGGATGACTCCCATTAACCCCTGACTATACCGGGGATACGCTTATCACAATGCCGTTCTGGTCTGTGCTGAAGCAGGACATTCTGGCAGCCAAGTGGCTTGACCTTTATTAGTGAGCCTGGTTACCCCCTCTCGGAACCACAGACTTAGAAATCGCCAGCTCATATACAGTGCATAAAATATATTTATATATATACCCTTATACACCATTTTAATAAAAAATATCACAAAATTCTTCTAAGTCCCTCGGGAAGAGTGAAAGACGCGCATGTTCATTTTAAGAGCTCCTAGACCTTCCTATAAGAAGTTAGCCAAAAAGTAGCTTCGAAAAACGCTTAGGTTAAGTTTCAGAGTTGCTTCTAATGTACCAAAGCTGGACTTAGACATAATTTCACTCTCACAACATTATGGCTGGTTGGAGACAGTCCGATCCACAAGTACCGGGTCCATGGTTATGGGCGTATACTGGGGGGACGGGGACGACTCCCATTAACCCCTGACTATACCGGGGATACGCTTATCACAATGCCTTTCTGGTCTATGCTGAAGCAGGGCATTCTGGCAGCCAAGTGGCTTGACCTTTATTAGTGAGCCTGGTTACCCCCTCTCGGAACCACAGACTTAGAAATCGCCAGCTCATATACAGTGCATAAAATATATTTATATATATACCCTTATACACCATTTTAATAAAAAATATCACAAAATTCTTCTAAATCCCTCGGGAAGAGTGAAAGACGCGCACGTTCATTTTTAGAGCTCCTAGACCTTCCTATAAGAAGTTAGCCAAAAAGTAGCTTCGAAAAAACGCTTAGGTTAAGTTTCAGAAATTCTTCTAATGTACCAAGGCTGGATTTAGACATAATTTCCCTCTCACAACATTATGGCTGGTTGGAGACAGTCCGAACCACAAGTACCGGGTCCATGGTACTGGGCGTATACTGGGGGGACGAGGACGACTCCCATTAACCCCTGACTATACCGGGGATACACTTATCACAATGCCTTTCTGGTCTGTGCTGAAGCAGGGCCTTCTGGCAGCCAAGTGGCTTGACCTTTATTAGTGAGCCTGGTTACCCCCTCTCGGAACCACAGACTTCGAAATCGCCAGCTCATATACAGTGCATAAAATATATTTATATAATATATTTATATATATACCCTTATACACCATTTTAATAAAAAATATCACAAAATTCTTCTAAGTCCCTCGGGAAGAGTGAAAGACGCGCACGTTCATTTTCAGAGCTCCTAGACCTTCCTATAAGAAGTTAGCCAAAAAGTAGCTTCGAAAAACGCTTAGGTTAAGTTTCAGAGTTGCTTCTAATGTACCAAAGCTGGACTTAGACATAATTTCACTCTCACAACATTATGGCTGGTTGGAGAGAGTCCGAACCACAAGTACCTGGTCCATGGTTCTGGGCGTATACTGGGGGGACGGGGACGACTCCCATTAACCCCTGACTATACCGGGGATACGCTTATCACAATTCCTTTCTGGTCTGTGCTGAAGCAGGGCATTCTGGCAGCCAAGTTGCTTGACCTTTATTAGTGAGCCTGATTACCCCCTCTCGGAACCACAGACTTAGAAATCGCCAGCTCATATACAGTGCATAAAATATATTTATACAGTATATATACCCTTATACACCATTTTAATAAAAAATATCACAAAATTCTTCTAAGTCCCTCGGGAAGAGTGAAAGACGCGCACGTTCATTTTCAGAGCTCCAAAAGCTTCCTATAAGAAGTTAGCCAAAAAGTAGCTTCGAAAAACGCTTAGGTTAAGTTTCAGAGTTGCTTCTAATGTACCAAAGCTGGATTTAGACATAATTTCACTCTCACAACATTATGGCTGGTTGGAGACAGTCCGAACCACAAGTACCGGGTCCATGGTACTGGGCGTATACTGGAGGAACGAGGACGACTCCCATTAACCCCTGACTATACCGGGGATACGCTTATCACAATGCCTTTCTGGTCTGTGCTGAAGCAGGGCATTCTGGCAGCCAAGTGGCTTGACCTTTATTAGTGAGCCTGGTTACCCCCTCTCGGAACCACAGACTTAGAAATCGCCAGCTCATATACAGTGAATAAAATATATTTATATAATATATTTATATATATACCCTTATACACCATTTTAATAAAAAATATCACAAAATTCTTCTAAGTCCCTCGGGAAGAGTGAAAGACGCGCACGTTCATTTTCAGAGCTCCTAGACCTTCCTATAAGAAGTTAGCCAAAAAGTAGCTTCGAAAAAACGCTTAGGTTAAGTTTCAGAGTTGCTTCTAATGTACCAAGGCTGGACTTAGACATAATTTCACTCTCACAACATTATGGCTTGTTGGAGACAGTCCGAACCACAAGTACCGGGTCCATGGTACTGGGCGTATACTGGGGGGACGAGGACGACTCCCATTAACCCCTGACTATACCGGGGATACGCTTATCACAATGCCTTTCTGGTCTGTGCTGAAGCAGGGCATTCTGGCAGCCAAGTGGCTTGACCTTTATTAGTGAGCCTGGTTACCCCCTCTCGGAACCACAGACTTAGAAATCGCCAGCTCATATACAGTGCATAAAATATATTTATATAATATATTTATATATATACCCTTATACACCATTTTAATAAAAAATATCACAAAATTCTTCTAAGTCCCTCGGGAAGAGTGAAAGACGCGCACGTTCATTTTCAGAGCTCCAAAAGCTTCCTATAAGAAGTTAGCCAAAAAGTAGCTTCGAAAAACGCTTAGGTGAAGTTTCAGAGTTGCTTCTAATGTACCAAAGCTGGACTTAGACATAATTTCACTCTCACAACATTATGGCTGGTTGGAGAGAGTCCGAACCACAAGTACCGGGTCCATGGTTCTGGGCGTATACTGGGGGGACGGGGACGACTCCCATTAACCCCTGACTATACCGGGGATACGCTTATCACAATGCCTTTCTGGTCTGTGCTGAAGCAGGGCATTCTGGCAGCCAAGTGGCTTGACCTTTTTTAGTGAGCCTGGTTACCCCCTCTCGGAACCACAGACTTAGAAATCGCCAGCTCATATACAGTGCATAAAATATATTTATATATATACCCTTATACACCATTTTAATAAAAAATATCACAAAATTCTTCTAAGTCCCTCGGGAAGAGTGAAAGACGCGCACGTTCATTTTCAGATCTCCTAGACCTTCCTATAAGAAGTTAGCCAAAAAGTAGCTTCGAAAAACGCTTAGGTTAAGTTTCAGAGTTGCTTCTAATGTACCAAAGCTGGATTTAGACATAATTTCACTCTCACAACATTATGGCTGGTTGGAGAGTTCTGAACCACAAGTACCGGGTCCATGGTTCTGGGCGTATACTGGGGGGACGGGGACGACTCCCATTAACCCCTGACTATACCGGGGATACGCTTATCACAATGCCTTTCTGGCCTGTGCTGAAGCAGGGCATTCTGGCAGCCAAGTGGCTTGACCTTTTTTAGTGAGCCTGGTTACCCCCTCTCGGAACCACAGACTTAGAAATCGCCAGCTCATATACAGTGCATAAAATATATTTATATATATACCCTTATACACCATTTTAATAAAAAATATCACAAAATTCTTCTAAGTCCCTCGGGAAGAGTGAAAGACGCGCACCTTCATTTTCAGATCTCCTAGACCTTCCTATAAGAAGTTAGCCAAAAAGTAGCTTCGAAAAACGCTTAGGTTAAGTTTCAGAGTTGCTTCTAATGTACCAAAGCTGGATTTAGACATAATTTCACTCTCACAACATTATGGCTGGTTGGAGAGTTCCGAACCACAAGTACCGGGTCCATGGTTCTGGGCGTATACTGGGGGGACGGGGACGACTCCCATTAACCCCTGACTATACCGGGGATACGCTTATCACAATGCCTTTCTGGCCTGTGCTGAAGCAGGGCAATCTGGCAGCCAAGTGGCTTGACCTTTTTTAGTGAGCCTGGTTACCCCCTCTCGGAACCACAGACTTAGAAATCGCCAGCTCATATACAGTGCATAAAATATATTTATATATATACCCTTATACACCATTTTAATAAAAAATATCACAAAATTCTTCTAAGTCCCTCGGGAAGAGTGAAAGACGCGCACCTTCATTTTCAGATCTCCTAGACCTTCCTATAAGAAGTTAGCCAAAAAGTAGCTTCGAAAAACGCTTAAGTTAAGTTTCAGAGTTGCTTCTAATGTACCAAAGCTGGACTTAGACATAATTTCACTCTCACAACATTATGGCTGGTTGGAGAGAGTCCGAACCACAAGTACCGGGTCCATGGTTCTTGCCGTATACTGGGGGGACGGGGACGACTCCCATTAACCCCTGACTATACCGGGGATACGCTTATCACAATGCCTTTCTGGTCTGTGCTGAAGCAGGGCATTCTGGCAGCCAAGTGGCTTGACCTTTTTTAGTGAGCCTGGTTACCCCCTCTCGGAACCACAGACTTAGAAATCGCCAGCTCATATACAGTGCATAAAATATATTTATATATATACCCTTATACACCATTTTAATAAAAAATATCACAAAATTCTTCTAAGTCCCTCGGGAAGAGTGAAAGACGCGCACGTTCATTTTCAGAGCTCCTAGACCTTCCTATAAGAAGTTAGCCAAAAGGTAGCTTCGAAAAACGCTTAGGTTAAGTTTCAGAGTTGCTTCTAATGTACCAAAGCTGGATTTAGACATAATTTCACTCTCACAACATTATGGCTGGTTGGAGACAGTCCGAACCACAAGTACCGGGTCCATGGTTCTGGGCGTATACTGGGGGGACGGGGACGACTCCCATTAACCCCTGACTATACCGGGGATACGCTTATCACAATGCCTTTCTGGCCTGTGCTGAAGCAGGGCATTCTGGCAGCCAAGTGGCTTGACCTTTTTTAGTGAGCCTGGTTACCCCCTCTCGGAACCACAGACTTAGAAATCGCCAGCTCATATACAGTGCATAAAATATATTTATATATATACCCTTATACACCATTTTAATAAAAAATATCACAAAATTCTTCTAAGTCCCTCGGGAAGAGTGAAAGACGCGCACGTTCATTTTCAGATCTCATAGACTTTCCTATAAGAAGTTAGCCAAAAAGTAGCTTCGAAAAACGCTTAGGTTAAGTTTCAGAGTTGCTTCTAATGTACCAAAGCTGGACTTAGACATAATTTCACTCTCACAACATTATGGCTGGTTGGAGACAGTCCGAACCACAAGTACCGGGTCCATGGTTCTGGGCGTATACTGGGGGGACGGGGACGACTCCCATTAACCCCTGACTATACCGGGGATACGCTTATCACAATGCCGTTCTGGTCTGTGCTGAAGCAGGGCATTCTGGCAGCCAAGTGGCTTGACCTTTATTAGTGAGCCTGGTTACCCCCTCTCGGAACCACAGACTTAGAAATCGCCAGCTCATATACAGTGCATAAAATATATTTATATATATACCCTTATACACCATTTTAATAAAAAATATCACAAAATTCTTCTAAGTCCCTCGGGAAGAGTGAAAGACGCGCACGTTCATTTTCAGATCTCCTAGACCTTAATATAAGAAGTTAGCCAAAAAGTAGCTTCGAAAAACGCTTAGGTTAAGTTTCAGAGTTGCTTCTAATGTACCAAAGCTGGACTTAGACATAATTTCACTCTCACAACATTATGGCTGGTTGGAGAGTTCCGAACCACAAGTACCGGGTCCATGGTTCTGGGCGTATACTGGGGGGACGGGGACGACTCCCATTAACCCCTGACTATACCGGGGATACGCTTATCACAATGCCTTTTTTGCCTGTGCTGAAGCAGGGCATTCTGGCAGCCAAGTGGCTTGACCTTTTTTAGTGAGCCTGGTTACCCCCTCTCGGAACCACAAACTTAGAAATCGCCAGCTCATATACAGTGCATAAAATATATTTATATATATACCCTTATACACCATTTTAATAAACAATATCACAAAATTCTTCTAAGTCCCTCGGGAAGAGTGAAAGACGCGCACGTTCATTTTCAGATCTCATAGTTTTTCCTATAAGAAGTTAGTCAAAAAGTAGCTTCGAAAAACGCTTACTGTAGGTTAAGTTTCAGAGTTGCTTCTAATGTACCAAAGCTGGATTTAGACATAATTTCACTCTCACAACATTATGGCTGGTTGGAGACAGTCCGAACCACAAGTACCGGGTCCATGGTTCTGGGCGTATACTGGGGGGACGGGGACGACTCCCATTAACCCCTGACTATACCGGGGATACGCTTATCACAATGCCTTTCTGGTCTGTGCTGAAGCAGGGCATTCTGGCATCCAAGTGGCTTGACCTTTATTAGTGAGCCTGGTTACCCCCTCTCGGAACCACAGACTTAGAAATCGCCAGCTCATATACAGTGCATAAAATATATTTATATAATATATTTATATATATACCCTTATACACCATTTTAAATAAAAAATATCACAAAATTCTTCTAAGTCCCTCGGGAAAAGTGAAAGACGCGCACGTTCATTTTCAGAGCTCCTAGACCTTCCTATAAGAAGTTAGCCAAAAAGTAGCTTCGAAAAACGCTTAGGTTAAGTTTCAGAGTTGCTTCTAATGTACCAAAGCTGGACTTAGACATAATTTCACTCTCACAACATTATGGCTGGTTGGAGACAGTCCGAACCACAAGTACCGGGTCCATGGTTCTGGCCGTATACTGGGGGGACGGGGACGACTCCCATTAACCCCTGACTATACCGGGGATATGCTTATCACAATGCCTTTCTGGTCTGTGCTGAAGCAGGGCATTCTGGCAGCCAAGTGGCTTGACCTTTTTTAGTGAGCCTGGTTACCCCCTCTCGGAACCACAGACTTAGAAATCGCCAGCTCATATACAGTGCATAAAATATATTTATATATATACCCTTATACACCATTTTAATAAAAAATATCACAAAATTCTTCTAAGTCCCTCGAGAAGAGAGAAAGACGCGCACGTTCATTTTCAGAGCTCCTAGACCTTCCTATAAGAAGTTAGCCAAAAAGTAGCTTCGAAAAACGCTTAGGTTAAGTTTCAGAGTTGCTTCTAATGTACCAAAGCTGGATTTAGACATAATTTCACTCTCACAACATTATGGCTGGTTGGAGACAGTCCGAACCACAAGTACCGGGTCCATGGTACTGGGCGTATACTGGAGGAACGAGGACGACTCCCATTAACCCCTGAATATACCGGGGATACGCTTATCACAATGCCTTTCTGGTCTGTGCTGAAGCAGGGCATTCTGGCAGCCAAGTTGCTTGACCTTTTTTAGTGAGCCTGGTTACCCCCTCTCGGAACCACAGACTTAGAAATCGCCAGCTCATATACAGTGCATAAAATATATTTATATATATACCCTTATACACCATTTTAATAAAAAATATCACAAAATTCTTCTAAGTCCCTCGGGAAGAGTGAAAGACGCGCACGTTCATTTTCAGATCTCATAGACTTTCCTATAAGAAGTTAGCCAAAAAGTAGCTTCGAAAAACGCTTAGGTTAAGTTTCAGAGTTGCTTCTAATGTACCAAAGCTGGACTTAGACATAATTTCACTCTCACAACTTTATGGCTGGTTGGAGACAGTCCGAACCACAAGTACCGGGTCCATGGTTCTGGGCGTATACTGGAGGAACGAGGACGACTCCCATTAACCCCTGACTATACCGGGGATACGCTTATCACAATGCCTTTCTGGTCTGTGCTGAAGCAGGGCATTCTGGCAGCCAAGTGGCTTGACCTTTATTAGTGAGCCTGGTTACCCCCTCTCGGAACCACAGACTTAGAAATCGCCAGCTCATATACAGTGCATAAAATATATTTATATAATATATTTATATATATACCCTTATACACCATTTTAATAAAAAATATCACAAAATTCTTCTAAGTCCCTCGGGAAGAGTGAAAGACGCGCACGTTCATTTTCAGAGCTCCTAGACCTTCCTATAAGAAGTTAGCCAAAAAGTAGCTTCGAAAAACGCTTAGGTTAAGTTTCAGAGTTGCTTCTAATGTACCAAAGCTGGACTTAGACATAATTTCACTCTCACAACATTATGGCTGGTTGGAGACAGTCCGAACCACAAGTACCGGGTCCATGGTTCTGGGCGTATACTGGGGGGACGGGGACGACTCCCATTAACCCCTGACTATACCGGGGATACGCTTATCACAATGCCTTTCTGGTCTGTGCTGAAGCAGGGCATTCTGGCAGCCAAGTGGCTTGACCTTTATTAGTGAGCCTGGTTACCCCCTCTCGGAACCACAGACTTAGAAATCGCCAGCTCATATACAGTGCACAAAATATATTTATATATATACCCTTATACACCATTTTAATAAAAAATATCACAAAATTCTTCTAAGTCCCTCGGGAAGAGTGAAAGACGCGCACGTTCATTTTCAGAGCTCCTAGACCTTCCTATAAGAAGTTAGCCAAAAAGTAGCTTCGAAAAATGCTTAGGTTAAGTTTCAGAGTTGCTTCTAATGTACCAAAGCTGGACTTAGATATAATTTCCCTCTCACAACATTATGGCTGGTTGGAGACAGTCCGAACCACAAGTACCGGGTCCATGGTTCTGGGCGTATACTGGGGGGACGGGGACGACTCCCATTAACCCCTGACTATACCGGGGATACGCTTATTACAATGCCTTTCTGGTCTGTGCTGAAGCAGGGCATTCTGGCAGCCAAGTGGCTTGACCTTTATTAGTGAGCCTGGTTACCCCCTCTCGGAACCACAGACTTAGAAATCGCCAGCTCATATACAGTGCATAAAATATATTTTTATATATACCCTTATACACCATTTAAATAAAAAATATCACAAAATTCTTCTAAGTCCCTCGGGAAGAGTGAAAGACGCGCACGTTCATTTTGAGAGCTCCTAGACCTTCCTATAAGAAGTTAGCCAAAAAGTAGCTTCGAAAAACGCTTAGGTTAAGTTTAGGAGTTGCTTCTAATGTACCAAAGCTGGACTTAGACATAATTTCACTCTCACAACATTATGGCTGGTTGGAGAGTTCCGAACCACAAGTACCGGGTCCATGGTTCTGGGCATATACTGGGGTGACGGGGACGACTCCCATTAACCCCTGACTATACCCGGGATACGCTTATCACAATGCCTTTCTGGCCTGTGCTGAAGCAGGGCATTCTGGCAGCCAAGTTGCTTGACCTTTTTTAGTGAGCCTGGTTACCCCCTCTCGGAACCACAGACTTAGAAATCGCCAGCTCATATACAGTGCATAAAATATATTTATATATATACCCTTATACACCATTTTAATAAAAAATATCACAAAATTCTTCTAAGTCCCTCGGGAAGAGTGAAAGACGCGCACGTTCATTTTCAGAGCTCCTAGACCTTCCTATAAGAAGTTAGCCAAAAAGTAGCTTCGAAAAATGCTTAGGTTAAGTTTCAGAGTTGCTTCTAATGTACCAAAGCTGGACTTAGATATAATTTCCCTCTCACAACATTATGGCTGGTTGGAGACAGTCCGAACCACAAGTACCGGGTCCATGGTTCTGGGCGTATACTGGGGGGACGGGGACGACTCCCATTAACCCCTTACTATACCGGGGATACGCTTATTACAATGCCTTTCTGGTCTGTGCTGAAGCAGTGCATTCTGGCAGCCAAGTGGCTTGACCTTTATTAGTGAGCCTGGTTACCCCCTCTCGGAACCACAGACTTAGAAATCGCCAGCTCATATACAGTGCATAAAATATATTTATATATATACCCTTATACACCATTTTAATAAAAAATATCACAAAATTCTTCTAAGTCCCTCGGGAAGAGTGAAAGACGCGCACGTTCATTTTCAGATCTCCTAGACCTTAATATAAGAAGTTAGCCAAAAAGTAGCTTCGAAAAACGCTTAGGTTAAGTTTCAGAGTTGCTTCTAATGTACCAAAGCTGGACTTAGACATAATTTCACTCTCACAACATTATGGCTGGTTGGAGACATTCCGAACCACAAGTACCGGGTCCATGGTTCTGGGCGTATACTGGGGGGACGGGGACGACTCCCATTAACCCCTGACTATACCGGGGATACGCTTATCACAATGCCGTTCTGGTCTGTGCTGAAGCAGGGCATTCTGGCAGCCAAGTGGCTTGACCTTTATTAGTGAGCCTGGTTACCCCCTCTCGGAACCACAGACTTAGAAATCGCCAGCTCATATACAGTGCATAAAATATATTTTTATATATACCCTTATACACCATTTAAATAAAAAATATCACAAAATTCTTCTAAGTCCCTCGGGAAGAGTGAAAGACGCGCACGTTCATTTTGAGAGCTCCTAGACCTTCCTATAAGAAGTTAGCCAAAAAGTAGCTTCGAAAAACGCTTAGGTTAAGTTTAGGAGTTGCTTCTAATGTACCAAAGCTGGACTTAGACATAATTTCACTCTCACAACATTATGGCTGGTTGGAGAGTTCCGAACCACAAGTACCGGGTCCATGGTTCTGGGCATATACTGGGGTGACGGGGACGACTCCCATTAACCCCTGACTATACCCGGGATACGCTTATCACAATGCCTTTCTGGCCTGTGCTGAAGCAGGGCATTCTGGCAGCCAAGTTGCTTGACCTTTTTTAGTGAGCCTGGTTACCCCCTCTCGGAACCACAGACTTAGAAATCGCCAGCTCATATACAGTGCATAAAATATATTTATATATATACCCTTATACACCATTTTAATAAAAAATATCACAAAATTCTTCTAAGTCCCTCGGGAAGAGTGAAAGACGCGCACGTTCATTTTCAGATCTCATAGACTTTCCTATAAGAAGTTAGCCAAAAAGTAGCTTCGAAAAACGCTTAGGTTAAGTTTCAGAGTTGCTTCTAATGTACCAAAGCTGGACTTAGACATAATTTCACTCTCACAACTTTATGGCTGGTTGGAGACAGTCCGAACCACAAGTACCGGGTCCATGGTTCTGGGCGTATACTGGAGGAACGAGGACGACTCCCATTAACCCCTGACTATACCGGGGATACGCTTATCACAATGCCTTTCTGGTCTGTGCTGAAGCAGGGCATTCTGGCAGCCAAGTGGCTTGACCTTTATTAGTGAGCCTGGTTACCCCCTCTCGGAACCACAGACTTAGAAATCGCCAGCTCATATACAGTGCATAAAATATATTTATATAATATATTTATATATATACCCTTATACACCATTTTAATAAAAAATATCACAAAATTCTTCTAAGTCCCTCGGGAAGAGTGAAAGACGCGCACGTTCATTTTCAGAGCTCCTAGACCTTCCTATAAGAAGTTAGCCAAAAAGTAGCTTCGAAAAACGCTTAGGTTAAGTTTCAGAGTTGCTTCTAATGTACCAAAGCTGGACTTAGACATAATTTCACTCTCACAACATTATGGCTGGTTGGAGACAGTCCGAACCACAAGTACCGGGTCCATGGTTCTGGGCGTATACTGGGGGGACGGGGACGACTCCCATTAACCCCTGACTATACCGGGGATACGCTTATTACAATGCCTTTCTGGTCTGTGCTGAAGCAGGGCATTCTGGCAGCCAAGTGGCTTGACCTTTATTAGTGAGCCTGGTTACCCCCTCTCGGAACCACAGACTTAGAAATCGCCAGCTCATATACAGTGCATAAAATATATTTATATATATACCCTTATACACCATTTTAATAAAAAATATCACAAAATTCTTCTAAGTCCCTCGGGAAGAGTGAAAGACGCGCACGTTCATTTTCAGATCTCCTAGACCTTAATATAAGAAGTTAGCCAAAAAGTACCTTCGAAAAACGCTTAGGTTAAGTTTCAGAGTTGCTTCTAATGTACCAAAGCTGGACTTAGACATAATTTCACTCTCACAACATTATGGCTGGTTGGAGACAGTCCGAACCACAAGTAACGGGTCCATGGTTCTGGGCGTATACTGGGGGGACGGGGACGACTCCCATTAACCCCTGACTATACCGGGGAAACGCTTATCACAATGCCGTTCTGGTCTGTGCTGAAGCAGGGCATTCTGGCAGCCAAGTGGCTTGACCTTTATTAGTGAGCCTGGTTACCCCCTCTCGGAACCACAGACTTAGAAATCGC
This sequence comes from Ascaphus truei, assembly GCF_040206685.1. Lineage (NCBI taxonomy): Eukaryota > Metazoa > Chordata > Amphibia > Anura > Ascaphidae > Ascaphus > Ascaphus truei. Next base: position 1,021,592 of record NW_027456730.1, on the reverse strand, counting down.
CAGCTCATATACAGTGCATAAAATATATTTATATAATATATTTATATATATACCCTTATACACCATTTTAATAAAAAATATCACAAAATTCTTCTAAGTCCCTCGGGAAGAGTGATAGACGCGCACGTTCATTTTTAGAGCTCCTAGACCTTCCTATAAGAAGTTAGCCAAAAAGTAGCTTCGAAAAACGCTTAGGTTAAGTTTCAGAGTTGCTTCTAATGTACCAAAGCTGGACTTAGACATAATTTCACTCTCACAACATTCTGGCTGGTTGGAGACAGTCCGAACAACATGTACCGGGTCCATGGTACTGGGCGTATACTGGAGGAACGAGGACGACTCCCATTAACCCCTGACTATACCGGGGATACGCTTATCACAATGCCTTTCTGGTCTGTGCTGAAGCAGGGCATTCTGGCAGCCAAGTGGCTTGACCTTTATTAGTGAGCCTGGTTACCCCCTCTCGGAACCACAGACTTAGAAATCGCCAGCTCATATACAGTGCATAAAATATATTTATATATATACCCTTATACACTATTATAATTAAAAATATCACAAAATTCTTCTAAGTCCCTCGGAAAGAGTGAAAGACGCGCACGTTCATTTTCAGAGCTCCTAGACCTTCCTATAAGAAGTTAGCCAAAAAGTAGCTTCGAAAAACGCTTAGGTTAAGTTTCAGAGTTGCTTCTAATGTACCAAAGCTGGATTTAGACATAATTTCACTCTCACAACATTATGGCTGGTTGGAGACAGTCCGAACCACAAGTACCGGGTCCATGGTACTGGGCGTATACTGGGGGGACGAGGACGACTCCCATTAACCCCTGACTATACCGGGGATACGCTTATCAAAATGCCTTTCTGGTCTGTGCTGAAGCAGGGCATTCTGGCAGCCAAGTGGCTTGACCTTTATTAGTGAGCCTGTTTACCCACTCTCGGTACCACAGACTTAGAAATTGCCAGCTCATATACAGTGCATAAAATATATTTATATAATATATTTATATATATACCCTTATACACCATTTTAATAAAAAATATCACAAAATTCTTCTAAGTCCCTCGGGAAGAGTGAAAGACGCGCACGTTCATTTTCAGAGCTCCTAGTCCTTCCTATAAGAAGTTAGCCAAAAAGTAGCTTCGAAAAACGCTTAGGTTAAGTTTCAGAGTTGCTTCTAATGTACCAAAGCTGGACTTAGACATAATTTCACTCTCACAACATTATGGCTGGTTGGAGACAGTCCGAACCACAAGTACCGGGTCCATGGTTCTGGGCGTATACTGGGGGGACGGGGACGACTCCCATTAACCCCTGACTATACCGGGGATACGCTTATCACAATGCCTTTCTGGTCTGTGCTGAAGCAGGGCATTCTGGCAGCCAAGTGGCTTGACCTTTTTTAATGAGCCTGGTTACCCCCTCTCGGAACCACAGACTTAGAAATCGCCAGCTCATATACAGTGCATAAAATATATTTATATATATACCCTTATACACCATTTTAATAAAAAATATCACAAAATTCTTCTAAGTCCCTCGGAAAGAGTGAAAGACGCGCACGTTCATTTTCAGAGCTGCTAGACCTTCCTATAAGAAGTTAGCCAAAAAGTAGCTTCGAAAAACGCTTAGGTTAAGTTTCAGAGTTGCTTCTAATGTACCAAAGCTGGACTTAGACATAATTTCACTCTCACAACATTATGGCTGGTTGGAGAGAGTCCGAACCACAAGTACCGGGTCCATGGTTCTGGGCGTATACTGGGGGGACGGGGACGACTCCCATTAACCCCTGACTATACCGGGGATACGCTTATCACAATGCCTTTCTGGTCTGTGCTGAAGCAGGGCATTCTGGCAGCCAAGTGGCTTGACCTTTATTAGTGAGCCTGGTTACCCCCTCTCGGAACCACAGACTTAGAAATCGCCAGCTCATATACAGTGCATAAAATATATTTATATATATACCCTTATACACCATTTTAATAAAAAATATCACAAAATTCTTCTAAGTCCCTCGGAAAGAGTGAAAGACGCGCACGTTCATTTTCAGAGCTCCTAGACCTTCCTATAAGAAGTTAGCCAAAAAGTAGCTTCGAAAAACGCTTAGGTTAAGTTTCAGAGTTGCTTCTAATGTACCAAAGCTGGATTTAGACATAATTTCACTCTCACAACATTATGGCTGGTTGGAGACAGTCCGAACCACAAGTACCGGGTCCATGGTACTGGGCGTATACTGGGGGGACGAGGACGACTCCCATTAACCCCTGACTATACCGGGGATACGCTTATCACAATGCCTTTTTTGCCTGTGCTGAAGCAGGGCATTCTGGCAGCCAAGTGGCTTGACCATTTTTAGTGAGCCTGGTTACCCCCTCTCGGAACCACAAACTTAGAAATCGCCAGCTCATATACAGTGCATAAAACATATTTATATATATACCCTTATACACCATTTTAATAAACAATATCACAAAATTCTTCTAAGTCCCTCGGGAAGAGTGAAAGACGCGCACGTTCATTTTCAGATCTCATAGTTTTTCCTATAAGAAGTTAGTCAAAAAGTAGCTTCGAAAAACGCTTACTGTAGGTTAAGTTTCAGAGTTGCTTCTAATGTACCAAAGCTGGATTTAGACATAATTTCACTCTCACAACATTATGGCTGGTTGGAGACAGTCCGAACCACAAGTACCGGGTCCATGGTTCTGGGCGTATACTGGGGGGACGGGGACGACTCCCATTAACCCCTGACTATACCGGGGATACGCTTATCACAATGCCTTTCTGGTCTGTGCTGAAGCAGGGCATTCTGGCATCCAAGTGGCTTGACCTTTATTAGTGAGCCTGGTTACCCCCTCTCGGAACCACAGACTTAGAAATCGCCAGCTCATATACAGTGCATAAAATATATTTATATAATATATTTATATATATACCCTTATACACCATTTTAAATAAAAAATATCACAAAATTCTTCTAAGTCCCTCGGGAAAAGTGAAAGACGCGCACGTTCATTTTCAGAGCTCCTAGACCTTCCTATAAGAAGTTAGCCAAAAAGTAGCTTCGAAAAACGCTTAGGTTAAGTTTCAGAGTTGCTTCTAATGTACCAAAGCTGGACTTAGACATAATTTCACTCTCACAACATTATGGCTGGTTGGAGACAGTCCGAACCACAAGTACCGGGTCCATGGTACTGGGCGTATACTGGGGGGACGAGGACGACTCCCATTAACCCCTGACTATACCGGGGATACGCTTATCACAATGCCTTTTTTGCCTGTGCTGAAGCAGGGCATTCTGGCAGCCAAGTGGCTTGACCATTTTTAGTGAGCCTGGTTACCCCCTCTCGGAACCACAAACTTAGAAATCGCCAGCTCATATACAGTGCATAAAACATATTTATATATATACCCTTATACACCATTTTAATAAACAATATCACAAAATTCTTCTAAGTCCCTCGGGAAGAGTGAAAGACGCGCACGTTCATTTTCAGATCTCATAGTTTTTCCTATAAGAAGTTAGTCAAAAAGTAGCTTCGAAAAACGCTTACTGTAGGTTAAGTTTCAGAGTTGCTTCTAATGTACCAAAGCTGGATTTTAGACATAATTTCACTCTCACAACATTATGGCTGGTTGGAGACAGTCCGAACCACAAGTACCGGGTCCATGGTTCTGGGCGTATACTGGGGGGACGGGGACGACTCCCATTAACCCCTGACTATACCGGGGATACGCTTATCACAATGCCTTTCTGGTCTGTGCTGAAGCAGGGCATTCTGGCATCCAAGTGGCTTGACCTTTATTAGTGAGCCTGGTTACCCCCTCTCGGAACCACAGACTTAGAAATCGCCAGCTCATATACAGTGCATAAAATATATTTATATAATATATTTATATATATACCCTTATACACCATTTTAAATAAAAAATATCACAAAATTCTTCTAAGTCCCTCGGGAAAAGTGAAAGACGCGCACGTTCATTTTCAGAGCTCCTAGACCTTCCTATAAGAAGTTAGCCAAAAAGTAGCTTCGAAAAACGCTTAGGTTAAGTTTCAGAGTTGCTTCTAATGTACCAAAGCTGGACTTAGACATAATTTCACTCTCACAACATTATGGCTGGTTGGAGACAGTCCGAACCACAAGTACCGGGTCCATGGTTCTGGCCGTATACTGGGGGGACGGGGACGACTCCCATTAACCCCTGACTATACCGGGGATACGCTTATCACAATGCCTTTCTGGTCTGTGCTGAAGCAGGGCATTCTGGCAGCCAAGTGGCTTGACCTTTATTAGTGAGCCTGGTTACCCCCTCTCGGAACCACAGACTTAGAAATCGCCAGCTCATATACAGTGCATAAAATATATTTATATAATATATTTATATATATACCCTTATACACCATTTTAATAAAAAATATCACAAAATTCTTCTAAGTCCCTCGGGAAGAGTGATAGACGCGCACGTTCATTTTCAGAGCTCCTAGACCTTCCTATAAGAAGTTAGCCAAAAAGTAGCTTCGAAAAACGCTTAGGTTAAGTTTAGGAGTTGCTTCTAATGTACCAAAGCTGGACTTAGACATAATTTCACTCTCACAACATTATGGCTGGTTGGAGAGTTCCGAACCACAAGTACCGGGTCCATGGTTCTGGGCATATACTGGGGTGACGGGGACGACTCCCATTAACCCCTGACTATACCCGGGATACGCTTATCACAATGCCTTTCTGGCCTGTGCTGAAGCAGGGCATTCTGGCAGCCAAGTTGCTTGACCTTTTTTAGTGAGCCTGGTTACCCCCTCTCGGAACCACAGACTTAGAAATCGCCAGCTCATATACAGTGCATAAAATATATTTATATATATACCCTTATACACCATTTTAATAAAAAATATCACAAAATTCTTCTAAGTCCCTCGGGAAGAGTGAAAGACGCGCACGTTCATTTTCAGATCTCATAGACTTTCCTATAAGAAGTTAGCCAAAAAGTAGCTTCGAAAAACGCTTAGGTTAAGTTTCAGAGTTGCTTCTAATGTACCAAAGCTGGACTTAGACATAATTTCACTCTCACAACATTATGGCTGGTTGGAGACAGTCCGAACCACAAGTACCGGGTCCATGGTTCTGGGCGTATACTGGGGGGACGGGGACGACTCCCATTAACCCCTGACTATACCGGGGATACGCTTATCACAATGCCTTTCTGGTCTGTGCTGAAGCAGGGCATTCTGGCAGCCAAGTGGCTTGACCTTTATTAGTGAGCCTGGTTACCCCCTCTCGGAACCACAGACTTAGAAATCGCCAGCTCATATACAGTGCATAAAATATATTTATATAATATATTTATATATATACCCTTATACACCATTTTAATAAAAAATATCACAAAATTCTTCTAAGTCCCTCGGGAAGAGTGAAAGACGCGCACGTTCATTTTCAGAGCTCCTAGACCTTCCTATAAGAAGTTAGCCAAAAAGTAGCTTCGAAAAACGCTTAGGTTAAGTTTCAGAGTTGCTTCTAATGTACCAAAGCTGGACTTAGACATAATTTCACTCTCACAACATTATGGCTGGTTGGAGACAGTCCGAACCACAAGTACCGGGTCCATGGTTCTGGGCGTATACTGGGGGGACGGGGACGACTCCCATTAACCCCTGACTATACCGGGGATACGCTTATCACAATGCCTTTCTGGTCTGTGCTGAAGCAGGGCATTCTGGCAGCCAAGTGGCTTGACCTTTATTAGTGAGCCTGGTTACCCCCTCTCGGAACCACAGACTTAGAAATCGCCAGCTCATATACAGTGCACAAAATTTATTTATATATATACCCTTATACACCATTTTAATAAAAAATATCACAAAATTCTTCTAAGTCCCTCGGGAAGAGTGAAAGACGCGCACGTTCATTTTCAGAGCTCCTAGACCTTCCTATAAGAAGTTAGCCAAAAAGTAGCTTCGAAAAATGCTTAGGTTAAGTTTCAGAGTTGCTTCTAATGTACCAAAGCTGGACTTAGATATAATTTCCCTCTCACAACATTATGGCTGGTTGGAGACAGTCCGAACCACAAGTACCGGGTCCATGGTTCTGGGCGTATACTGGGGGGACGGGGACGACTCCCATTAACCCCTGACTATACCGGGGATACGCTTATTACAATGCCTTTCTGGTCTGTGCTGAAGCAGGGCATTCTGGCAGCCAAGTGGCTTGACCTTTATTAGTGAGCCTGGTTACCCCCTCTCGGAACCACAGACTTAGAAATCGCCAGCTCATATACAGTGCATAAAATATATTTATATATATACCCTTATACACCATTTTAATAAAAAATATCACAAAATTCTTCTAAGTCCCTCGGGAAGAGTGAAAGACGCGCACGTTCATTTTCAGATCTCCTAGACCTTAATATAAGAAGTTAGCCAAAAAGTAGCTTCGAAAAACGCTTAGGTTAAGTTTCAGAGTTGCTTCTAATGTACCAAAGCTGGACTTAGACATAATTTCACTCTCACAACATTATGGCTGGTTGGAGACAGTCCGAACCACAAGTACCGGGTCCATGGTTCTGGGCGTATACTGGGGGGACGGGGACGACTCCCATTAACCCCTGACTATACCGGGGATACGCTTATCACAATGCCGTTCTGGTCTGTGCTGAAGCAGGGCATTCTGGCAGCCAAGTGGCTTGACCTTTATTAGTGAGCCTGGTTACCCCCTCTCGGAACCACAGACTTAGAAATCGCCAGCTCATATACAGTGCATAAAATATATTTTTATATATACCCTTATACACCATTTAAATAAAAAATATCACAAAATTCTTCTAAGTCCCTCGGGAAGAGTGAAAGACGCGCACGTTCATTTTGAGAGCTCCTAGACCTTCCTATAAGAAGTTAGCCGAAAAGTAGCTTCGAAAAACGCTTAGGTTAAGTTTCAGAGTTGCTTCTAATGTACCAAAGCTGGACTTAGACATAATTTCACTCTCACAACATTATGGCTGGTTGGAGACAGTCCGAACCACAAGTACCGGGTCCATGGTTCTGGGCGTATACTGGGGGGACGGGGACGACTCCCATTAACCCCTGACTATACCGGGGATACGCTTATCACAATGCCTTTCTGGTCTGTGCTGAAGCAGGGCATTCTGGCAGCCAAGTGGCTTGACCTTTATTAGTGAGCCTGGTTACCCCCTCTCGGAACCACAGACTTAGAAATCGCCAGCTCATATACAGTGCATAAAATATATTTATATAATATATTTATATATATACCCTTATACACCATTTTAATAAAAAATATCACAAAATTCTTCTAAGTCCCTCGGGAAGAGTGAAAGACGCGCACGTTCATTTTGAGAGCTCCTAGACCTTCCTATAAGAAGTTAGCCGAAAAGTAGCTTCGAAAAACGCTTAGGTTAAGTTTCAGAGTTGCTTCTAATGTACCAAAGCTGGACTTAGACATAATTTCACTCTCACAACATTCTGGCTGGTTGGAGACAGTCCGAACCACAAGTACCGGGTCCATGGTACTGGGCGTATACTGGAGGAACGAGGACGACTCCCATTAACCCCTGACTATACCGGGGATACGCTTATCACAATGCCTTTCTGGTCTGTGCTGAAGCAGGGCATTCTGGCAGCCAAGTGGCTTGACCTTTATTAGTGAGCCTGGTTACCCCCTCTCGGAACCACAGACTTAGAAATCGCCAGCACATAAACAGTGCATAAAATATATTTATATATATACCCTTATACACTATTATAATTAAAAATATCACAAAATTCTTCTAAGTCCCTCGGAAAGAGTGAAATACGCGCACGTTCATTTTCAGAGCTCCTAGACTTTCCTATAAGAAGTTAGCCAAAAAGTAGCTTCGAAAAACGCTTAGGTTAAGTTTCAGAGTTGCTTCTAATGTACCAAAGCTGGATTTAGACATAATTTCACTCTCACAACATTATGGCTGGTTGGAGACAGTCCGAACCACAAGTACCGGGTCCATGGTACTGGGCGTATACTGGGGGGACGAGGACGACTCCCATTAACCCCTGACTATACCAGGGATACGCTTATCAAAATGCCTTTCTGGTCTGTGCTGAAGCAGGGCATTCTGGCAGCCAAGTGGCTTGACCTTTATTAGTGAGCCTGTTTACCCACTCTCGGTACCACAGACTTAGAAATTGCCAGCTCATATACAGTGCATAAAATATATTTATATAATATATTTATATATATACCCTTATACACCATTTTAATAAAAAATATCACAAAATTCTTCTAAGTCCCTCGGGAAGAGTGAAAGACGCGCACGTTCATTTTCAGAGCTCCTAGTCCTTCCTATAAGAAGTTAGCCAAAAAGTAGCTTCGAAAAACGCTTAGGTTAAGTTTCAGAGTTGCTTCTAATGTACCAAAGCTGGACTTAGACATAATTTCACTCTCACAACATTATGGCTGGTTGGAGACAGTCCGAACCACAAGTACCGGGTCCATGGTTCTGGGCGTATACTGGGGGGACGGGGACGACTCCCATTAACCCCTGACTATACCGGGGATACGCTTATCACAATGCCTTTCTGGTCTGTGCTGAAGCAGGGCATTCTGGCAGCCAAGTGGCTTGACCTTTTTTAATGAGCCTGGTTACCCCCTCTCGGAACCACAGACTTAGAAATCGCCAGCTCATATACAGTGCATAAAATATATTTATATATATACCCTTATACACCATTTTAATAAAAAATATCACAAAATTCTTCTAAGTCCCTCGGAAAGAGTGAAAGACGCGCACGTTCATTTTCAGAGCTCCTAGACCTTCCTATAAGAAGTTAGCCAAAAAGTAGCTTCGAAAAACGCTTAGGTTAAGTTTCAGAGTTGCTTCTAATGTACCAAAGCTGGACTTAGACATAATTTCACTCTCACAACATTATGGCTGGTTGGAGAGAGTCCGAACCACAAGTACCGGGTCCATGGTTCTGGGCGTATACTGGGGGGACGGGGACGACTCCCATTAACCCCTGACTATACCGGGGAAACGCTTATCACAATGCCTTTCTGGTCTGTGCTGAAGCAGGGCATTCTGGCAGCCAAGTGGCTTGACCTTTATTAGTGAGCCTGGTTACCCCCTCTCGGAACCACAGACTTAGAAATCGCCAGCTCATATACAGTGCATAAAATATATTTATATATATACCCTTATACACCATTTTAATAAAAAATATCACAAAATTCTTCTAAGTCCCTCGGAAAGAGTGAAAGACGCGCACGTTCATTTTCAGAGCTCCTAGACCTTCCTATAAGAAGTTAGCCAAAAAGTAGCTTCGAAAAACGCTTAGGTTAAGTTTCAGAGTTGCTTCTAATGTACCAAAGCTGGATTTAGACATAATTTCACTCTCACAACATTATGGCTGGTTGGAGACAGTCCGAACCACAAGTACCGGGTCCATGGTACTGGGCGTATACTGGGGGGACGAGGACGACTCCCATTAACCCCTGACTATACCGGGGATACGCTTATCAAAATGCCTTTCTGGTCTGTGCTGAAGCAGGGCATTCTGGCAGCCAAGTGGCTTGACCTTTATTAGTGAGCCTGTTTACCCACTCTCGGTACCACAGACTTAGAAATTGCCAGCTCATATACAGTGCATAAAATATATTTATATAATATATTTATATATATACCCTTATACACCATTTTAATAAAAAATATCACAAAATTCTTCTAAGTCCCTCGGGAAGAGTGAAAGACGCGCACGTTCATTTTCAGAGCTCCTAGTCCTTCCTATAAGAAGTTAGCCAAAAAGTAGCTTCGAAAAACGCTTAGGTTAAGTTTCAGAGTTGCTTCTAATGTACCAAAGCTGGACTTAGACATAATTTCACTCTCACAACATTATGGCTGGTTGGAGACAGTCCGAACCACAAGTACCGGGTCCATGGTTCTGGGCGTATACTGGGGGGACGGGGACGACTCCCATTAACCCCTGACTATACCGGGGATACGCTTATCACAATGCCTTTCTGGTCTGTGCTGAAGCAGGGCATTCTGGCAGCCAAGTGGCTTGACCTTTTTTAATGAGCCTGGTTACCCCCTCTCGGAACCACAGACTTAGAAATCGCCAGCTCATATACAGTGCATAAAATATATTTATATATATACCCTTATACACCATTTTAATAAAAAATATCACAAAATTCTTCTAAGTCCCTCGGAAAGAGTGAAAGACGCGCACGTTCATTTTCAGAGCTCCTAGACCTTCCTATAAGAAGTTAGCCAAAAAGTAGCTTCGAAAAACGCTTAGGTTAAGTTTCAGAGTTGCTTCTAATGTACCAAAGCTGGATTTAGACATAATTTCACTCTCACAACATTATGGCTGGTTGGAGACAGTCCGAACCACAAGTACCGGGTCCATGGTACTGGGCGTATACTGGGGGGACGAGGACGACTCCCATTAACCCCTGACTATACCGGGGATACGCTTATCAAAATGCCTTTCTGGTCTGTGCTGAAGCAGGGCATTCTGGCAGCCAAGTGGCTTGACCTTTATTAGTGAGCCTGTTTACCCACTCTCGGTACCACAGACTTAGAAATTGCCAGCTCATATACAGTGCATAAAATATATTTATATAATATATTTATATATATACCCTTATACACCATTTTAATAAAAAATATCACAAAATTCTTCTAAGTCCCTCGGGAAGAGTGAAAGACGCGCACGTTCATTTTCAGAGCTCCTAGTCCTTCCTATAAGAAGTTAGCCAAAAAGTAGCTTCGAAAAACGCTTAGGTTAAGTTTCAGAGTTGCTTCTAATGTACCAAAGCTGGACTTAGACATAATTTCACTCTCACAACATTATGGCTGGTTGGAGACAGTCCGAACCACAAGTACCGGGTCCATGGTTCTGGGCGTATACTGGGGGGACGGGGACGACTCCCATTAACCCCTGACTATACCGGGGATACGCTTATCACAATGCCTTTCTGGTCTGTGCTGAAGCAGGGCATTCTGGCAGCCAAGTGGCTTGACCTTTTTTAATGAGCCTGGTTACCCCCTCTCGGAACCACAGACTTAGAAATCGCCAGCTCATATACAGTGCATAAAATATATTTATATATATACCCTTATACACCATTTTAATAAAAAATATCACAAAATTCTTCTAAGTCCCTCGGGAAGAGTGAAAGACGCGCACGTTCATTTTCAGATCTCCTAGACCTTCCTATAAGAAGTTAGCCAAAAAGTAGCTTCGAAAAACGCTTAAGTTAAGTTTCAGAGTTGCTTCTAATGTACCAAAGCTGGACTTAGACATAATTTCAATCTCACAACATTATGGCTGGTTGGAGACAGTCCGAACCACAAGTACCTGGTCCATGGTTCTGGGAGTATACTGGGGGGACGGGGACGACTCCCTTTAACCCCTGACTATACCGGGGATACGCTTATCACAATTCCTTTCTGGTCTGTGCTGAAGCAGGGCATTCTGGCAGCCAAGTGGCTTGACCTTTATTAGTGAGCCTGATTACCCCCTCTCGGAACCACAGACTTAGAAATCGCCAGCTCATATACAGTGCATAAAATATATTTATATATATACCCTTATACACCATTTTAATAAAAAATATCACAAAATTCTTCTAAGTCCCTCGGGAAGAGTGAAAGACGCGCACGTTCATTTTCAGAGCTCCTAGACCTTAATATAAGAAGTTAGCCAAAAAGTAGCTTCGAAAAACGCTAAGGTTAAGTTTCAGAGTTGCTTCTAATGTACCAAAGCTGGACTTAGACATAATTTCACTCTCACAACATTATGGCTGGTTGGAGACAGTCCGAACCACAAGTACCGGGTCCATGGTTCTGGGCGTATACTGGGGGGACGGGGACGACTCCCATTAACCCCTGACTATACCGGGGATACGCTTATCACAATGCCTTTCTGGTCTGTGCTGAAGCAGGGCATTCTGGCAGCCAAGTGGCTTGACCTTTATTAGTGAGCCTGGTTACCCCCTCTCGGAACCACAGACTTAGAAATCGCCAGCTCATATACAGTGCATAAAATATATTTATATATATACCCTTATACACCATTTTAATAAAAAATATCACAAAATTCTTCTAAGTCCCTCGGGAAGAGTGAAAGACGCGCACGTTCATTTTCAGATCTCCTAGACCTTCCTATAAGAAGTTAGCCAAAAAGTAGCTTCGAAAAACGCTTAAGTTAAGTTTCAGAGTTGCTTCTAATGTACCAAAGCTGGACTTAGACATAATTTCAATCTCACAACATTATGGCTGGTTGGAGACAGTCCGAACCACAAGTACCTGGTCCATGGTTCTGGGAGTATACTGGGGGGACGGGGACGACTCCCATTAACCCCTGACTATACCGGGGATACGCTTATCACAATTCCTTTCTGGTCTGTGCTGAAGCAGGGCATTCTGGCAGCCAAGTGGCTTGACCTTTATTAGTGAGCCTGATTACCCCCTCTCGGAACCACAGACTTAGAAATCGCCAGCTCATATACAGTGCATAAAATATATTTATATATATACCCTTATACACCATTTTAATAAAAAATATCACAAAATTCTTCTAAGTCCCTCGGAAAGAGTGAAAGACGCGCACGTTCATTTTCAGAGCTCCTAGACCTTAATATAAGAAGTTAGCCAAAAAGTAGCTTCGAAAAACGCTTAGGTTAAGTTTCAGAGTTGCTTCTAATGTACCAAAGCTGGACTTAGACATAATTTCACTCTCACAACATTATGGCTGGTTGGAGACAGTCCGAACCACAAGTACCGGGTCCATGGTTCTGGGCGTATACTGGGGGGACGGGGACGACTCCCATTAACCCCTGACTATACCGGGGATACGCTTATCACAATGCCTTTCTGGTCTGTGCTGAAGCAGGGCATTCTGGCAGCCAAGTGGCTTGACCTTTATTAGTGAGCCTGGTTACCCCCTCTCGGAACCACAGACTTAGAAATCGCCAGCTCATATACAGTGCATAAAATATATTTATATATATACCCTTATACACCATTTTAATAAAAAATATCACAAAATTCTTCTACTGTAAGTCCCTCGGGAAGAGTGAAAGACGCGCACGTTCATTTTCAGATCTCCTAGACCTTCCTATAAGAAGTTAGCCAAAAAGTAGCTTCGAAAAACTCTTAAGTTAAGTTTCAGAGTTGCTTCTAATGTACCAAAGCTGGACTTAGACATAATTTCAATCTCACAACATTATGGCTGGTTGGAGACAGTCCGAACCACAAGTACCTGGTCCATGGTTCTGGGAGTATACTGGAGGGACGGGGACGACTCCCATTAACCCCTGACTATACCGGGGATACGCTTATCACAATTCCTTTCTGGTCTGTGCTGAAGCAGGGCATTCTGGCAGCCAAGTGGCTTGACCTTTATTAGTGAGCCTGATTACCCCCTCTCGGAACCACAGACTTAGAAATTGCCAGCTCATATACAGTGCATAAAATATATTTATATAATATATTTATATATATACCCTTATACACCATTTTAATAAAAAATATCACAAAATTCTTCTAAGTCCCTCGGGAAGAGTGAAAGACGCGCACGTTCATTTTCAGAGCTCCTAGTCCTTCCTATAAGAAGTTAGCCAAAAAGTAGCTTCGAAAAACGCTTAGGTTAAGTTTCAGAGTTGCTTCTAATGTACCAAAGCTGGACTTAGACATAATTTCACTCTCACAACATTATGGCTGGTTGGAGACAGTCCGAACCACAAGTACCGGGTCCATGGTTCTGGGCGTATACTGGGGGGACGGGGACGACTCCCATTAACCCCTGACTATACCGGGGATACGCTTATCACAATGCCTTTCTGGTCTGTGCTGAAGCAGGGCATTCTGGCAGCCAAGTGGCTTGACCTTTTTTAATGAGCCTGGTTACCCCCTCTCGGAACCACAGACTTAGAAATCGCCAGCTCATATACAGTGCATAAAATATATTTATATATATACCCTTATACACCATTTTAATAAAAAATATCACAAAATTCTTCTAAGTCCCTCGGGAAGAGTGAAAGACGCGCACGTTCATTTTCAGATCTCCTAGACCTTCCTATAAGAAGTTAGCCAAAAAGTAGCTTCGAAAAACGCTTAAGTTAAGTTTCAGAGTTGCTTCTAATGTACCAAAGCTGGACTTAGACATAATTTCAATCTCACAACATTATGGCTGGTTGGAGACAGTCCGAACCACAAGTACCTGGTCCATGGTTCTGGGAGTATACTGGGGGGACGGGGACGACTCCCTTTAACCCCTGACTATACCGGGGATACGCTTATCACAATTCCTTTCTGGTCTGTGCTGAAGCAGGGCATTCTGGCAGCCAAGTGGCTTGACCTTTATTAGTGAGCCTGATTACCCCCTCTCGGAACCACAGACTTAGAAATCGCCAGCTCATATACAGTGCATAAAATATATTTATATATATACCCTTATACACCATTTTAATAAAAAATATCACAAAATTCTTCTAAGTCCCTCGGGAAGAGTGAAAGACGCGCACGTTCATTTTCAGAGCTCCTAGACCTTAATATAAGAAGTTAGCCAAAAAGTAGCTTCGAAAAACGCTTAGGTTAAGTTTCAGAGTTGCTTCTAATGTACCAAAGCTGGACTTAGACATAATTTCACTCTCACAACATTATGGCTGGTTGGAGACAGTCCGAACCACAAGTACCGGGTCCATGGTTCTGGGCGTATACTGGGGGGACGGGGACGACTCCCATTAACCCCTGACTATACCGGGGATACGCTTATCACAATGCCTTTCTGGTCTGTGCTGAAGCAGGGCATTCTGGCAGCCAAGTGGCTTGACCTTTATTAGTGAGCCTGGTTACCCCCTCTCGGAACCACAGACTTAGAAATCGCCAGCTCATATACAGTGCATAAAATATATTTATATATATACCCTTATACACCATTTTAATAAAAAATATCACAAAATTCTTCTAAGTCCCTCGGGAAGAGTGAAAGACGCGCACGTTCATTTTCAGATCTCCTAGACCTTCCTATAAGAAGTTAGCCAAAAAGTAGCTTCGAAAAACGCTTAAGTTAAGTTTCAGAGTTGCTTCTAATGTACCAAAGCTGGACTTAGACATAATTTCAATCTCACAACATTATGGCTGGTTGGAGACAGTCCGAACCACAAGTACCTGGTCCATGGTTCTGGGAGTATACTGGGGGGACGGGGACGACTCCCATTAACCCCTGACTATACCGGGGATACGCTTATCACAATTCCTTTCTGGTCTGTGCTGAAGCAGGGCATTCTGGCAGCCAAGTGGCTTGACCTTTATTAGTGAGCCTGATTACCCCCTCTCGGAACCACAGACTTAGAAATCGCCAGCTCATATACAGTGCATAAAATATATTTATATATATACCCTTATACACCATTTTAATAAAAAATATCACAAAATTCTTCTAAGTCCCTCGGAAAGAGTGAAAGACGCGCACGTTCATTTTCAGAGCTCCTAGACCTTAATATAAGAAGTTAGCCAAAAAGTAGCTTCGAAAAACGCTTAGGTTAAGTTTCAGAGTTGCTTCTAATGTACCAAAGCTGGACTTAGACATAATTTCACTCTCACAACATTATGGCTGGTTGGAGACAGTCCGAACCACAAGTACCGGGTCCATGGTTCTGGGCGTATACTGGGGGGACGGGGACGACTCCCATTAACCCCTGACTATACCGGGGATACGCTTATCACAATGCCTTTCTGGTCTGTGCTGAAGCAGGGCATTCTGGCAGCCAAGTGGCTTGACCTTTATTAGTGAGCCTGGTTACCCCCTCTCGGAACCACAGACTTAGAAATCGCCAGCTCATATACAGTGCATAAAATATATTTATATATATACCCTTATACACCATTTTAATAAAAAATATCACAAAATTCTTCTACTGTAAGTCCCTCGGGAAGAGTGAAAGACGCGCACGTTCATTTTCAGATCTCCTAGACCTTCCTATAAGAAGTTAGCCAAAAAGTAGCTTCGAAAAACTCTTAAGTTAAGTTTCAGAGTTGCTTCTAATGTACCAAAGCTGGACTTAGACATAATTTCAATCTCACAACATTATGGCTGGTTGGAGACAGTCCGAACCACAAGTACCTGGTCCATGGTTCTGGGAGTATACTGGAGGGACGGGGACGACTCCCATTAACCCCTGACTATACCGGGGATACGCTTATCACAATTCCTTTCTGGTCTGTGCTGAAGCAGGGCATTCTGGCAGCCAAGTGGCTTGACCTTTATTAGTGAGCCTGATTACCCCCTCTCGGAACCACAGACTTAGAAATCGCCAGCTCATATACAGTGCATAAAATATATTTATATATATACCCTTATACACCATTTTAATAAAAAATATCACAAAATTCTTCTAAGTCCCTCGGGAAGAGTGAAAGACGCGCACGTTCATTTTAAGAGCTCCTAGACCTTCCTATAAGAAGTTAGCCAAAAAGTAGATTCGAAAAACGCTTAGGTTAAGTTTCAGAGTTGCTTCTAATGTACCAAAGCTGGACTTAGACATAATTTCACTCTCACAACATTATGGCTGGTTGGAGACAGTCCGAACCACAAGTACCGGGTCCATGGTTCTGGGCGTATACTGGGGGGACGGGGACGACTCCCATTAACCCCTGACTATACCGGGGATACGCTTATCACAATGCATTTCTGGTCTGTTCTGAAGCAGGGCATTCTGGCAGCCAAGTGGCTTGACCTTTATTAGTGAGCCTGGTTACCCCCTCTCGGAACCACAGACTTAGAAATCGCCAGCTCATATACAGTGCATAAAATATATTTATATAATATATTTATATATATACCCTTATACACCATTTTAATAAAAAATATCACAAAATTCTTCTAAGTCCCTCGGGAAGAGTGAAAGACGCGCACGTTCATTTTCAGAGCTCCTAGACCTTCCTATAAGAAGTTAGCCAAAAAGTAGCATCGAAAAACGCTTAGGTTAAGTTTCAGAGTAGCTTCTAATGTACCAAAGCTGGACTTAGACATAATTTCACTCTCACAACATTATGGCTGGTTGGAGAGAGTCCTAACCACAAGTACCGGGTCCATGGTTCTGGGCGTATACTGGGGGGACGATAATGACTCCCATTAACCCCTGACTATACCGGGGATACGCTTATCACAATGCCTTTCTGGTCTGTGCTGAAGCAGGGCATTCTGGCAGCCAAGTGGCTTGACCTTTATTAGTGAGCCTGGTTACCCCCTCTCGGAACCACAGACTTAGAAATCGCCAGCTCATATACATTGCATACAATATATTTATATAATATATTTATATATATACCCTTATACAGTACACCATTTTAATAAAAAATATCACAAAATTCTTCTAAGTCCCTCGGGAAGAGTGAAAGACGCGCACGTTCATTTTCAGAGCTCCTAGACCTTCCTATAAGAAATTAGCCAAAAAGTAGCTTCGAAAAACGCTTAGGTTAAGTTTCAGAGTTGCTTCTAATGTACCAAAGCTGGACTTAGACATAATTTCACTCTCACAACATTATGGCTGGTTGGAGACAGTCCGAACCACAAGTACCGGGTCCATGGTTCTGGGCGTATACTGGGGGGACGGGGACGACTCCCATTAACCCCTGACTATACCGGGGATACGCTTATCACAATGCCTTTCTGGTCTGTGCTGAAGCAGGGCATTCTGGCAGCCAAGTGGCTTGACCTTTATTAGTGAGCCTGGTTACCCCCTCTCGGAACCACAGACTTAGAAATCGCCAGCTCATATACAGTGCATAAAATATATTTATATATATACCCTTATACACCATTTTAATAAAAAATATCACAAAATTCTTCTAAGTCCCTCGGGAAGAGTGATAGACGCGCACGTTCATTTTCAGAGCTCCTAGACCTTCCTATAAGAAGTTAGCCAAAAAGTAGCTTCGAAAAACGCTTAGGTTAAGTTTCAGAGTTGCTTCTAATGTACCAAAGCTGGACTTAGACATAATTTCACTCTCACAACATTATGGCTGGTTGGAGACAGTCCGAACCACAAGTACCGGGTCCATGGTTCTGGGCGTATACTGGGGGGACGGGGACGACTCCCATTAACCCCTGACTATACCGGGGATACGCTTATCACAATGCCTTTCTGGTCTGTGCTGAAGCAGGGCATTCTGGCAGCCAAGTGGCTTGACCTTTATTAGTGAGCCTGGTTACCCCCTCTCGGAACCACAGACTTAGAAATCGCCAGCTCATATACAGTGCATAAAATATATTTATATATATATATACCCTTATACACCATTTTAATAAAAAATATCACAAAATTCTTCTAAGTCCCTCGGGAAGAGTAAAAGACGCGCACGTTCATTTTCAGAGCTCCTAGACCTTCCTATAAGAAGTTAGCCAAAAAGTAGCTTCGAAAAACGCTTAGGTTAAGTTTCAGAATTGCTTCTAATGTACCAAAGCTGGACTTAGACATAATTTCACTCTCACAACATTATGGCTGGTTGGAGACAGTCCGAACCACAAGTACCGGGTCCATGGTTCTTGGCGTATACTGGGGGGACGGGGACGACTCCCATTAACCCCTGACTATACCGGGGATACGCTTATCACAATGCCTTTCTGGTCTGTGCTGAAGCAGGGCATTCTGGCAGCCAAGTGGCTTGACCTTTATTAGTGAGCCTGGTTACCCCCTCTCGGAACCACAGACTTAGAAATCGCCAGCTCATATACAGTGCATAAAATATATTTATATATATACCCTTATACACCATTTTAATAAAAAATATCACAAAATTCTTCTAAGTCCCTCGGGAAGAGTAAAAGACGCGCACGTTCATTTTCAGAGCTCCTAGAACTTCCTATAAGAAGTTAGCCAAAAAGTAGCTTCGAAAAACGCTTAGGTTAAGTTTCAGAGTTGCTTTTAATGTTCCAAAGCTGGATTTAGACATAATTTCACTCTCACAACATTATGGCTGGTTGGAGACAGTCCGAACCACAAGTACCGGGTCCATGGTTCTGGGCGTATACTGGGGGGACGAGGACGACTCCCATTAACCCCTGACTATACCGGGGATACGCTTATCACAATGCCTTTCTGGTCTGTGCTGAAACAGCAGGGCATTCTGGCAGCCAAGTGGCTTGACCTTTATTAGTGAGCCTGGTTACCCCCTCTCGGAACCACAGACTTAGAAATCGCCAGCTCATATACAGTGCATAAAATATATTTATATAATATATTTAAATATATACCCTTATACACCATTTTAATAAAAAATATCACAAAATGCTTCTAAGTCCCTCGGGAAGAGTGAAAGACGCGCACGTTCATTTTCAGACCTCCTAGACCTTCCTATAAGAAGTTAGCCAAAAAGTAGCTTCGAAAAACGCTTACTGTAGGTTAAGTTTCAGAGTTGCTTCTAATGTACCAAAGCTGGACTTAGACATAATTTCACTCTCACAACATTATGGCTGGTTGGAGAGAGTCCTAACCACAAGTACCAGGTCCATGGTTCTGGGCGTATACTGGGGGGACGAGGACGACTCCCATTAACCCCTGACTATACCGGGGATACGCTTATCACAATGCCTTTCTGTTCTGTGATGAAGCAGGGCATTCTGGCAGCCAAGTGGCTTGACCTTTATTAGTGAGCCTGGTTACCCCCTCTCGGAACCACAGACTTAGAAATCGCCAGCTCATATACAGTGCATAAAATATATTTATATATATACCCTTATACACCATTTTAATAAAAAATATCACAAAATTCTTCTAAGTCCCTCGGTAAGAGTGAAAGACGCGCACGTTCATTTTTAGAGCTCCTAGACCTTCCTATAAGAAGTTAGCCAAAAAGTAGCTTCGAAAAACGCTTAGGTTAAGTTTCAGAGTTGCTTCTAATGTACCAAAGCTGGACTTAGACATAATTTCACTCTCACAACATTATGGCTGGTTGGAGAGAGTCCTAACCACAAGTACCGGGTCCATGGTTCTGGGCGTATACTGGGGGGACGAGGACGACTCCCATTAACCCCTGACTATACCGGGGATACGCTTATCACAATGCCTTTCTGGTCTGTGCTGAAGCAGGGCATTCTGGCAGCCAAGTGGCTTGACCTTTAATAGTGAGCCTGGTTACCCCCTCTCGGAACCACAGACTTAGAAATCGCCAGCTCATATACAGTGCATAAAATATATTTATATATATACCCTTATACACCATTTTAATAAAAAATATCACAAAATTCTTCTAAGTCCCTCGGGAAGAGTGAAAGACGCGCACGTTCATTTTCAGAGCTCCTAGACCTTCCTATAAGAAGTTAGCCAAAAAGTAGCTTCGAAAAACGCTTAGGTTAAGTTTCAGAGTTGCTTCTAATGTACCAAAGCTGGACTTAGACATAATTTCACTCTCACAACATTATGGCTGGTTGGAGAGAGTCCGAACCACAAGTACCGGGTCCATGGTTCTGGCCGTATACTGGGGGGACGGGGACGACTCCCATTAACCCCTGACTATACCGGGGATACGCTTATCACAATGCCTTTCTGGTCTGTGCTGAAGCAGGGCATTCTGGCAGCCAAGTGGCTTGACCTTTATTAGTGAGCCTGGTTACCCCCTCTCGGAACCACAGACTTAGAAATCGCCAGCTCATATACAGTGCATAAAATATATTTATATATATACCCTTATACACAATTTTAATAAAAAATATCACAAAATTCTTCTACTGTAAGTCCCTCGGGAAGAGTGAAAGACGCGCACGTTCATTTTCAGAGCTCCTAGACCTTCCTATAAGAAGTTAGCCAAAAAGTAGCTTCGAAAACGCTTAGGTTAAGTTTCAGAGTTGCTTCTAATGTACCAAAGCTGGACTTAGACATAATTTCACTCTCACAACATTATGGCTGGTTGGAGACAGTCCGAACCACAAGTACCGGGTCCATGGTTCTGGGCGTATACTGGGGGGACGGGGACGACTCCCATTAACCCCTGACTATACCGGGGATACGCTTATCACAATGCCTTTCTGGTCTGTGCTGAAGCAGGGCATTCTGGCAGCCAAGTGGCTTGACCTTTATTAGTGAGCCTGGTACCCCCTCTCGGAACCACAGACTTAGAAATCGCCAGCTCAAAAACAGTGCATACAATATATTTATATAATATATTTATATATATATACCCTTATACAACATTATAATTAAAAATATCACAAAATTCTTCTAAGTACCTCGGAAAGAGTGAAAGACGCGCACGTTCATTTTCAGAGCTCCTAGACCTTCCTATAAGAAGTTAGCCAAAAAGTAGCTTCGAAAAACGCTTAGGTTAAGTTTCAGAGTTGCTTCTTATGTACCAAAGCTGGATTTAGACATAATTTCACTCTCAAAACATTATGGCTGGTTGGAGACAGTCCGAACCACAAGTACCGGGTCCATGGTTCTGGGCGTATACTGGGGGGACGGGGACGACTCCCATTAACCCCTGACTATACCAGGGATACGCTTATCACAATGCCTTTCTGGTCTGTGCTGAAGCAGGGCATTCTGGCAGCCAAGTGGCTTGACCTTTATTAGTGAGCCTGGTTACCCCCTCTCGGAACCACAGACTTAGAAATCGCAAGCTCATATACAGTGCATAAAATATATTTATATATATACCCTTATACACCATTTTAATAAAAAATATCACAAAATTCTTCTAAGTCCCTCGGGAAGAGTAAAAGACGCGCACGTTCATTTTCAGAGCTCCTAGACCTTCCTATAAGAAGTTAGCCAAAAAGTAGCTTCGAAAAACGCTTAGGTAAAGTTTCAGAGTTGCTTCTAATGTACCAAAGCTGGACTTAGACATAATTTCACTCTCACAACATTATGGCTGGTTGGAGACAGTCCGAACCACAAGTACCGGGTCCATGGTTCTGGGCGTATACTGGGGGGACGGAGACGACTCCCATTAACCCCTGACTATACCGGGGATACGCTTATCACAATGCCTTTCTGGTCTGTGCTGAAGCAGGGCATTCTGGCAGCCAAGTGGCTTGACCTTTATTAGTGAGCCTGGTTACCCCCTCTCGGAACCACAGACTTAGAAATCGCCAGCTCATATACAGTGCATAAAATATATTTATATATATACCCTTATACACCATTTTAATAAAAAATATCACAAAATTCTTCTAAGTCCCTCGGGAAGAGTGAAAGACGTGCACGTTCATTTTCAGAGCTCCTAGACCTTCCTATAAGAAGTTAGCCAAAAAGTAGCTTCGAAAAACGCTTAGGTTAAGTTTCAGAGTTGCTTCTAATGTACCAAAGCTTGACTTAGACATAATTTCACTCTCACAACATTATGGCTGGTTGGAGACAGTCCGAACCACAAGTACCGGGTCCATGGTTCTGGGCGTATACTGGGGGGACGGGGACGACTCCCATTAACCCCTGACTATACCGGGGATACGCTTATCACAATGCCTTTCTGGTCTGTGCTGAAGCAGGGCATTCTGGCAGCCAAGTGGCTTGACCTTTATTAGTGAGCCTGGTTACCCCCTCTCGGAACCACAGACTTAGAAATCGCCAGCTCATATACAGTGCATAAAATATATTTATAACTACTGTATACCCTTATACACCATTTTAATAAAAAATATCACAAAATTCTTCTAAGTCCCTCGGGAAGAGTGAAAGACGCGCACGTTCATTTTCAGAGCTCCTAGACCTTCCTATAAGAAGTTAGCCAAAAAGTAGCTTCGAAAAACGCTTAGGTTAAGTTTCAGAGTTGCTTCTAATGTACCAAAGCTGGACTTAGACATAATTTCACTCTCACAACATTATGGCTGGTTGGAGACAGTCCGAACCACAAGTACCTGGTCCATGGTTCTGGCCGTATACTGGGGGGACGGGGACGACTCTCATTAACCCCTGACTATACCGGGGATACGCTTATCACAATGCCTTTCTGGTCTGTGCTGAAGCAGGGCATTCTGGCAGCCAAGTGGCTTGACATTTTTTAGTGAGCCTGGTTACCCCCTCTCGGAACCACAGACTTAGAAATCGCCAGCTCATATACAGTGCATAAAATATATTTATATATATACCCTTAAACACCATTTTAATAAAAAATATCACAAAATTCTTCTAAGTCCCTCGGGAAGAGTGAAAGACGCGCACGTTCATTTTTAGAGCTCCTAGACCTTCCTATAAGAAGTTAGCCAAAAAGTAGCTTCGAAAAACGCTTAGGTTAAGTTTCAGAGTTGCTTCTAATGTACCAAAGCTGGACTTAGACATAATTTCACTCTCACAACATTATGGCTGGTTGGAGAGAGTCCTAACCACAAGTACCGGGTCCATGGTTCTGGGCGTATACTGGGGGGACGAGGACGACTCCCATTAACCCCTGACTATACCGGGGATACGCTTATCACAATGCCTTTCTGGTCTGTGCTGAAGCAGGGCATTCTGGCAGCCAAGTGGCTTGACCTTTAATAGTGAGCCTGGTTACCCCCTCTCGGAACCACAGACTTAGAAATCGCCAGCTCATATACAGTGCATAAAATATATTTATATATATACCCTTATACACCATTTTAATAAAAAATATCACAAAATTCTTCTAAGTCCCTCGGGAAGAGTGAAAGACGCGCACGTTCATTTTCAGAGCTCCTAGACCTTCCTATAAGAAGTTAGCCAAAAAGTAGCTTCGAAAAACGCTTAGGTTAAGTTTCAGAGTTGCTTCTAATGTACCAAAGCTGGACTTAGACATAATTTCACTCTCACAACATTATGGCTGGTTGGAGAGAGTCCGAACCACAAGTACCGGGTCCATGGTTCTGGCCGTATACTGGGGGGACGGGGACGACTCCCATTAACCCCTGACTATACCGGGGATACGCTTATCACAATGCCTTTCTGGTCTGTGCTGAAGCAGGGCATTCTGGCAGCCAAGTGGCTTGACCTTTATTAGTGAGCCTGGTTACCCCCTCTCGGAACCACAGACTTAGAAATCGCCAGCTCATATACAGTGCATAAAATATATTTATATATATACCCTTATACACAATTTTAATAAAAAATATCACAAAATTCTTCTACTGTAAGTCCCTCGGGAAGAGTGAAAGACGCGCACGTTCATTTTCAGAGCTCCTAGACCTTCCTATAAGAAGTTAGCCAAAAAGTAGCTTCGAAAACGCTTAGGTTAAGTTTCAGAGTTGCTTCTAATGTACCAAAGCTGGACTTAGACATAATTTCACTCTCACAACATTATGGCTGGTTGGAGACAGTCCGAACCACAAGTACCGGGTCCATGGTTCTGGGCGTATACTGGGGGGACGGGGACGACTCCCATTAACCCCTGACTATACCGGGGATACGCTTATCACAATGCCTTTCTGGTCTGTGCTGAAGCAGGGCATTCTGGCAGCCAAGTGGCTTGACCTTTATTAGTGAGCCTGGTACCCCCTCTCGGAACCACAGACTTAGAAATCGCCAGCTCAAAAACAGTGCATACAATATATTTATATAATATATTTATATATATATACCCTTATACAACATTATAATTAAAAATATCACAAAATTCTTCTAAGTACCTCGGAAAGAGTGAAAGACGCGCACGTTCATTTTCAGAGCTCCTAGACCTTCCTATAAGAAGTTAGCCAAAAAGTAGCTTCGAAAAACGCTTAGGTTAAGTTTCAGAGTTGCTTCTTATGTACCAAAGCTGGATTTAGACATAATTTCACTCTCAAAACATTATGGCTGGTTGGAGACAGTCCGAACCACAAGTACCGGGTCCATGGTTCTGGGCGTATACTGGGGGGACGGGGACGACTCCCATTAACCCCTGACTATACCAGGGATACGCTTATCACAATGCCTTTCTGGTCTGTGCTGAAGCAGGGCATTCTGGCAGCCAAGTGGCTTGACCTTTATTAGTGAGCCTGGTTACCCCCTCTCGGAACCACAGACTTAGAAATCGCAAGCTCATATACAGTGCATAAAATATATTTATATATATACCCTTATACACCATTTTAATAAAAAATATCACAAAATTCTTCTAAGTCCCTCGGGAAGAGTAAAAGACGCGCACGTTCATTTTCAGAGCTCCTAGACCTTCCTATAAGAAGTTAGCCAAAAAGTAGCTTCGAAAAACGCTTAGGTAAAGTTTCAGAGTTGCTTCTAATGTACCAAAGCTGGACTTAGACATAATTTCACTCTCACAACATTATGGCTGGTTGGAGACAGTCCGAACCACAAGTACCGGGTCCATGGTTCTGGGCGTATACTGGGGGGACGGAGACGACTCCCATTAACCCCTGACTATACCGGGGATACGCTTATCACAATGCCTTTCTGGTCTGTGCTGAAGCAGGGCATTCTGGCAGCCAAGTGGCTTGACCTTTATTAGTGAGCCTGGTTACCCCCTCTCGGAACCACAGACTTAGAAATCGCCAGCTCATATACAGTGCATAAAATATATTTATATATATACCCTTATACACCATTTTAATAAAAAATATCACAAAATTCTTCTAAGTCCCTCGGGAAGAGTGAAAGACGTGCACGTTCATTTTCAGAGCTCCTAGACCTTCCTATAAGAAGTTAGCCAAAAAGTAGCTTCGAAAAACGCTTAGGTTAAGTTTCAGAGTTGCTTCTAATGTACCAAAGCTTGACTTAGACATAATTTCACTCTCACAACATTATGGCTGGTTGGAGACAGTCCGAACCACAAGTACCGGGTCCATGGTTCTGGGCGTATACTGGGGGGACGGGGACGACTCCCATTAACCCCTGACTATACCGGGGATACGCTTATCACAATGCCTTTCTGGTCTGTGCTGAAGCAGGGCATTCTGGCAGCCAAGTGGCTTGACCTTTATTAGTGAGCCTGGTTACCCCCTCTCGGAACCACAGACTTAGAAATCGCCAGCTCATATACAGTGCATAAAATATATTTATAACTACTGTATACCCTTATACACCATTTTAATAAAAAATATCACAAAATTCTTCTAAGTCCCTCGGGAAGAGTGAAAGACGCGCACGTTCATTTTCAGAGCTCCTAGACCTTCCTATAAGAAGTTAGCCAAAAAGTAGCTTCGAAAAACGCTTAGGTTAAGTTTCAGAGTTGCTTCTAATGTACCAAAGCTGGACTTAGACATAATTTCACTCTCACAACATTATGGCTGGTTGGAGACAGTCCGAACCACAAGTACCTGGTCCATGGTTCTGGCCGTATACTGGGGGGACGGGGACGACTCTCATTAACCCCTGACTATACCGGGGATACGCTTATCACAATGCCTTTCTGGTCTGTGCTGAAGCAGGGCATTCTGGCAGCCAAGTGGCTTGACATTTTTTAGTGAGCCTGGTTACCCCCTCTCGGAACCACAGACTTAGAAATCGCCAGCTCATATACAGTGCATAAAATATATTTATATATATACCCTTATACACCATTTTAATAAAAAATATCACAAAATTCTTCTAAGTCCCTCGGGAAGAGTGAAAGACGCGCACGTTCATTTTCAGAGCTCCTAGACCTTCCTATAAGAAGTTAGCCAAAAAGTAGCTTCGAAAAACGCTT
Source organism: Ascaphus truei (assembly GCF_040206685.1). Classification (NCBI taxonomy): domain Eukaryota; kingdom Metazoa; phylum Chordata; class Amphibia; order Anura; family Ascaphidae; genus Ascaphus; species Ascaphus truei. The sequence goes on along the minus strand of NW_027456730.1, from coordinate 995,020 downwards.
AGGTTAAGTTTCAGAGTTGCTTCTAATGAACCAAAGCTGGACTTAGACATAATTTCACTCTCACAACATTATGGCTGGTTGGAGACAGTCCGAACCACAAGTACCGGGTCCATGGTTCTGGGCGTATACTGGGGGGACGGGGACGACTCCCATTAACCCTTGACTATACCGGGGATACGCTTATCACAATGCCTTTCTGGTCTGTGCTGAAGCAGGGCATTCTGGCAGCCAAGTGGCTTGACCTTTATTAGTGAGCCTGGTTACCCCCTCTCGGAACCACAGACTTAGAAATCGCCAGCTCATATACAGTGCATAAAATATATTTATAACTACTGTATACCCTTATACACCATTTTAATAAAAAATATCACAAAATTCTTCTAAGTCCCTCGGGAAGAGTGAAAGACGCGCACGTTCATTTTCAGAGCTCCTAGACCTTCCTATAAGAAGTTAGCCAAAAAGTAGCTTCGAAAAACGCTTAGGTTAAGTTTCAGAGTTGCTTCTAATGTACCAAAGCTGGACTTAGACATAATTTCACTCTCACAACATTATGGCTGGTTGGAGACAGTCCGAACCACAAGTACCGGGTCCATGGTTCTGGGCGTATACTGGGGGGACGGGGACGACTCCCATTAACCCCTGACTATACCGGGGATACGCTTATCACAATGCCTTTCTGGTCTGTGCTGAAGCAGGGCATTCTGGCAGCCAAGTGGCTTGACCTTTTTTAGTGAGCCTGGTTACCCCCTCTCGGAACCACAAACTTAGAAATCGCCAGCTCATATACAGTGCATAAAATATATTTATATATATACCCTTATACACCATTTTAATAAAAAATATCACAAAATTCTTCTAAGTCCCTCGGGAAGAGTGAAACACGCGCACGTTCATTTTCAGAGCTCCTAGACCTTCCTATAAGAAGTTAGCCAAAAAGTAGCTTCGAAAAACGCTTAGGTTAAGTTTCAGAGTTGCTTCTAATGTACCAAAGCTGGACTTAGACATAATTTCACTCACACAACATTATGGCTGGTTGGAGACAGTCCGAACCACAAGGACCTGGTCCATGGTTCTGGGCGTATACTGGGGGGACGGGGACGACTCCCATTAACCCCTGACTATACCGGGGATACGCTTATCACAATGCCTTTCTGGTCTGTGCTGAAGCAGGGCATTCTGGCAGCCAAGTGGCTTGACCTTTAGTAGTGAGCCTGGTTACTCCCTCTCGGAACCACAGACTTAGAAATCGCCAGCTCATATACAGTGCACAAAATATATTTATATATATACCCTTATACAGTACACCATTTTAATAAAAAATATCACAAAATTCTTCTAAGTCCCTCGGGAAGAGTGAAAGACGCGCACGTTCATTTTCAGAGCTCCTAGACCTTCCTATAAGAAGTTAGCCAAAAAGTAGCTTCGAAAACGCTTAGGTTAAGTTTCAGAGTTGCTTCTAATGTACCAAAGCTGGACTTAGACATAATTTCACTCTCACAACATTATGGCTGGTTGGAGACAGTCCGAACCACAAGTACTGGGTCCATGGTTCTGGGCATATACTGGGGGGACGGGGACGACTCCCATTAACCCCTGACTATACCGGGGATACGCTTATCACAATGCCTTTCTGGTCTGTGCTGAAGCAGGGCATTCTGGCAGCCAAGTGGCTTGACCTTTATTAGTGAGCCTGGTACCCCCTCTCGGAACCACAGACTTAGAAATCGCCAGCTCAAATACAGTGCATACAATATATTTATATATATACCCTTATACACCATTTTAATAAAAAATATCACAAAATTCTTCTACAGTAAGTCCCTCGGGAAGAGTAAAAGACGCGCACGTTCATTTTCAGAGCTCCTAGACCTTCCTATAAGAAGTTAGCCAAAAAGTAGCTTCGAAAAACGCTTAGGTTAAGTTTCAGAGTTGCTTCTAATGTACCAAAGCTGGACTTAGACATAATTTCACTCTCACAACATTATGGCTGGTTGGAGACAGTCCGAACCACAAGTACCGGGTCCATGGTTCTGGGCGTATACTGGGGGGACGGAGACGACTCCCATTAACCCCTGACTATACCGGGGATACGCTTATCACAATGCCTTTCTGGTCTGTGCTGAAGCAGGGCATTCTGGCAGCCAAGTGGCTTGACCTTTATTAGTGAGCCTGGTTACCCCCTCTCGGAACCACAGACTTAGAAATCGCCAGCTCATATACAGTGCATAAAATATATTTATATATATACCCTTATACACCATTTTAATAAAAAATATCACAAAATTCTTCTAAGTCCCTCGGGAAGAGTGAAAGACGCGCACGTTCATTTTCAGAGCTCCTAGACCTTCCTATAAGAAGTTAGCCAAAAAGTAGCTTCGAAAAACGCTTAGGTTAAGTTTCAGAGTTGCTTCTAATGTACCAAAGCTGGACTTAGACATAATTTCACTCTCACAACATTATGGCTGGTTGGAGACAGTCCGAACCACAAGTACCTGGTCCATGGTTCTGGCCGTATACTGGGGGGACGGGGACGACTCCCATTAACCCCTGACTATACCGGGGATACGCTTATCACAATGACTTTCTGGTCTGTGCTGAAGCAGGGCATTCTGGCAGCCAAGTGGCTTGACCTTTTTTAGTGAGCCTGGTTACCCCCTCTCGGAACCACAGACTTAGAAATCGCCAGCTCATATACAGTGCATTAAATATATTTATATATATACCCTTATACACCATTTTAATAAAAAATATCACAAAATTCTTCTAAGTCCCTCGGGAAGAGTGAAAGACGCGCATGTTCATTTTCAGAGCTCCTAGACCTTCCTATAAGAAGTTAGCCAAAAAGTAGCTTCGAAAAACGCTTTGGTTAAGTTTCAGAGTTGCTTCTAATGTACCAAAGCTTGACTTAGACATAATTTCACTCTCACAACATTATGGCTGGTTGGAGACAGTCCGAACCACAAGTACCGGGTCCATGGTTCTGGGCGTATACTGGGGGGACGGGGACGACTCCCATTAACCCCTGACTATACCGGGGATACGCTTATCACAATGCCTTTCTGGTCTGTGCTGAAGCAGGGCATTCTGGCAGCCAAGTGGCTTGACCTTTATTAGTGAGCCTGGTTACCCCCTCTCGGAACCACAGACTTAGAAATCGCCAGCTCATATACAGTGCATAAAATTTATTTATAACTACTGTATACCCTTATACACCATTTTAATAAAAAATATCACAAAATTCTTCTAAGTCCCTCGGGAAGAGTGAAAGACGCGCACGTTCATTTTCAGAGCTCCTAGACCTTCCTATAAGAAGTTAGCCAAAAAGTAGCTTCGAAAAACGCTTAGGTTAAGTTTCAGAGTTGCTTCTAATGTACCAAAGCTGGACTTAGACATAATTTCACTCTCACAACATTATGGCTGGTTGGAGACAGTCCGAACCACAAGTACCTGGTCCATGGTTCTGGCCGTATACTGGGGGGACGGGGACGACTCCCATTAACCCCTGACTATACCGGGGATACGCTTATCACAATGCCTTTCTGGTCTGTGCTGAAGCAGGGCATTCTGGCAGCCAAGTGGCTTGACCTTTTTTAGTGAGCCTGGTTACCCCCTCTCGGAACCACAGACTTAGAAATCGCCAGCTCATATACAGTGCATAAAATATATTTATATATATACCCTTATACACCATTTTAATAAAAAATATCACAAAATTCTTCTAAGTCCCTCGGGAAGAGTGAAAGACGCGCACGTTCATTTTCAGAGCTCCTAGACCTTCCTATAAGAAGTTAGCCAAAAAGTAGCTTCGAAAAACGCTTAGGTTAAGTTTCAGAGTTGCTTCTAATGTACCAAAGCTGGACTTAGACATAATTTCACTCTCACAACATTATGGCTGGTTGAAGACAGTCTGAACCACAAGTACCTGGTCCATGGTTCTGTGCGTATACTGGGGGGACGGGGACGACTCCCATTAACCCCTGACTATACCGGGGATACGCTTATCACAATGCCTTTCTGGTCTGTGCTGAAGCAGGGCATTCTGGCAGCCAAGTGGCTTGACCTTTATTAGTGAGCCTGGTACCCCCTCTCGGAACCACAGACTTAGAAATCGCCAGCTCAAATACAGTGCATAAAATATATTTATATAATATATTTATATATATATACCCTTATACACCATTATAATTAAAAATATCACAAAATTCTTCTAAGTCCCTCGGAAAGAGTGAAAGACGCGCACGTTCATTTTCAGAGCTCCTAGACCTTCCTATAAGAAGTTAGCCAAAAAGTAGCTTCGAAAAACGCTTAGGTTAAGTTTCAGAGTTGCTTCTAATGTACCAAAGCTGGATTTAGATATAATTTCACTCTCAAAATATTATGGCTGGTTGGAGACAGTCCGAACCAAAAATACCGAGTCCATGGTTCTGGGCGTATACTGGGGGGACGAGGACGACTCCCATTAACCCCTGACTATACCGGGGATACGCTTATCACAATGCCTTTCTGGTCTGTGCTGAAGCAGGGCATTCTGGCAGCCAAGTGGCTTGACCTTTATTAGTGAGCCTGGTTACCCCCTCTCGGAACCACAGACTTAGAAATCATCAGCTCATATACAGTGCATAAAATATATTTATTTATATATATTTATATATATACCCTTATACACCATTTTAATAAAAAATATCACAAAATTCTTCTAAGTCCCTCGGGAAGAGTGAAAGACGCGCACGTTCATTTTTAGAGCTCTTAGACCTTCCTATAAGAAGTTAGCCAAAAAGTAGCTTCGAAAAACGCTTAGGTTAAGTTTCAGAGTTGCTTCTAATGTACCAAAGCTGGATTTAGATATAATTTCACTCTCAAAACATTATGGCTGGTTGGAGACAGTCCGAACCACAAATACCGAGTCCATGGTTCTGGGCGTATACTGGGGGGACGAGGACGATTTACCATTAACCCCTGACTATACCGGGGATACGCTTATCACAATGCCTTTCTGGTCTGTGCTGAAGCAGGGCATTCTGGCAGCCAAGTGGCTTGACCTTTATTAGTGAGCCTGGTTACCCCCTCTCGGAACCACAGACTTAGAAATCATCAGCTCATATGCAGTGCATAAAATATATTTATATAATATATTTATATATATATACCCTTATACACCATTTTAATAAAAAATATCACAAAATTCTTCTAAGTCCCTCGGGAAGAGTGAAAGACGCGCACGTTCATTTTTAGAGCTCTTAGACCTTCCTATAAGAAGTTAGCCAAAAAGTAGCTTCGAAAAACGCTTAGGTTAAGTTTCAGAGTTGCTTCTAATGTACCAAAGCTGGACTTAGACATAATTTCACTCTCACAACATTATGGCTGGTTGGAGACAGTCCGAACCACAAGTACCGGGTCCATGGTTCTGGGCGTATACTGGGGGGACGGGGGGGACTCCCATTAACCCCTGACTATACCGGGGATACGCTTATCACAATGCCTTTCTGGTCTGTGCTGAAGCAGGGCATTCTGGCAGCCAAGTGGCTTGACCTTTTTTAGTGAGCCTGGTTACCCCCTCTCGGAACCACAGACTTAGAAATCGCCAGCTCATATACAGTGCACAAAATATATTTATATATATACCCTTATACACCATTTTAATAAAAAATATCACAAAATTCTTCTAAGTCCCTCGGGAAGAGTAAAAGACGCGCACGTTCATTTTCAGAGCTCCTAGACCTTCCTATAAGAAGTTAGCCAAAAAGTAGCTTCGAAAAACGCTTAGGTTAAGTTTCAGAGTTGCTTCTAATGTACCAAAGCTGGACTTAGACATAATTTCACTCTCACAACATTATGGCTGGTTGGAGACAGTCCGAACCACAAGTACCTGGTCCATGGTTCTGGGCGTATACTGGGGGAACGGGGACGACTCCCATTAACCCCTGACTATACCGGGGATACGCTTATCACAATGCCTTTCTGGTCTGTGCTGAAGCAGGGCATTCTGGCAGCCAAGTGGCTTGACCTTTATTAGTGAGCCTGGTTACCCCCTCTCGGAACCACAGACTTAGAAATCGCCAGCTCATATACAGTGCACAAAATATATTTATATATGTACGCTTATACACCATTTTAATAAAAAATATCACAAAATTCTTCTAAGTCCCTCGGGAAGAGTGAAAGACGCGCACGTTCATTTTCAGAGCTCCTAGACCTTCCTATAAGAAGTTAGCCAAAAAGTAGCTTCGAAAAACGCTTAGGTTAAGTTTCAGAGTTGCTTCTAATGTACCAAAGCTGGACTTAGACATAATTTCACTCTCACAACATTATGGCTGGTTGGAGACAGTCCGTACCACAAGTACCTGGTCCATGGTTCTGGGCGTATACTGGGGGGACGGGGACGACTCCCATTAACCCCTGACTATACCGGGGATACGCTTATCACAATGCCTTTCTGGTCTGTGCTGAAGCAGGGCATTCTGGCAGCCAAGTGGCTTGACCTTTATTAGTGAGCCTGGTTACCCCCTCTCGGAACCACAGACTTAGAAATCGCCAGCTCATATACAGTGCACAAAATATATTTATATATGTACGCTTATACACCATTTTAATAAAAAATATCACAAAATTCTTCTAAGTCCCTCGGGAAGAGTGAAAGACGCGCACGTTCATTTTCAGAGCTCCTAGACCTTCCTATAAGAAGTTAGCCAAAAAGTAGCTTCGAAAAACGCTTAGGTTAAGTTTCAGAGTTGCTTCTAATGTACCAAAGCTGGATTTAGATATAATTTCACTCTCAAAACATTATGGCTGGTTGGAGACAGTCCGAACCACAAATACCGAGTCCATGGTTCTGGGCGTATACTGGGGGTACGAGGACGACTCCCATTAACCCCTGACTATACCGGGGATACGCTTATCACAATGCCTTTCTGGTCTGTGCTGAAGCAGGGCATTCTGGCAGCCAAGTGGCTTGACCTTTATTAGTGAGCCTGGTTACCCCCTCTCGGAACCACAGACTTAGAAATCATCAGCTCATATACAGTGCATAAAATATATTTATATAATATATTTATATATATACCCTTATACACCATTTTAATAAAAAATATCACAAAATTCTTCTAAGTCCCTCGGGAAGAGTGAAAGACGCGCACGTTCATTTTTAGAGCTCTTAGACCTTCCTATAAGAAGTTAGCCAAAAAGTAGCTTCGAAAAACGCTTAGGTTAAGTTTCAGAGTTGCTTCTAATGTACCAAAGCTGGACTTAGACATAATTTCACTCTCACAACATTATGGCTGGTTGGAGACAGTCCGAACCACAAGTACCTGGTCCATGGTTCTGGGCGTATACTGGGGGGACGGGGACGACTCCCATTAACCCCTGACTATACCGGGGATACACTTATCACAATGCCTTTCTGGTCTGTGGTGAAGCAGGGCATTCTGGCAGCCAAGTGGCTTGACCTTTATTAGTGAGCCTGGTTACCCCCTCTCGGAACCACAGACTTAGAAATCGCCAGCTCATATACAGTGCACAAAATATATTTATATATATACCCTTATACACCATTTTAATAAAAAATATCACAAAATTCTTCTAAGTCCCTCGGGAAGAGTGAAAGACGCGCACGTTCATTTTCAGAGCTCCTAGACCTTCCTATAAGAAGTTAGCCAAAAAGTAGCTTCGAAAAACGCTTAGGTTAAGTTTCAGAGTTGCTTCTAATGTACCAAAGCTGGACTTAGACATAATTTCACTCTCACAACATTATGGCTGGTTGGAGACAGTCCGAACCACAAGTACCTGGTCCATGGTTCTGGCCGTATACTGGGGGGACGGGGACGACTCCTATTTACCCCTGACTATACCGGGGATACGCTTATCACAATGCCTTTCTGGTCTGTGCTGAAGCAGGGCATTCTGGCAGCAAAGTGGCTTGACCTTTTTTAGTGAGCCTGGTTACCCCCTCTCGGAACCACAGACTTAGAAATCGCCAGCTCATATACAGTGCATAAAATATATTTATATATATACCCTTATACACCATTTTAATAAAAAATATCACAAAATTCTTCTAAGTCCCTCGGGAAGAGTGAAAGACGCGCACGTTCATTTTCAGAGCTCCTAGACCTTCCTATAAGAAGTTAGCCAAAAAGTAGCTTCGAAAAACGCTTAGGTTAAGTTTCAGAGTTGCTTCTAATGTACCAAAGCTGGACTTAGACATAATTTGACTCTCACAACATTATGGCTGGTTGGAGACAGTCCGAACCACAAGTACCTGGTCCATGGTTTTGGGCGTATACTGGGGGGACGGGGACGACTCCCATTAACCCCTGACTTTACCGGGGATACGCTTATCACAATGCCTTTCTGGTCTGTGCTGAAGCAGGGCATTCTGGCAGCCAAGTGGCTTGACCTTTATTAGTGAGCCTGGTTACCCCCTCTCGGAACCACAGACTTAGAAATCGCCAGCTCATATACAGTGCACAAAATATATTTATATATATACCCTTATACACCATTTTAATAAAAAATATCACAAAATTCTTCTAAGTCCCTCGGGAAGAGTGAAAGACGCGCACGTTCATTTTCAGAGCTCCTAGACCTTCCTATAAGAAGTTAGCCAAAAAGTAGCTTCGAAAAACGCTTAGGTTAAGTTTCAGAGTTGCTTCTAATGTACCAAAGCTGGACTTAGACATAATTTCACTCTCACAACATTATGGCTGGTTGGAAACAGTCCGAACCACAAGTACCTGGTCCATGGTTCTGGCCGTATACTGGGGGGACGGGGACGACTCCCATTAACCCCTGACTATACCGGGGATACGCTTATCACAATGCCTTTCTGGTCTGTGCTGAAGCAGGGCATTCTGGCAGCCAAGTGGCTTGACCTTTTTTAGTGAGCCTGGTTACCCCCTCTCGGAACCACAGACTTAGAAATCGCCAGCTCATATACAGTGCATAAAATATATTTATATATATACCCTTATACACCATTTTAATAAAAAATATCACAAAATTCTTCTAAGTCCCTCGGGAAGAGTGAAAGACGCGCACGTTCATTTTCAGAGCTCCTAGACCTTCCTATAAGAAGTTAGCCAAAAAGTAGCTTCGAAAAACGCTTAGGTTAAGTTTCAGAGTTGCTTCTAATGTACCAAAGCTGGACTTAGACATAATTTCACTCTCACAACATTATGGCTGGTTGGAGACAGTCCGAACCACAAGTACCTGGTCCATGGTTCTGGCCGTATACTGGGGGGACGGGGGGGACTCCTATTAACCCCTGACTATACCGGGGATACGCTTATCACAATGCCTTTCTGGTCTGTGCTGAAGCAGGGCATTCTGGCAGCAAAGTGGCTTGACCTTTTTTAGTGAGCCTGGTTACCCCCTCTCGGAACCACAGACTTAGAAATCGCCAGCTCATATACAGTGCATAAAATATATTTATATATATACCCTTATACACCATTTTAATAAAAAATATCACAAAATTCTTCTAAGTCCCTCGGGAAGAGTGAAAGACGCGCACGTTCATTTTCAGAGCTCCTAGACCTTCCTATAAGAAGTTAGCCAAAAAGTAGCTTCGAAAAACGCTTAGGTTAAGTTTCAGAGTTGCTTCTAATGTACCAAAGCTGGACTTAGACATAATTTGACTCTCACAACATTATGGCTGGTTGGAGACAGTCCGAACCACAAGTACCTGGTCCATGGTTCTGGGCGTATACTGGGGGGACGGGGACGACTCCCATTAACCCCTGACTTTACCGGGGATACGCTTATCACAATGCCTTTCTGGTCTGTGCTGAAGCAGGGCATTCTGGCAGCCAAGTGGCTTGACCTTTATTAGTGAGCCTGGTTACCCCCTCTCGGAACCACAGACTTAGAAATCGCCAGCTCATATACAGTGCACAAAATATATTTATATATATACCCTTATACACCATTTTAATAAAAAATATCACAAAATTCTTCTAAGTCCCTCGGGAAGAGTGAAAGACGCGCACGTTCATTTTCAGAGCTCCTAGACCTTCCTATAAGAAGTTAGCCAAAAAGTAGCTTCGAAAAACGCTTAGGTTAAGTTTCAGAGTTGCTTCTAATGTACCAAAGCTGGACTTAGACATAATTTCACTCTCACAACATTATGGCTGGTTGGAGACAGTCCGAACCACAAGTACCGGGTCCATGGTTCTGGGTGTATACTGGGGGGACGGGGACGACTCCCATTAACCCCTGACTATACCGGGGGATACGCTTATCACAAAGCCTTTCTGGTCTGTGCTGAAGCAGGGCATTCTGGCAGCCAAGTGGCTTGACCTTTATTAGTGAGCCTGGTTACCCCCTCTCGGAACCACAGACTTAGAAATCGCCAGCTCATATACAGTGCATAAAATATATTTATATATATACTCTTATACACCATTTTAATAAAAAATATCACAAAATTCTTCTAAGTCCCTCGGGAAGAGTGAAAGACGCGCACGTTCATTTTCAGAGCTCCTAGACCTTCCTATAAGAAGTTAGCCAAAAAGTAGCTTCGAAAAACGCTTAGGTTAAGTTTCAGAGTTGCTTCTAATGTACCAAAGCTGGACTTAGAGATAATTTCACTCTCACAACATTATGGCTGGTTGGAGACAGTCCGAACCACAAGTACCTGGTCCATGGTTCTGGCCGTATTCTGGGGGGACGGGGACGACTCCCATTAACCCCTGACTATACCGGGGATACGCTTATCACAATGCCTTTCTGGTCTGTGCTGAAGCAGGGCATTCTGGCAGCCAAGTGGCTTGACCTTTTTTAGTGAGCCTGGTTACCCCCTCTCGGAACCACAGACTTAGAAATCGCCAGCTCATATACAGTGCATAAAATATATTTATATATATACCCTTATACACCATTTTAATAAAAAATATCACAAAATTATTCTAAGTCCCTCGGGAAGAGTGAAAGACGCGCACCTTCATTTTTAGAGCTCCTAGACCTTCCTATAAGAAGTTAGCCAAAAAGTAGCTTCGAAAAACGCTTAGGTTAAGTTTCAGAGTTGCTTCTAATGTACCAAAGCTGGACTTAGACATAATTTCACTCTCACAACATTATGGCTGGTTGGAGACAGTCCGAACCACAAGTACCGGGTCCATGGTTCTGGGCGTATACTGGGGGGACGGGGACGACTCCCATTAACCCCTGACTATACCGGGGATACGCTTATCACAATGCCTTTCTGGTCTGTGGTGAAGCAGGGCATTCTGGCAGCCAAGTGGCTTGACCTTTATTAGTGAGCCTGGTTACCCCCTCTCGGAACCACAGACTTAGAAATCGCCAGCTCATATACAGTGCATAAAATATATTTATATATATACCCTTATACACCATTTTAATAAAAAATATCACAAAATTCTTCTAAGTCCCTCGGGAAGAGTGAAAGACGCGCACGTTCATTTTCAGAGCTCCTAGACCTTCCTATAAGAAGTTAGCCAAAAAGTAGCTTCGAAAAACGCTTAGGTTAAGTTTCAGAGTTGCTTCTAATGTACCAAAGCTGGACTTAGACATAATTTCACTCTCACAACATTATGGCTGGTTGGAGACAGTCCGAACCACAAGTACCTGGTCCATGGTTCTGGCCGTATACTGGGGGGACGGGGACGACTCCTATTAACCCCTGACTATACCGGGGATACGCTTATCACAATGCCTTTCTGGTCTGTGCTGAAGCAGGGCATTCTGGCAGCAAAGTGGCTTGACCTTTTTTAGTGAGCCTGGTTACCCCCTCTCGGAACCACAGACTTAGAAATCGCCAGCTCATATACAGTGCATAAAATATATTTATATATATACCCTTATACACCATTTTAATAAAAAATATCACAAAATTCTTCTAAGTCCCTCGGGAAGAGTGAAAGACGCGCACGTTCATTTTCAGAGCTCCTAGACCTTCCTATAAGAAGTTAGCCAAAAAGTAGCTTCGAAAAACGCTTAGGTTAACTTTCAGAGTTGCTTCTAATGTACCAAAGCTGGACTTAGACATAATTTGACTCTCACAACATTATGGCTGGTTGGAGACAGTCCGAACCACAAGTACCTGGTCCATGGTTCTGGGCGTATACTGGGGGGACAGGGACGACTCCCATTAACCCCTGACTTTACCGGGGATACGCTTATCACAATGCCTTTCTGGTCTGTGCTGAAGCAGGGCATTCTGGCAGCCAAGTGGCTTGACCTTTATTAGTGAGCCTGGTTACCCCCTCTCGGAACCACAGACTTAGAAATCGCCAGCTCATATACAGTGCACAAAATATATTTATATATATACCCTTATACACCATTTTAATAAAAAATATCACAAAATTCTTCTAAGTCCCTCGGGAAGAGTGAACGACGCGCACGTTCATTTTCAGAGCTCCTAGACCTTCCTATAAGAAGTTAGCCAAAAAGTAGCTTCGAAAAACACTTAGGTTAAGTTTCAGAGTTGCTTCTAATGTACAAAAGCTGGACTTAGACATAATTTCACTCTCACAACATTATGGCTGGTTGGAGACAGTCCGAACCACAAGTACCTGGTCCATGGTTCTGGCCGTATACTGGGGGGACGGGGACGACTCCCATTAACCCCTGACTATACCGGGGATACGCTTATCACAATGCCTTTCTGGTCTGTGCTGAAGCAGGGCATTCTGGCAGCCAAGTGGCTTGACCTTTTTTTAGTGAGCCTGGTTACCCCCTCTCGGAACCACAGACTTAGAAATCGCCTGCTCATATACAGTGCATAAAATATATTTATATATATACCCTTATACACCATTTTAATAAAAAATATCACAAAATTCTTCTAAGTCCCTCGGGAAGAGTGAAAGACGCGCACGTTCATTTTCAGAGCTCCTAGACCTTCCTACAAGAAGTTAGCCAAAAAGTAGCTTCGAAAAACGCTTAGGATAAGTTTCAGAGTTGCTTCTAATGTACCAACGCTAGACTTAGACATAATTTCACTCTCACAACATTATGGCTGGTTGGAGACAGTCCGAACCACAAGTACCGGGTCCATGGTTCTGGGTGTATACTGGGGGGACGGGGACGACTCCCATTAACCCCTGACTATACCGGGGGATACGCTTATCACAAAGCCTTTCTGGTCTGTGCTGAAGCAGGGCATTCTGGCAGCCAAGTGGCTTGACCTTTATTAGTGAGCCTGGTTACCCCCTCTCGGAACCACAGACTTAGAAATCGCCAGCTCATATACAGTGCATAAAATATATTTATATATATACCCTTATACACCATTTTAATAAAAAATATCACAAAATTATTCTAAGTCCCTCGGGAAGAGTGAAAGACGCGCACCTTCATTTTTAGAGCTCCTAGACCTTCCTATAAGAAGTTAGCCAAAAAGTAGCTTCGAAAAACGCTTAGGTTAAGTTTCAGAGTTGCTTCTAATGTACCAAAGCTGGACTTAGACATAATTTCACTCTCACAACATTATGGCTGGTTGGAGACAGTCCGAACCACAAGTACCGGGTCCATGGTACTGGACGTATACTGGGGGGATGGGGACGACTCCCATTAACCCCTGACTATACCGGGGATACGCTTATCACAATGCCTTTCTGGTCTGTGCTGAAGCAGGGCATTCTGGCAGCCAAGTGGCTTGACCTTTTTTAGTGAGCCTGGTTACCCCCTCTCGGAACCACAGACTTAGAAATCGCCAGCTCATATACAGTGCATAAAATATATTTATATATATACCCTTATACACCATTTTAATAAAAAATATCACAAAATTATTCTAAGTCCCTCGGGAAGAGTGAAAGACGCGCACCTTCATTTTTAGAGCTCCTAGACCTTCCTATAAGAAGTTAGCCAAAAAGTAGCTTCGAAAAACGCTTAGGTTAAGTTTCAGAGTTGCTTCTAAAGTACCAAAGCTGGACTTAGACATAATTTCACTCTCACAACATTATGGCTGGTTGGAGACAGTCCGAACCACAAGTACCGGGTCCATGGTTCTGGGCGTATACTGGGGGGACGGGGACTACTCCCATTAACCCCTGACTATACCGGGGATACGCTTATCACAATGCCTTTCTGGTCTGTGGTGAAGCAGGGCATTCTGGCAGCCAAGTGGCTTGACCTTTATTAGTGAGCCTGGTTACCCCCTCTCGGAACCACAGACTTAGAAATCGCCAGCTCATATACAGTGCATAAAATATATTTATATATATACCCTTATACACCATTTTAATAAAAAATATCACAAAATTATTCTAAGTCCCTCGGGAAGAGTGAAAGACGCGCACCTTCATTTTTAGAGCTCCTAGACCTTCCTATAAGAAGTTAGCCAAAAAGTAGCTTCGAAAAACGCTTAGGTTAAGTTTCAGAGTTGCTTCTAATGTACCAAAGCTGGACTTAGACATAATTTCACTCTCACAACATTATGGCTGGTTGGAGACAGTCCGAACCACAAGTACCGGGTCCATGGTTCTGGGCGTATACTGGGGGGACGGGGACGACTCCCATTAACCCCTGACTATACCGGGGATACGCTTATCACAATGCCTTTCTGGTCTGTGGTGAAGCAGGGCATTCTGGCAGCCAAGTGGCTTGACCTTTATTAGTGAGCCTGGTTACCCCCTCTCGGAACCACAGACTTAGAAATCGCCAGCTCATATACAGTGCACAAAATATATTTATATATGTACGCTTATACACCATTTTAATAAAAAATATCACAAAATTCTTCTAAGTCCCTCGGGAAGAGTGAAAGACGCGCACGTTCATTTTCAGAGCTCCTAGACCTTCCTATAAGAAGTTAGCCAAAAAGTAGCTTCGAAAAACGCTTAGGTTAAGTTTCAGAGTTGCTTCTAATGTACCAAAGCTGGATTTAGATATAATTTCACTCTCAAAACATTATGGCTGGTTGGAGACAGTCCGAACCACAAATACCGAGTCCATGGTTCTGGGCGTATACTGGGGGGACGAGGACGACTCCCATTAACCCCTGACTATACCGGGGATACGCTTATCACAATGTCTTTCTGGTCTGTGCTGAAGCAGGGCATTCTGGCAGCCAAGTGGCTTGACCTTTATTAGTGAGCCTGGTTACCCCCTCTCGGAACCACAGACTTAGAAATCATCAGCTCATATACAGTGCATAAAATATATTTATATAATATATTTATATATATACCCTTATACACCATTTTAATAAAAAATATCACAAAATTCTTCTACTGTAAGTCCCTCGGGAAGAGTGAAAGACGCGCACGTTCATTTTTAGAGCTCTTAGACCTTCCTATAAGAAGTTAGCCAAAAAGTAGCTTCGAAAAACGCTTAGGTTAAGTTTCAGAGTTGCTTCTAATGTACCAAAGCTGGACTTAGACATAATTTCACTCTCACAACATTATGGCTGGTTGGAGACAGTCCGAACCACAAGTACCGGGTCCATGGTTCTGGGTGTATACTGGGGGGACGGGGACGACTCCCATTAACCCCTGACTATACCGGGGGATACGCTTATCACAAAGCCTTTCTGGTCTGTGCTGAAGCAGGGCATTCTGGCAGCCAAGTGGCTTGACCTTTATTAGTGAGCCTGGTTACCCCCTCTCGGAACCACAGACTTAGAAATCGCCAGCTCATATACAGTGCATAAAATATATTTATATATATACCCTTATACACCATTTTAATAAAAAATATCACAAAATTCTTCTAAGTCCCTCGGGAAGAGTGAAAGACGCGCACGTTCATTTTCAGAGCTCCTAGACCTTCCTATAAGAAGTTAGCCAAAAAGTAGCTTCGAAAAACGCTTAGGTTAAGTTTCAGAGTTGCTTCTAATGTACCAAAGCTGGACTTAGACATAATTTCACTCTCACAACATTATGGCTGGTTGGAGACAGTCCGAACCACAAGTACCTGGTCCATGGTTCTGGCCGTATTCTGGGGGGACGGGGACGACTCCCATTTACCCCTGACTATACCGGGGATACGCTTATCACAATGCCTTTCTGGTCTGTGCTGAAGCAGGGCATTCTGGCAGCCAAGTGGCTTGACCTTTTTTAGTGAGCCTGGTTACCCCCTCTCGGAACCACAGACTTAGAAATCGCCAGCTCATATACAGTGCATAAAATATATTTATATATATACCCTTATACACCATTTTAATAAAAAATATCACAAAATTATTCTAAGTCCCTCGGGAAGAGTGAAAGACGCGCACCTTCATTTTTAGAGCTCCTAGACCTTCCTATAAGAAGTTAGCCAAAAAGTAGCTTCGAAAAACGCTTAGGTTAAGTTTCAGAGTTGCTTCTAATGTACCAAAGCTGGACTTAGACATAATTTCACTCTCACAACATTATGGCTGGTTGGAGACAGTCCGAACCACAAGTACCGGGTCCATGGTTCTGGGCGTATACTGGGGGGACGGGGACGACTCCCATTAACCCCTGACTATACCGGGGATACGCTTATCACAATGCCTTTCTGGTCTGTGGTGAAGCAGGGCATTCTGGCAGCCAAGTGGCTTGACCTTTATTAGTGAGCCTGGTTATCCCCTCTCGGAACCACAGACTTAGAAATCGCCAGCTCATATACAGTGCATAAAATATATTTGTATATACTGTATACCCTTATACACCATTTTAATAAAAAATATCACAAAATTCTTCTAAGTCCCTCGGGAAGAGTGAAAAACGCGCACGTTCATTTTCAGAGCTCCTAGACCTTCCTATAAGAAGTTAGGCAAAAAGTAGCTTCGAAAAACGCTTAGGTTAAGTTTCAGAGTAGCTTGTAATGTACCAAAGCTGGACTTAGACATAATTTCACTCTCACAACATTATGGCTGGTTGGAGACAGTCCGAACCACAAGTACCTGGTCCATGGTTATGGGCGTATACTGGGGGGACGGGGACGACTCCCATTAACCCCTGACTATACCGGGGATACGCTTATCACAATGCCTTTCTGGTCTGTGCTGAAGCAGGGCATTCTGGCAGCCAAGTGGCTTGACCTTTTTTAGTGAGCCTGGTTACCCCCTCTCGGAACCACACACTTAGAAATCGCCAGCTCATATACAGTGCACAAAATATATTTATATATATACCCTTATACACCATTTTAATAAAAAATATCACAAAATTATTCTAAGTCCCTCGGGAAGAGTGAAAGACGCGCACCTTCATTTTTAGAGCTCCTAGACCTTCCTATAAGAAGTTAGCCAAAAAGTAGCTTCGAAAAACGCTTAGGTTAAGTTTCAGAGTTGCTTCTAATGTACCAAAGCTGGACTTAGACATAATTTCACTCTCACAACATTATGGCTGGTTGGAGACAGTCCGAACCACAAGTACCTGGTCCATGGTTCTGGCCGTATACTGGGGGGACGGGGACGACTCCTATTAACCCCTGACTATACCGGGGATACGCTTATCACAATGCCTTTCTGGTCTGTGCTGAAGCAGGGCATTCTGGCAGCCAAGTGGCTTGACCTTTATTAGTGAGCCTGGTTACCCCCTCTCGGAACCACAGACTTAGAAATCTCCAGCTCATATACAGTGCACAAAATATATTTATATATATACCCTTATACACCATTTTAATAAAAAATATCACAAAATTCTTCTAAGTCCCTCGGGAAGAGTGAAAGACGCGCACGTTCATTTTCAGAGCTCCTAGACCTTCCTATAAGAAGTTAGCCAAAAAGTAGCTTCGAAAAACGCTTAGGTTAAGTTTCAGAGTTGCTTCTAATGTACCAAAGCTGGACTTAGACATAATTTCACTCTCACAACATTATGGCTGGTTGGAGACAGTCCGAACCACAAGTACCTGGTCCATGGTTCTGGCCGTATACTGGGGGGACGGGGACGACTCCCATTAACCCCTGACTATACCGGGGATACGCTTATCACAATGCCTTTCTGGTCTGTGCTGAAGCAGGGCATTCTGGCAGCCAAGTGGCTTGACCTTTTTTAGTGAGCCTGGTTACCCCCTCTCGGAACCACAGACTTAGAAATCGCCAGCTCATATACAGTGCATAAAATATATTTATATATATATACCCTTATACACCATTTTAATAAAAAATATCACAAAATTCTTCTAAGTCCCTCGGGAAGAGTGAAAGACGCGCACGTTCATTTTCAGAGCTCCTAGACCTTCCTACAAGAAGTTAGCCAAAAAGTAGCTTCGAAAAACGCTTAGGATAAGTTTCAGAGTTGCTTCTAATGTACCAAAGCTGGACTTAGACATAATTTCACTCTCACAACATTATGGCTGGTTGGAGACCGTCCGAACCACAAGTACCGGGTCCATGGTTCTGGACGTATACTGGGGGGATGGGGACGACTCCCATTAACCCCTGACTATACCGGGGATACGCTTATCACAATGCCTTTCTGGTCTGTGCTGAAGCAGGGCATTCTGGCAGCCAAGTGGCTTGACCTTTTTTAGTGAGCCTGGTTACCCCCTCTCGGAACCACAGACTTAGAAATCGCCAGCTCATATACAGTGCATAAAATATATTTATATATATACCCTTATTCACCATTTTAATAAAAAATATCACAAAATTATTCTAAGTCCCTCGGGAATAGTGAAAGACGCGCACCTTCATTTTTAGAGCTCCTAGACCTTCCTATAAGAAGTTAGCCAAAAAGTAGCTTCGAAAAACGCTTAGGTTAAGTTTCAGAGTTGCTTCTAAAGTACCAAAGCTGGACTTAGACATAATTTCACTCTCACAACATTATGGCTGGTTGGAGACAGTCCGAACCACAAGTACCGGGTCCATGGTTCTGGGCGTATACTGGGGGGACGGGGACGACTCCCATTAACCCCTGACTATACCGGGGATACGCTTATCACAATGCCTTTCTGGTCTGTGGTGAAGCAGGGCATTCTGGCAGCCAAGTGGCTTGACCTTTTATTAGTGAGCCTGGTTACCCCCTCTCGGAACCACAGACTTAGAAATCGCCAGCTCATATACAGTGCATAAAATATATTTGTATATACTGTATACCCCTATACACCATTTTAATAAAAAATATCACAAAATTCTTCTAAGTCCCTCGGGAAGAGTGAAAAACGCGCACGTTCATTTTCAGAGCTCCTAGACCTTCCTATATGAAGTTAGGCAAAAAGTAGCTTCGAAAAACGCTTAGGTTAAGTTTCAGAGTAGCTTGTAATGTACCAAAGCTGGACTTAGACATAATTTCACTCTCACAACATTATGGCTGGTTGGAGACAGTCCGAACCACAAGTACCTGGTCCATGGTTATGGGCGTATACTGGGGGGACGGGGACGACTCCCATTAACCCCTGACTATACCGGGGATACGCTTATCACAATGCCTTTCTGGTCTGTGCTGAAGCAGGGCATTCTGGCAGCCAAGTGGCTTGACCTTTTTTAGTGAGCCTGGTTACCCCCTCTCGGAACCACACACTTAGAAATCGCCAGCTCATATACAGTGCACAAAATATATTTATATATATACCCTTATACACCATTTTAATAAAAAATATCACAAAATTCTTCTAAGTCCCTCGGGAAGAGTGAAAGACGCGCACGTTCATTTTCAGAGCTTCTAGACCTTCCTATAAGAAGTTAGCCAAAAAGTAGCTTCGAAAAACGCTTAGGTTAAGTTTCAGAGTTGCTTCTAATGTACCAAAGCTGGACTTAGACATAATTTCACTCTCACAACATTATGGCTGGTTGGAGACAGTCCGAACCACAAGTACCTGGTCCATGGTTCTGGCCGTATACTGGGGGGACGGGGACGACTCCTATTAACCCCTGACTATACCGGGGATACGCTTATCACAATGCCTTTCTGGTCTGTGCTGAAGCAGGGCATTCTGGCAGGCAAGTGGCTTGACCTTTTTTAGTGAGCCTGGTTACCCCCTCTCGGAACCACAGACTTAGAAATCGCCAGCTCATATACAGTGCATAAAATATATTTATATATATACCCTTATACACCATTTTAATAAAAAATATCACAAAATTCTTCTAAGTCCCTCGGGAAGAGTGAAAGACGCGCACCTTCATTTTCAGAGCTCCTAGACCTTCCTATAAGAAGTTAGCCAAAAAGTAGCTTCGAAAAACGCTTAGGTTAAGTTTCAGAGTTGCTTCTAATGTACCAAAGCTGGACTTAGACATAATTTGACTCTCACAACATTATGGCTGGTTGGAGACAGTCCGAACCACAAGTACCTGGTCCATGGTTCTGGGCGTATACTGGGGGGACGGGGACGACTCCCATTAACCCCTGACTTTACCGGGGATACGCTTATCACAATGCCTTTCTGGTCTGTGCTGAAGCAGGGCATTCTGGCAGCCAAGTGGCTTGACCTTTATTAGTGAGCCTGGTTACCCCCTCTCGGAACCACAGACTTAGAAATCGCCAGCTCATATACAGTGCACAAAATATATTTATATATATACCCTTATACACCATTTTAATAAAAAATATCACAAAATTCTTCTAAGTCCCTCGGGAAGAGTGAAAGACGCGCACGTTCATTTTCAGAGCTCCTAGACCTTCCTATAAGAAGTTAGCCAAAAAGTAGCTTCGAAAAACGCTTAGGTTAAGTTTCAGAGTTGCTTCTAATGTACCAAAGCTGGACTTAGACATAATTTCACTCTCACAACATTATGGCTGGTTGGAGACAGTCCGAACCACAAGTACCGGGTCCATGGTTCTGGACGTATACTGGGGGGATGGGGACGACTCCCATTAACCCCTGACTATACCGGGGATACGCTTATCACAATGCCTTTCTGGTCTGTGCTGAAGCAGGGCATTCTGGCAGCCAAGTGGCTTGACCTTTTTTAGTGAGCCTGGTTACCCCCTCTCGGAACCACACACTTAGAAATCGCCAGCTCATATACAGTGCACAAAATATATTTATATATATACCCTTATACACCATTTTAATAAAAAATATCACAAAATTCTTCTAAGTCCCTCGGGAAGAGTGAAAGACGCGCACGTTCATTTTCAGAGCTTCTAGACCTTCCTATAAGAAGTTAGCCAAAAAGTAGCTTCGAAAAACGCTTAGGTTAAGTTTCAGAGTTGCTTCTAATGTACCAAAGCTGGACTTAGACATAATTTCACTCTCACAACATTATGGCTGGTTGGAGACAGTCCGAACCACAAGTACCTGGTCCATGGTTCTGGCCGTATACTGGGGGGACGGGGACGACTCCTATTAACCCCTGACTATTCCGGGGATACGCTTATCACAATGCCTTTCTGGTCTGTGCTGAAGCAGGGCATTCTGGCAGGCAAGTGGCTTGACCTTTTTTAGTGAGCCTGGTTACCCCCTCTCGGAACCACAGACTTAGAAATCGCCAGCTCATATACAGTGCATAAAATATATTTATATATATACCCTTATACACCATTTTAATAAAAAATATCACAAAATTCTTCTAAGTCCCTCGGGAAGAGTGAAAGACGCGCACGTTCATTTTCAGAGCTCCTAGACCTTCCTATAAGAAGTTAGCCAAAAAGTAGCTTCGAAAAACGCTTAGGTTAAGTTTCAGAGTTGCTTCTAATGTACCAAAGCTGGACTTAGACATAATTTGACTCTCACAACATTATGGCTGGTTGGAGACAGTCCGAACCACAAGTACCTGGTCCATGGTTCTGGGCGTATACTGGGGGGACGGGGACGACTCCCATTAACCCCTGACTTTACCGGGGATACGCTTATCACAATGCCTTTCTGGTCTGTGCTGAAGCAGGGCATTCTGGCAGCCAAGTGGCTTGACCTTTATTAGTGAGCCTGGTTACCCCCTCTCGGAACCACAGACTTAGAAATCGCCAGCTCATATACAGTGCACAAAATATATTTATATATATACCCTTATACACCATTTTAATAAAAAATATCACAAAATTCTTCTAAGTCCCTCGGGAAGAGTGAAAGACGCGCACGTTCATTTTCAGAGCTCCTAGACCTTCCTATAAGAAGTTAGCCAAAAAGTAGCTTCGAAAAACGCTTAGGTTAAGTTTCAGAGTTGCTTCTAATGTACCAAAGCTGGACTTAGACATAATTTCACTCTCACAACATTATGGCTGGTTGGAGACAGTCCGAACCACAAGTACCGGGTCCATGGTTCTGGACGTATACTGGGGGGATGGGGACGACTCCCATTAACCCCTGACTATACCGGGGATACGCTTATCACAATGCCTTTCTGGTCTGTGCTGAAGCAGGGCATTCTGGCAGCCAAGTGGCTTGACCTTTTTTAGTGAGCCTGGTTACCCCCTCTCGGAACCACACACTTAGAAATCGCCAGCTCATATACAGTGCACAAAATATATTTATATATATACCCTTATTCACCATTTTAATAAAAAATATCACAAAATTCTTCTAAGTCCCTCGGGAAGAGTGAAAGACGCGCACGTTCATTTTCAGAGCTCCTAGACCTTCCTATAAGAAGTTAGGCAAAAAGTAGCTTCGAAAAACGCTTAGGTTAAGTTTCAGAGTAGCTTGTAATGTACCAAAGCTGGACTTAGACATAATTTCACTCTCACAACATTATGGCTGGTTGGAGACAGTCCGAACCACAAGTACCTGGTCCATGGTTATGGGCGTATACTGGGGGGACGGGGACGACTCCCATTAACCCCTGACTATACCGGGGATACGCTTATCACAATGCCTTTCTGGTCTGTGCTGAAGCAGGGCATTCTGGCAGCCAAGTGGCTTGACCTTTTTTAGTGAGCCTGGTTACCCCCTCTCGGAACCACACACTTAGAAATCGCCAGCTCATATACAGTGCACAAAATATATTTATATATATACCCTTATACACAATTTTAATAAAAAATATCACAAAATTCTTCTAAGTCCCTCGGGAAGAGTGAAAGACGCGCACGTTCATTTTCAGAGCTCCTAGACCTTCCTATAAGAAGTTAGCCAAAAAGTAGCTTCGAAAAACGCTTAGGTTAAGTTTCAGAGTTGCTTCTAATGTACCAAAGCTGGACTTAGACATAATTTCACTCTCACAACATTATGGCTGGTTGGAGACAGTCCGAACCACAAGTACTTGGTCCATGGTTCTGGCCGTATACTGGGGGGACGGGGACGACTCCTATTAACCCCTGACTATACCGGGGATACGCTTATCACAATGCCTTTCTGGTCTGTGCTGAAGCAGGGCATTCTGGCAGGCAAGTGGCTTGACCTTTTTTAGTGAGCCTGGTTACCCCCTCTCGGAACCACAGACTTAGAAATCGCCAGCTCATATACAGTGCATAAAATATATTTATATATATACCCTTATACACCATTTTAATAAAAAATATCACAAAATTCTTCTAAGTCCCTCGGGAAGAGTGAAAGACGCGCACGTTCATTTTCAGAGCTCCTAGACCTTCCTATAAGAAGTTAGCCAAAAAGTAGCTTCGAAAAACGCTTAGGTTAAGTTTCAGAGTTGCTTCTAATGTACCAAAGCTGGACTTAGACATAATTTCACTCTCACAACATTATGGCTGGTTGGAGACAGTCCGAACCACAAGTACCTGGTCCATGGTTCTGGGCGTATACTGGGGGGACGGGGACGACTCCCATTAACCCCTGACTTTACCGGGGATACGCTTATCACAATGCCTTTCTGGTCTGTGCTGAAGCAGGGCATTCTGGCAGCCAAGTGGCTTGACCTTTATTAGTGAGCCTGGTTACCCCCTCTCGGAACCACAGACTTAGAAATCGCCAGCTCATATACAGTGCACAAAATATATTTATATATATACCCTTATACACCATTTTAATAAAAAATATCACAAAATTCTTCTAAGTCCCTCGGGAAGAGTGAAAGACGCGCACCTTCATTTTTAGAGCTCCTAGACCTTCCTATAAGAAGTTAGCCAAAAAGTAGCTTCGAAAAACGCTTAGGTTAAGTTTCAGAGTTGCTTCTAAAGTACCAAAGCTGGACTTAGACATAATTTCACTCTCACAACATTATGGCTGGTTGGAGACAGTCCGAACCACAAGTACCGGGTCCATGGTTCTGGGCGTATACTGGGGGGACGGGGACGACTCCCATTAACCCCTGACTATACCGGGGATACGCTTATCACAATGCCTTTCTGGTCTGTGGTGAAGCAGGGCATTCTGGCAGCCAAGTGGCTTGACCTTTATTAGTGAGCCTGGTTACCCCCTCTCGGAACCACAGACTTAGAAATCGCCAGCTCATATACAGTGCATAAAATATATTTGTATATACTGTATACCCTTATACACCATTTTAATAAAAAATATCACAAAATTCTTCTAAGTCCCTCGGGAAGAGTGAAAAACGCGCACGTTCATTTTCAGAGCTCCTAGACCTTCCTATAAGAAGTTAGGCAAAAAGTAGCTTCGAAAAACGCTTAGGTTAAGTTTCAGAGTAGCTTGTAATGTACCAAAGCTGGACTTAGACATAATTTCACTCTCACAACATTATGGCTGGTTGGAGACAGTCCGAACCACAAGTACCTGGTCCATGGTTATGGGCGTATACTGGGGGGACGGGGACGACTCCCATTAACCCCTGACTATACCGGGGATACGCTTATCACAATGCCTTTCTGGTCTGTGCTGAAGCAGGGCATTCTGGCAGCCAAGTGGCTTGACCTTTTTTAGTGAGCCTGGTTACCCCCTCTCGGAACCACACACTTAGAAATCGCCAGCTCATATACAGTGCACAAAATATATTTATATATATACCCTTATACACCATTTTAATAAAAAATATCACAAAATTCTTCTAAGTCCCTCGGGAAGAGTGAAAGACGCGCACGTTCATTTTCAGAGCTCCTAGACCTTCCTATAAGAAGTTAGCCAAAAAGTAGCTTCGAAAAACGCTTAGGTTAAGTTTCAGAGTTGCTTCTAATGTACCAAAGCTGGACTTAGACATAATTTCACTCTCACAACATTATGGCTGGTTGGAGACAGTCCGAACCACAAGTACCTGGTCCATGGTTCTGGCCGTATACTGGGGGGACGGGGACGACTCCTATTAACCCCTGACTATACCGGGGATACGCTTATCACAATGCCTTTCTGGTCTGTGCTGAAGCAGGGCATTCTGGCAGCCAAGTGGCTTGACCTTTTTTAGTGAGCCTGGTTACCCCCTCTCGGAACCACAAACTTAGAAATCGCCAGCTCATATACAGTGCATAAAATATATTTATATATATACCCTTATACACCATTTTAATAAAAAATATCACAAAATTCTTCTAAGTCCCTCGGGAAGAGTGAAAGACGCGCACGTTCATTTTCAGAGCTCCTAGACCTTCCTATAAGAAGTTAGCCAAAAAGTAGCTTCGAAAAACGCTTAGGTTAAGTTTCAGAGTTGCTTCTAATGTACCAAAGCTGGACTTAGACATAATTTGACTCTCACAACATTATGGCTGGTTGGAGACAGTCCGAACCACAAGTATCTGGTCCATGGTTCTGGGCGTATACTGGGGGGACGGGGACGACTCCCATTAACCCCTGACTCTACCGGGGATACGCTTATCACAATGCCTTTCTGGTCTGTGCTGAAGCAGGGCATTCTGGCAGCCAAGTGGCTTGACCTTTTTTAGTGAGCCTGGTTACCCCCTCTCGGAACCACAGACTTAGAAATCGCCAGCTCATATACAGTGCATAAAATATATTTATATATATACCCTTATACACCATTTTAATAAAAAATATCACAAAATTCTTCTAAGTCCCTCGGGAAGAGTGAAAGACGCGCACGTTCATTTTCAGAGCTCCTAGACCTTCCTACAAGAAGTTAGCCAAAAAGTAGCTTCGAAAAACGCTTAGGATAAGTTCAGAGTTGCTTCTAATGTACCAAAGCTGGACTTAGACATAATTTCACTCTCACAACATTATGGCTGGTTGGAGACAGTCCGAACCACAAGTACCGGGTCCATGGTTCTGGGTGTATACTGGGGGGACGGGGACGACTCCCATTAACCCCTGACTATACCGGGGGATACGCTTATCACAAAGCCTTTCTGGTCTGTGCTGAAGCAGGGCATTCTGGCAGCCAAGTGGCTTGACCTTTATTAGTGAGCCTGGTTACCCCCTCTCGGAACCACAGACTTAGAAATCGCCAGCTCATATACAGTGCATAAAATATATTTATATATATACCCTTATACACCATTTTAATAAAAAATATCACAAAATTCTTCTAAGTCCCTCGGGAAGAGTGAAAGACGCGCACGTTCATTTTCAGAGCTCCTAGACCTTCCTATAAGAAGTTAGCCAAAAAGTAGCTTCGAAAAACGCTTAGGTTAAGTTTCAGAGTTGCTTCTAATGTACCAAAGCTGGACTTAGACATAATTTCACTCTCACAACATTATGGCTGGTTGGAGACAGTCCGAACCACAAGTACCTGGTCCATGGTTCTGGCCGTATTCTGGGGGGACGGGGACGACTCCCATTAACCCCTGACTATACCGGGGATACGCTTATCACAATGCCTTTCTGGTCTGTGCTGAAGCAGGGCATTCTGGCAGCCAAGTGGCTTGACCTTTTTAGTGAGCCTGGTTACCCCCTCTCGGAACCACAGACTTAGAAATCGCCAGCTCATATACAGTGCATAAAATATATTTATATATATACCCTTATACACCATTTTAATAAAAAATATCACAAAATTATTCTAAGTCCCTCGGGAAGAGTGAAAGACGCGCACCTTCATTTTTAGAGCTCCTAGACCTTCCTATAAGAAGTTAGCCAAAAAGTAGCTTCGAAAAACGCTTAGGTTAAGTTTCAGAGTTGCTTCTAATGTACCAAAGCTGGACTTAGACATAATTTCACTCTCACAACATTATGGCTGGTTGGAGACAGTCCGAACCACAAGTACCGGGTCCATGGTTCTGGGCGTATACTGGGGGGACGGGGACGACTCCCATTAACCCCTGACTATACCGGGGATACGCTTATCACAATGCCTTTCTGGTCTGTGGTGAAGCAGGGCATTCTGGCAGCCAAGTGGCTTGACCTTTATTAGTGAGCCTGGTTACCCCCTCTCGGAACCACAGACTTAGAAATCGCCAGCTCATATACAGTGCACAAAATATATTTATATATGTACGCTTATACACCATTTTAATAAAAAATATCACAAAATTATTCTAAGTCCCTCGGGAAGAGTGAAAGACGCGCACGTTCATTTTCAGAGCTCCTAGACCTTCCTATAAGAAGTTAGCCAAAAAGTAGCTTCGAAAAACGCTTAGGTTAAGTTTCAGAGTTGCTTCTAATGTACAAAAGCTGGACTTAGACATAATTTCACTCTCACAACATTATGGCTGGTTGAAGACAGTACGAACCACAAGTACCTGGTCCATGGTTCTGTGCGTATACTGGGGGGACGGGGACGACTCCCATTAACCCCTGACTATACCGGGGATACGCTTATCACAATGCCTTTCTGGTCTGTGCTGAAGCAGGGCATTCTGGCAGCCAAGTGGCTTGACCTTTATTAGTGAGCCTGGTACCCCCTCTCGGAACTACAGACTTAGAAATCGCCAGCTCAAATACAGTGCATAAAATATA
This sequence comes from Ascaphus truei, assembly GCF_040206685.1. Taxonomy (NCBI): domain Eukaryota; kingdom Metazoa; phylum Chordata; class Amphibia; order Anura; family Ascaphidae; genus Ascaphus; species Ascaphus truei. The sequence goes on along the minus strand of NW_027456730.1, from coordinate 967,510 downwards.
TTTATATAATATATTTATATATATATACCCTTATACACCATTATAATTAAAAATATCACAAAATTCTTCTAAGTCCCTCGGAAAGAGTGAAAGACGCGCACGTTCATTTTCAGAGCTCCTAGACCTTCCTATAAGAAGTTAGCCAAAAAGTAGCTTCGAAAAACGCTTAGGTTAAGTTTCAGAGTTGCTTCTAATGTACCAAAGCTGGATTTAGATATAATTTCACTCTCAAAACATTATGGCTGGTTGAAGACAGTCCGAACCACAAATACCGAGTCCATGGTTCTGGGCGTATACTGTGGGGACGAGGACGACTCCCATTAACCCCTGACTATACCGGGGATACGCTTATCACAATGCCTTCCTGGTCTGTGCTGAAGCAGGGCATTCTGGCAGCCAAGTGGCTTGACCTTTATTAGTGAGCCTGGTTACCCCCTCTCGGAACCACAGACTTAGAAATCATCAGCTCATATACAGTGCATAAAATATATTTATATAATATATTTATATATATACCCTTATACACCATTTTAATAAAAAATATCACAAAATTCTTCTAAGTCCCTCGGGAAGAGTGAAAGACGCGCACGTTCATTTTTAGAGCTCTTAGACCTTCCTATAAGAAGTTAGCCAAAAAGTAGCTTCGAAAAACGCTTAGGTTAAGTTTCAGAGTTGCTTCTAATGTACCAAAGCTGGACTTAGACATAATTTCACTCTCACAACATTATGGCTGGTTGGAGACAGTCCGAACCACAAGTACCGGGTCCATGGTTCTGGGTGTATACTGGGGGGACGGGGACGACTCCCATTAACCCCTGACTATACCGGGGGATACGCTTATCACAAAGCCTTTCTGGTCTGTGCTGAAGCAGGGCATTCTGGCAGCCAAGTGGCTTGACCTTTATTAGTGAGCCTGGTTACCCCCTCTCGGAACCACAGACTTAGAAATCGCCAGCTCATATACAGTGCATAAAATATATTTATATATATACCCTTATACACCTTTTTAATAAAAAATATCACACAATTCTTCTAAGTCCCTCGGGATGAGTGAAAGACGCGCACGTTCATTTTCAGAGCTCCTAGACCTTCCTATAAGAAGTTAGCCAAAAAGTAGCTTCGAAAAACGCTTAGGTTAAGTTTCAGAGTTGCTTCTAATGTACCAAAGCTGGACTTAGACATAATTTCACTCTCACAACATTATGGCTGGTTGGAGACAGTCCGAACCACAAGTACCTGGTCCATGGTTCTGGCCGTATTCTGGGGGGACGGGGAAGACTCCCATTAACCCCTGACTATACCGGGGATACGCTTATCACAATGCCTTTCTGGTCTGTGCTGAAGCAGGGCATTCTGGCAGCCAAGTGGCATGACCTTTTTTAGTGAGCCTGGTTACCCCCTCTCGGAACCACAGACTTAGAAATCGCCAGCTCATATACAGTGCATAAAATATATTTATATATATACCCTTATACACCATTTTAATAAAAAATATCACAAAATTATTCTAAGTCCCTCGGGAAGAGTGAAAGACGCGCACCTTCATTTTTAGAGCTCCTAGACCTTCCTATAAGAAGTTAGCCAAAAAGTAGCTTCGAAAAACGCTTAGGTTAAGTTTCACAGTTGCTTCTAATGTACCAAAGCTGGACTTAGACATAATTTCACTCTCACAACATTATGGCTGGTTGGAGACAGTCCGAACCACAAGTACCGGGTCCATGGTTCTGGGCGTATACTGGGGGGACGGGGACGACTCCCATTAACCCCTGACTATACCGGGGATACGCTTATCACAATGCCTTTCTGGTCTGTGGTGAAGCAGGGCATTCTGGCAGCCAAGTGGCTTGACCTTTATTAGTGAGCCTGGTTACCCCCTCTCGGAACCACAGACTTAGAAATCGCCAGCTCATATACAGTGCATAAAATATATTTGTATATACTGTATACCCTTATACACCATTTTAATAAAAAATATCACAAAATTCTTCTAAGTCCCTCGGGAAGAGTGAAAGACGCGCACCTTCATTTTCAGAGCTCCTAGACCTTCCTATAAGAAGTTAGGCAAAAAGTAGCTTCGAAAAACGCTTAGGTTAAGTTTCAGAGTTGCTTCTAATGTACCAAAGCTGGACTTAGACATAATTTCACTCTCACAACATTATGGCTGGTTGGAGACAGTCCGAACCACAAGTACCTGGTCCATGGTTATGGGCGTATACTGGGGGGACGGGGACGACTCCCATTAACCCCTGACTATACCGGGGATACGCTTATCACAATGCCTTTCTGGTCTGTGCTGAAGCAGGGCATTCTGGCAGCCAAGTGGCTTGACCTTTTTTAGTGAGCCTGGTTACCCCCTCTCGGAACCACACACTTAGAAATCGCCAGCTCATATACAGTGCACAAAATATATTTATATATATACCCTTATACACCATTTTAATAAAAAATATCACAAAATTCTTCTAAGTCCCTCGGGAAGAGTGAAAGACGCGCACGTTCATTTTCAGAGCTTCTAGACCTTCCTATAAGAAGTTAGCCAAAAAGTAGCTTCGAAAAACGCTTAGGTTAAGTTTCAGAGTTGCTTCTAATGTACCAAAGCTGGACTTAGACATAATTTCACTCTCACAACATTATGGCTGGTTGGAGACAGTCCGAACCACAAGTACCTGGTCCATGGTTCTGGCCGTATACTGGGGGGACGGGGACGACTCCTATTAACCCCTGACTATACCGGGGATACGCTTATCACAATGCCTTTCTGGTCTGTGCTGAAGCAGGGCATTCTGGCAGCCAAGTGGCTTGACCTTTTTTAGTGAGCCTGGTTACCCCCTCTCGGAACCACAGACTTAGAAATCGCCAGCTCATATACAGTGCATAAAATATATTTATATATATACCCTTATACACCGTTTTAATAAAAAATATCACAAAATTCTTCTAAGTCCCTCGGGAAGAGTGAAAGACGCGCACATTCATTTTCAGAGCTCCTAGACCTTCCTATAAGAAGTTAGCCAAAAAGTAGCTTCGAAAAACGCTTAGGTTAAGTTTCAGAGTTGCTTCTAATGTACCAAAGCTGGACTTAGACATAATTTCACTCTCACAACATTATGGCTGGTTGGAGACAGTCCGAACCACAAGTACCGGGTCCATGGTTCTGGGCGTATACTGGGGGGACGGGGACGACTCCCATTAACCCCTGACTATACCGGGGATACGCTTATCACAATGCCTTTCTGGTCTGTGGTGAAGCAGGGCATTCTGGCAGCCAAGTGGCTTGACCTTTATTAGTGAAACCTGGTTACCCCCTCACGGAACCACAGACTTAGAAATCGCCAGCTCATATACAGTGCATAAAATATATTTATATATATACCCTTATACACCATTTTAATAAAAAATATCACAAAATTCTTCTAAGTCCCTCGGGAAGAGTGAAAGACGCGCACGTTCATTTTCAGAGCTCCTAGACCTTCCTATAAGAAGTTAGCCAAAAAGTAGCTTCGAAAAACGCTTAGGTTAAGTTTCAGAGTTGCTGCTAATGTACCAAAGCTGGACTTAGACATAATTTCACTCTCACAACATTATGGCTGGTTGGAGACAGTCCGAACCACAAGTACCGGGTCCATGGTTCTGGGCGTATACTGGGGGGACGGGGACGACTCCCATCAACCCCTGACTATACCGGGGATACGCTTATCACAATGCCTTTCTGGTCTGTGCTGAAGCAGGGCATTCTGGCAGCCAAGTGGCTTGACCTTTATTAGTGAGCCTGGTTACCCCCTCTCGGAACCACAGACTTAGAAATCGCCAGCTCATATACAGTGCATAAAATATATTTATATATATACCCTTATACACCATTTTAATAAAAAATATCACAAAATTCTTCTAAGTCCCTCGGGAAGAGTGAAAGACGCGCACGTTCATTTTCAGAGCTCTTAGACCTTCCTATAAGAAGTTAGCCAAAAAGTAGCTTCGAAAAACGCTTAGGTTAAGTTTCAGAGTTGCTTCTAATGTACCAAAGCTGGACTTAGACATAATTTCACTCTCACAACATTATGGCTGGTTGGAGACAGTCCGAACCACAAGTACCGGGTCCATGGTTCTGGGCGTATACTGGGGGGACGGGGACGACTCCCATCAACCCCTGACTATACCGGGGATACGCTTATCACAATGCCTTTCTGGTCTGTGCTGAAGCAGGGCATTCTGGCAGCCAAGTGGCTTGACCTTTATTAGTGAGCCTGGTTACCCCCTCTCGGAACCACAGACTTAGAAATCGCCAGCTCATATACAGTGCATAAAATATATTTATATATATACCCTTATACACCATTTTAATAAAAAATATCACAAAATTCTTCTAAGTCCCTCGGGAAGAGTGAAAGACGCGCACGTTCATTTTCAGAGCTCCTAGACCTTCCTATAAGAAGTTAGCCAAAAAGTAGCTTCGAAAAACGCTTAGGTTAAGTTTCAGAGTTGCTTCTAATGTACCAAAGCTGGACTTAGACATAATTTCACTCTCACAACATTATGGCTGGTTTGAGACAGTCCGAACCACAAGTACCGGGTCCATGGTTCTGGGCGTATACTGGGGGGACGGGGACGACTCCCATTAACCCCTGACTATACCTGGGATACGCTTATCACAATGCCTTTCTGGTCTGTGCTGAAGCAGGGCATTCTGGCAGTCAAGTGGCTTGACCTTTATTAGTGAGCCTGGTTACCCCCTCACGGAACCACAGACTTAGAAATCGCCAGCTCATATACAGTGCATAAAATATATTTATATATATACCCTTATACACCATTTTAATAAAAAATATCACAAAATTCTTCTAAGTCCCTCGGGAAGAGTGAAAGACGCGCACGTTCATTTTCAGAGCTCCTAGACCTTCCTATAAGAAGTTAGCCAAAAAGTAGCTTCGAAAAACGCTTAGGTTAAGTTTCAGAGTTGCTTCTAATGTACCAAAGCTGGACTTAGACATAATTTCACTCTCACAACATTATGGCTGGTTGGAGACAGTCCGAACCACAAGTACCTGGTCCATGGTTCTGGCCGTATTCTGGGGGGACGGGGAAGACTCCCATTAACCCCTGACTATACCGGGGATACGCTTATCACAATGCCTTTCTGGTCTGTGCTGAAGCAGGGCATTCTGGCAGCCAAGTGGCATGACCTTTTTTAGTGAGCCTGGTTACCCCCTCTCGGAACCACAGACTTAGAAATCGCCAGCTCATATACAGTGCATAAAATATATTTATATATATACCCTTATACACCATTTTAATAAAAAATATCACAAAATTATTCTAAGTCCCTCGGGAAGAGTGAAAGACGCGCACCTTCATTTTTAGAGCTCCTAGACCTTCCTATAAGAAGTTAGCCAAAAAGTAGCTTCGAAAAACGCTTAGGTTAAGTTTCACAGTTGCTTCTAATGTACCAAAGCTGGACTTAGACATAATTTCACTCTCACAACATTATGGCTGGTTGGAGACAGTCCGAACCACAAGTACCGGGTCCATGGTTCTGGGCGTATACTGGGGGGACGGGGACGACTCCCATTAACCCCTGACTATACCGGGGATACGCTTATCACAATGCCTTTCTGGTCTGTGGTGAAGCAGGGCATTCTGGCAGCCAAGTGGCTTGACCTTTATTAGTGAGCCTGGTTACCCCCTCTCGGAACCACAGACTTAGAAATCGCCAGCTCATATACAGTGCATAAAATATATTTGTATATACTGTATACCCTTATACACCATTTTAATAAAAAATATCACAAAATTCTTCTAAGTCCCTCGGGAAGAGTGAAAGACGCGCACCTTCATTTTCAGAGCTCCTAGACCTTCCTATAAGAAGTTAGGCAAAAAGTAGCTTCGAAAAACGCTTAGGTTAAGTTTCAGAGTTGCTTCTAATGTACCAAAGCTGGACTTAGACATAATTTCACTCTCACAACATTATGGCTGGTTGGAGACAGTCCGAACCACAAGTACCTGGTCCATGGTTATGGGCGTATACTGGGGGGACGGGGACGACTCCCATTAACCCCTGACTATACCGGGGATACGCTTATCACAATGCCTTTCTGGTCTGTGCTGAAGCAGGGCATTCTGGCAGCCAAGTGGCTTGACCTTTTTTAGTGAGCCTGGTTACCCCCTCTCGGAACCACACACTTAGAAATCGCCAGCTCATATACAGTGCACAAAATATATTTATATATATACCCTTATACACCATTTTAATAAAAAATATCACAAAATTCTTCTAAGTCCCTCGGGAAGAGTGAAAGACGCGCACGTTCATTTTCAGAGCTTCTAGACCTTCCTATAAGAAGTTAGCCAAAAAGTAGCTTCGAAAAACGCTTAGGTTAAGTTTCAGAGTTGCTTCTAATGTACCAAAGCTGGACTTAGACATAATTTCACTCTCACAACATTATGGCTGGTTGGAGACAGTCCGAACCACAAGTACCTGGTCCATGGTTCTGGCCGTATACTGGGGGGACGGGGACGACTCCTATTAACCCCTGACTATACCGGGGATACGCTTATCACAATGCCTTTCTGGTCTGTGCTGAAGCAGGGCATTCTGGCAGCCAAGTGGCTTGACCTTTTTTAGTGAGCCTGGTTACCCCCTCTCGGAACCACAGACTTAGAAATCGCCAGCTCATATACAGTGCATAAAATATATTTATATATATACCCTTATACACCGTTTTAATAAAAAATATCACAAAATTCTTCTAAGTCCCTCGGGAAGAGTGAAAGACGCGCACATTCATTTTCAGAGCTCCTAGACCTTCCTATAAGAAGTTAGCCAAAAAGTAGCTTCGAAAAACGCTTAGGTTAAGTTTCAGAGTTGCTGCTAATGTACCAAAGCTGGACTTAGACATAATTTCACTCTCACAACATTATGGCTGGTTGGAGACAGTCCGAACCACAAGTACCGGGTCCATGGTTCTGGGCGTATACTGGGGGGACGGGGACGACTCCCATCAACCCCTGACTATACCGGGGATACGCTTATCACAATGCCTTTCTGGTCTGTGCTGAAGCAGGGCATTCTGGCAGCCAAGTGGCTTGACCTTTATTAGTGAGCCTGGTTACCCCCTCTCGGAACCACAGACTTAGAAATCGCCAGCTCATATACAGTGCATAAAATATATTTATATATATACCCTTATACACCATTTTAATAAAAAATATCACAAAATTCTTCTAAGTCCCTCGGGAAGAGTGAAAGACGCGCACGTTCATTTTCAGAGCTCCTAGACCTTCCTATAAGAAGTTAGCCAAAAAGTAGCTTCGAAAAACGCTTAGGTTAAGTTTCAGAGTTGCTTCTAATGTACCAAAGCTGGACTTAGACATAATTTCACTCTCACAACATTATGGCTGGTTTGAGACAGTCCGAACCACAAGTACCGGGTCCATGGTTCTGGGCGTATACTGGGGGGACGGGGACGACTCCCATTAACCCCTGACTATACCTGGGATACGCTTATCACAATGCCTTTCTGGTCTGTGCTGAAGCAGGGCATTCTGGCAGTCAAGTGGCTTGACCTTTATTAGTGAGCCTGGTTACCCCCTCACGGAACCACAGACTTAGAAATCGCCAGCTCATATACAGTGCATAAAATATATTTATATATATACCCTTATACACCATTTTAATAAAAAATATCACAAAATTCTTCTAAGTCCCTCGGGAAGAGTGAAAGACGCGCACGTTCATTTTCAGAGCTCCTAGACCTTCCTATAAGAAGTTAGCCAAAAAGTAGCTTCGAAAAACGCTTAGGTTAAGTTTCAGAGTTGCTTCTAATGTACCAAAGCTGGACTTAGACATAATTTCACTCTCACAACATTATGGCTGGTTGGAGACAGTCCGAACCACAAGTACCGGGTCCATGGTTCTGGCCGTATACTGGGGGGATGGGGACGACTCCCATTAACCCCTGACTATACCGGGGATACGCTTATCACAATGCCTTTCTGGTCTGTGCTGAAGCAGGGCATTCTGGCAGCCAAGTGGCTTGACCTTTTTTAGTGAGCCTGGTTACCCCCTCTCGGAACCACAGACTTAGAAATCGCCAGCTCATATACAGTGCATAAAATATATTTATATATATACCCTTATACACCATTTTAATAAAAAATATCACAAAATTATTCTAAGTCCCTCGGGAAGAGTGAAAGACGCGCACGTTCATTTTCAGAGCTCCTAGACCTTCCTATAAGAAGTTAGCCAAAAAGTAGCTTCGAAAAACGCTTAGGTTAAGTTTCAGAGTTGCTTCTAATGTACCAAAGCTGGACTTAGACATAATTTCACTCTCACAACATTATGGCTGGTTGGAGACAGTCCGAACCACAAGTACCGGGTCCATGGTTCTGGGCGTATACTGGGGGGACGGGGACGACTCCCATCAACCCCTGACTATACCGGGGATACGCTTATCACAATGCCTTTCTGGTCTGTGCTGAAGCAGGGCATTCTGGCAGCCAAGTGGCTTGACCTTTATTAGTGAGCCTGGTTACCCCCTCACGGAACCACAGACTTAGAAATCGCCAGCTCATATACAGTGCATAAAATATATTTATATATATACCCTTATACACCATTTTAATAAAAAATATCACAAAATTCTTCTAAGTCCCTCGGGAAGAGTGAAAGACGCGCACGTTCATTTTCAGAGCTCCTAGACCTTCCTATAAGAAGTTAGCCAAAAAGTAGCTTCGAAAAACGCTTAGGTTAAGTTTCAGAGTTGCTTCTAATGTACCAAAGCTGGACTTAGACATAATTTCACTCTCACAACATTATGGCTGGTTTGAGACAGTCCGAACCACAAGTACCGGGTCCATGGTTCTGGGCGTATACTGGGGGGACGGGGACGACTCCCATTAACCCCTGACTATACCTGGGATACGCTTATCACAATGCCTTTCTGGTCTGTGCTGAAGCAGGGCATTCTGGCAGTCAAGTGGCTTGACCTTTATTAGTGAACCTGGTTACCCCCTCACGGAACCACAGACTTAGAAATCGCCAGCTCATATACAGTGCATAAAATATATTTATATATATACCCTTATACACCATTTTAATAAAAAATATCACAAAATTCTTCTAAGTCCCTCGGGAAGAGTGAAAGACGCGCACGTTCATTTTCAGAGCTCCTAGACCTTCCTATAAGAAGTTAGCCAAAAAGTAGCTTCGAAAAACGCTTAGGTTAAGTTTCAGAGTTGCTTCTAATGTACCAAAGCTGGACTTAGACATAATTTCACTCTCACAACATTATGGCTGGTTGGAGACAGTCCGAACCACAAGTACCGGGTCCATGGTTCTGGCCGTATACTGGGGGGATGGGGACGACTCCCATTAACCCCTGACTATACCGGGGATACGCTTATCACAATGCCTTTCTGGTCTGTGCTGAAGCAGGGCATTCTGGCAGCCAAGTGGCTTGACCTTTTTTAGTGAGCCTGGTTACCCCCTCTCGGAACCACAGACTTAGAAATCGCCAGCTCATATACAGTGCATAAAATATATTTATATATATATACCCTTATACACCATTTTAATAAAAAATATCACAAAATTCTTCTAAGTCCCTCGGGAAGAGTGAAAGACGCGCACGTTCATTTTCAGAGCTCCTAGACCTTCCTATAAGAAGTTAGCCAAAAAGTAGCTTCGAAAAACGCTTAGGTTAAGTTTCAGAGTTGCTTCTAATGTACCAAAGCTGGACTTAGACATAATTTCACTCTCACAACATTATGGCTGGTTGGAGACAGTCCGAACCACAAGTACCGGGTCCATGGTTCTGGCCGTATACTGGGGGGACGTGGACGACTCCCATTAACCCCTGACTATACCGGGGATACGCTTATCACAATGCCTTTCTGGTCTGTGCTGAAGCAGGGCATTCTGGCAGCCAAGTGGCTTGACCTTTATTAGTGAGCCTGGTTACCCCCTCTCGGAACCACAGACTTAGAAATCGCCAGCTCATATACAATGCATAAAATATATTTATATATATACCCTTATACACCATTTTAATAAAAAATATCACAAAATTCTTCTAAGTCCCTCGGGAAGAGTGAAAGACGCGCACGTTCATTTTCAGAGCTCCTAGACCTTCCTATAAGAAGTTAGCCAAAAAGTAGCTTCGAAAAACGCTTAGGTTAAGTTTCAGAGTTGCTTCTAATGTACCAAAGCTGGACTTAGACATAATTTCACTCTCACAACATTATGGCTGGTTGGAGACAGTCCGAACCACAAGTACCGGGTCCATGGTTCTGGCCGTATACTGGGGGGACGTGGACGACTCCCATTAACCCCTGACTATACCGGGGATACGCTTATCACAATGCCTTTCTGGTCTGTGCTGAAGCAGGGCATTCTGGCAGCCAAGTGGCTTGACCTTTATTAGTGAGCCTGGTTACCCCCTCTCGGAACCACAGACTTAGAAATCGCCAGCTCATATACAATGCATAAAATATATTTATATATATACCCTTATACACCATTTTAATAAAAAATATCACTAAATTCTTCTAAGTCCCTCGGGAAGAGTGAAAGACGCGCACGTTCATTTTCAGAGCTACTAGACCTTCCTATAAGAAGTTAGCCAAAAAGTAGCTTCGAAAAACGCTTAGGTTAAGTTTCAGAGTTGTTTCTAATGTACCAAAGCTGGACTTAGACATAATTTCACTCTCACAACATTATGGCTGGTTGGAGACAGTCCGAACCACAAGTACCGGGTCCATGGTTCTGGGCGTATACTGGGGGGACGGGGACGACTCCCATCAACCCCTGACTATACCGGGGATACGCTTATCACAATGCCTTTCTGGTCTGTGCTGAAGCAGGGCATTCTGGCAGCCAAGTGGCTTGACCTTTATTAGTGAGCCTGGTTACCCCCTCTGGGAACCACAGACTTAGAAATCGCCAGCTCATATACAGTGCATAAAATATATTTATATATATACCCTTATACACCATTTTAATAAAAAATATCACAAAATTCTTCTAAGTCCCTCGGGAAGAGTGAAAGACGCGCACGTTCATTTTCAGAGCTCCTAGACCTTCCTATAAGAAGTTAGCCAAAAAGTAGCTTCGAAAAACGCTTAGGTTAAGTTTCAGAGTTGCTTCTAATGTACCAAAGCTGGACTTAGACATAATTTCACTCTCACAACATTATGGCTGGTTGGAGACAGTCCGAACCACAAGTACCGGGTCCATGGTTCTGGGCGTATACTGGGGGGACGGGGACGACTCCCATCAACCCCTGACTATACCGGGGATACGCTTATCACAATGCCTTTCTGGTCTGTGCTGAAGCAGGGCATTCTGGCAGCCAAGTGGCTTGACCTTTATTAGTGAGCCTGGTTACCCCCTCTCGGAACCACAGACTTAGAAATCGCCAGCTCATATACAGTGCATAAAATATATTTATATATATACCCTTATACACCATTTTAATAAAAAATATCACAAAATTCTTCTAAGTCCCTCGGGAAGAGTGAAAGACGCGCACGTTCATTTTCAGAGCTACTAGACCTTCCTATAAGAAGTTAGCCAAAAAGTAGCTTCGAAAAACGCTTAGGTTAAGTTTCAGAGTTGTTTCTAATGTACCAAAGCTGGACTTAGACATAATTTCACTCTCACAACATTATGGCTGGTTGGAGACAGTCCGAACCACAAGTACCGGGTCCATGGTTCTGGGCGTATACTGGGGGGACGGGGACGACTCCCATCAACCCCTGACTATACCGGGGATACGCTTATCACAATGCCTTTCTGGTCTGTGCTGAAGCAGGGCATTCTGGCAGCCAAGTGGCTTGACCTTTATTAGTGAGCCTGGTTACCCCCTCTCGGAACCACAGACTTAGAAATCGCCAGCTCATATACAGTGCATAAAATATATTTATATATATACCCTTATACACCATTTTAATAAAAAATATCACAAAATTCTTCTAAGTCCCTCGGGAAGAGTGAAAGACGCGCACGTTCATTTTCAGAGCTCCTAGACCTTCCTATAAGAAGTTAGCCAAAAAGTAGCTTCGAAAAACGCTTAGGTTAAGTTTCAGAGTTGCTTCTAATGTACCAAAGCTGGACTTAGACATAATTTCACTCTCACAACATTATGGCTGGTTGGAGACAGTCCGAACCACAAGTACCGGGTCCATGGTTCTGGGCGTATACTGGGGGGACGGGGACGACTCCCATCAACCCCTGACTATACCGGGGATACGCTTATCACAATGCCTTTCTGGTCTGTGCTGAAGCAGGGCATTCTGGCAGCCAAGTGGCTTGACCTTTATTAGTGAGCCTGGTTACCCCCTCTCGGAACCACAGACTTAGAAATCGCCAGCTCATATACAGTGCATAAAATATATTTATATATATACCCTTATACACCATTTTAATAAAAAATATCACAAAATTCTTCTAAGTCCCTCGGGAAGAGTGAAAGACGCGCACGTTCATTTTCAGAGCTCCTAGACCTTCCTATAAGAAGTTAGCCAAAAAGTAGCTTCGAAAAACGCTTAGGTTAAGTTTCAGAGTTGCTTCTAATGTACCAAAGCTGGACTTAGACATAATTTCACTCTCACAACATTATGGCTGGTTGGAGACAGTCCGAACCACAAGTACCGGGTCCATGGTTCTGGGCGTATACTGGGGGGACGGGGACGACTCCCATCAACCCCTGACTATACCGGGGATACGCTTATCACAATGCCTTTCTGGTCTGTGCTGAAGCAGGGCATTCTGGCAGCCAAGTGGCTTGACCTTTATTAGTGAGCCTGGTTACCCCCTCTCGGAACCACAGACTTAGAAATCGCCAGCTCATATACAGTGCATAAAATATATTTATATATATACCCTTATACACCATTTTAATAAAAAATATCACAAAATTCTTCTAAGTCCCTCGGGAAGAGTGAAAGACGCGCACGTTCATTTTCAGAGCTCCTAGACCTTCCTATAAGAAGTTAGCCAAAAAGTAGCTTCGAAAAACGCTTAGGTTAAGTTTCAGAGTTGCTTCTAATGTACCAAAGCTGGACTTAGACATAATTTCACTCTCACAACATTATGGCTGGTTTGAGACAGTCCGAACCACAAGTACCGGGTCCATGGTTCTGGGCGTATACTGGGGGGACGGGGACGACTCCCATTAACCCCTGACTATACCTGGGATACGCTTATCACAATGCCTTTCTGGTCTGTGCTGAAGCAGGGCATTCTGGCAGCCAAGTGGCTTGACCTTTATTAGTGAGCCTGGTTACCCCCTCTCGGAACCACAGACTTAGAAATCGCCAGCTCATATACAGTGCATAAAATATATTTATATATATACCCTTATACACCATTTTAATAAAAAATATCACAAAATTCTTCTAAGTCCCTCGGGAAGAGTGAAAGACGCGCACGTTCATTTTCAGAGCTCCTAGACCTTCCTATAAGAAGTTAGCCAAAAAGTAGCTTCGAAAAACGCTTAGGTTAAGTTTCAGAGTTGCTTCTAATGTACCAAAGCTGGACTTAGACATAATTTCACTCTCACAACATTATGGCTGGTTTGAGACAGTCCGAACCACAAGTACCGGGTCCATGGTTCTGGGCGTATACTGGGGGGACGGGGACGACTCCCATTAACCCCTGACTATACCGGGGATACGCTTATCACAATGCCTTTCTGGTCTGTGCTGAAGCAGGGCATTCTGGCAGCCAAGTGGCTTGACCTTTTTTAGTGAGCCTGGTTACCCCCTCTCGGAACCACAGACTTAGAAATCGCCAGCTCATATACAGTGCATAAAATATATTTATATATATACCCTTATACACCATTTTAATAAAAAATATCACAAAATTCTTCTAAGTCCCTCGGGAAGAGTGAAAGACGCGCACGTTCATTTTCAGAGCTCCTAGACCTTCCTATAAGAAGTTAGCCAAAAAGTAGCTTCGAAAAACGCTTAGGTTAAGTTTCAGAGTTGCTTCTAATGTACCAAAGCTGGACTTAGACATAATTTCACTCTCACAACATTATGGCTGGTTTGAGACAGTCCGAACCACAAGTACCGGGTCCATGGTTCTGGGCGTATACTGGGGGGACGGGGACGACTCCCATTAACCCCTGACTATACCGGGGATACGCTTATCACAATGCCTTTCTGGTCTGTGCTGAAGCAGGGCATTCTGGCAGCCAAGTGGCTTGACCTTTTTTAGTGAGCCTGGTTACCCCCTCTCGGAACCACAGACTTAGAAATCGCCAGCTCATATACAGTGCATAAAATATATTTATATATATATACCCTTATACACCATTTTAATAAAAAATATCACAAAATTCTTCTATGTCCCTCGGGAAGAGTGAAAGACGCGCACGTTCATTTTCAGAGCTCCTAGACCTTCCTATAAGAAGTTAGCCAAAAAGTAGCTTCGAAAAACGCTTAGGTTAAGTTTCAGAGTTGCTTCTAATGTACCAAAGCTGGACTTAGACATAATTTCACTCTCACAACATTATGGCTGGTTGGAGACAGTCCGAACCACAAGTACCGGGTCCATGGTTCTGGCCGTATACTGGGGGGACGTGGACGACTCCCATTAACCCCTGACTATACCGGGGATACGCTTATCACAATGCCTTTCTGGTCTTTGCTGAAGCAGGGCATTCTGGCAGCCAAGTGGCTTGACCTTTATTAGTGAGCCTGGTTACCCCCTCTCGGAACCACAGACTTAGAAATCGCCAGCTCATATACAATGCATAAAATATATTTATATATATACCCTTATACACCATTTTAATAAAAAATATCACAAAATTCTTCTAAGTCCCTCGGGAAGAGTGAAAGACGCGCACGTTCATTTTCAGAGCTACTAGACCTTCCTATAAGAAGTTAGCCAAAAAGTAGCTTCGAAAAACGCTTAGGTTAAGTTTCAGAGTTGTTTCTAATGTACCAAAGCTGGACTTAGACATAATTTCACTCTCACAACATTATGGCTGGTTGGAGACAGTCCGAACCACAAGTACCGGGTCCATGGTTCTGGGCGTATACTGGGGGGACGGGGACGACTCCCATCAACCCCTGACTATACCGGGGATACGCTTATCACAATGCCTTTCTGGTCTGTGCTGAAGCAGGGCATTCTGGCAGCCAAGTGGCTTGACCTTTATTAGTGAGCCTGGTTACCCCCTCACGGAACCACAGACTTAGAAATCGCCAGCTCATATACAGTGCATAAAATATATTTATATATATACCCTTATACACCATTTTAATAAAAAATATCACAAAATTCTTCTAAGTCCCTCGGGAAGAGTGAAAGACGCGCACGTTCATTTTCAGAGCTCCTAGACCTTCCTATAAGAAGTTAGCCAAAAAGTAGCTTCGAAAAACGCTTAGGTTAAGTTTCAGAGTTGCTTCTAATGTACCAAAGCTGGACTTAGACATAATTTCACTCTCACAACATTATGGCTGGTTTGAGACAGTCCGAACCACAAGTACCGGGTCCATGGTTCTGGGCGTATACTGGGGGGACGGGGACGACTCCCATCAACCCCTGACTATACCGGGGATACGCTTATCACAATGCCTTTCTGGTCTGTGCTGAAGCAGGGCATTCTGGCAGCCAAGTGGCTTGACCTTTATTAGTGAGCCTGGTTACCCCCTCACGGAACCACAGACTTAGAAATCGCCAGCTCATATACAGTGCATAAAATATATTTATATATATACCCTTATACACCATTTTAATAAAAAATATCACAAAATTCTTCTAAGTCCCTCGGGAAGAGTGAAAGACGCGCACGTTCATTTTCAGAGCTCCTAGACCTTCCTATAAGAAGTTAGCCAAAAAGTAGCTTCGAAAAACGCTTAGGTTAAGTTTCAGAGTTGCTTCTAATGTACCAAAGCTGGACTTAGACATAATTTCACTCTCACAACATTATGGCTGGTTTGAGACAGTCCGAACCACAAGTACCGGGTCCATGGTTCTGGGCGTATACTGGGGGGACGGGGACGACTCCCATTAACCCCTGACTATACCTGGGATACGCTTATCACAATGCCTTTCTGGTCTGTGCTGAAGCAGGGCATTCTGGCAGTCAAGTGGCTTGACCTTTATTAGTGAGCCTGGTTACCCCCTCACGGAACCACAGACTTAGAAATCGCCAGCTCATATACAGTGCATAAAATATATTTATATATATACCCTTATACACCATTTTAATAAAAAATATCACAAAATTCTTCTAAGTCCCTCGGGAAGAGTGAAAGACGCGCACGTTCATTTTCAGAGCTCCTAGACCTTCCTATAAGAAGTTAGCCAAAAAGTAGCTTCGAAAAACGCTTAGGTTAAGTTTCAGAGTTGCTTCTAATGTACCAAAGCTGGACTTAGACATAATTTCACTCTCACAACATTATGGCTGGTTGGAGACAGTCCGAACCACAAGTACCGGGTCCATGGTTCTGGCCGTATACTGGGGGGATGGGGACGACTCCCATTAACCCCTGACTATACCGGGGATACGCTTATCACAATGCCTTTCTGGTCTGTGCTGAAGCAGGGCATTCTGGCAGCCAAGTGGCTTGACCTTTTTTAGTGAGCCTGGTTACCCCCTCTCGGAACCACAGACTTAGAAATCGCCAGCTCATATACAGTGCATAAAATATATTTATATATATATACCCTTATACACCATTTTAATAAAAAATATCACAAAATTCTTCTAAGTCCCTCGGGAAGAGTGAAAGACGCGCACGTTCATTTTCAGAGCTCCTAGACCTTCCTATAAGAAGTTAGCCAAAAAGTAGCTTCGAAAAACGCTTAGGTTAAGTTTCAGAGTTGCTTCTAATGTACCAAAGCTGGACTTAGACATAATTTCACTCTCACAACATTATGGCTGGTTGGAGACAGTCCGAACCACAAGTACCGGGTCCATGGTTCTGGCCGTATACTGGGGGGACGTGGACGACTCCCATTAACCCCTGACTATACCGGGGATACGCTTATCACAATGCCTTTCTGGTCTGTGCTGAAGCAGGGCATTCTGGCAGCCAAGTGGCTTGACCTTTATTTGTGAGCCTGGTTACCCCCTCTCGGAACCACAGACTTAGAAATCGCCAGCTCATATACAATGCATAAAATATATTTATATATATACCCTTATACACCATTTTAATAAAAAATATAACAAAATTCTTCTAAGTCCCTCGGGAAGAGTGAAAGACGCGCACGTTCATTTTCAGAGCTACTAGACCTTCCTATAAGAAGTTAGCCAAAAAGTAGCTTCGAAAAACGCTTAGGTTAAGTTTCAGAGTTGTTTCTAATGTACCAAAGCTGGACTTAGACATAATTTCACTCTCACAACATTATGGCTGGTTGGAGACAGTCCGAACCACAAGTACCGGGTCCATGGTTCTGGGCGTATACTGGGGGGACGGGGACGACTCCCATCAACCCCTGACTATACCGGGGATACGCTTATCACAATGCCTTTCTGGTCTGTGCTGAAGCAGGGCATTCTGGCAGCCAAGTGGCTTGACCTTTATTAGTGAGCCTGGTTACCCCCTCTCGGAACCACAGACTTAGAAATCGCCAGCTCATATACAGTGCATAAAATATATTTATATATATACCCTTATACACCATTTTAATAAAAAATATCACAAAATTCTTCTAAGTCCCTCGGGAAGAGTGAAAGACGCGCACGTTCATTTTCAGAGCTCCTAGACCTTCCTATAAGAAGTTAGCCAAAAAGTAGCTTCGAAAAACGCTTAGGTTAAGTTTCAGAGTTGCTTCTAATGTACCAAAGCTGGACTTAGACATAATTTCACTCTCACAACATTATGGCTGGTTGGAGACAGTCCGAACCACAAGTACCGGGTCCATGGTTCTGGGCGTATACTGGGGGGACGGGGACGACTCCCATTAACCCCTGACTATACCTGGGATACGCTTATCACAATGCCTTTCTGGTCTGTGCTGAAGCAGGGCATTCTGGCAGCCAAGTGGCTTGACCTTTATTAGTGAGCCTGGTTACCCCCTCACGGAACCACAGACTTAGAAATCGCCAGCTCATATACAGTGCATAAAATATATTTATATATATACCCTTATACACCATTTTAATAAAAAATATCACAAAATTCTTCTAAGTCCCTCGGGAAGAGTGAAAGACGCGCACGTTCATTTTCAGAGCTCCTAGACCTTCCTATAAGAAGTTAGCCAAAAAGTAGCTTCGAAAAACGCTTAGGTTAAGTTTCAGAGTTGCTTCTAATGTACCAAAGCTGGACTTAGACATAATTTCACTCTCACAACATTATGGCTGGTTTGAGACAGTCCGAACCACAAGTACCGGGTCCATGGTTCTGGGCGTATACTGGGGGGACGGGGACGACTCCCATTAACCCCTGACTATACCGGGGATACGCTTATCACAATGCCTTTCTGGTCTGTGCTGAAGCAGGGCATTCTGGCAGCCAAGTGGCTTGACCTTTTTTAGTGAGCCTGGTTACCCCCTCTCGGAACCACAGACTTAGAAATCGCCAGCTCATATACAGTGCATAAAATATATTTATATATATACCCTTATACACCATTTTAATAAAAAATATCACAAAATTCTTCTAAGTCCCTCGGGAAGAGTGAAAGACGCG
Source organism: Ascaphus truei (assembly GCF_040206685.1). Lineage (NCBI taxonomy): Eukaryota > Metazoa > Chordata > Amphibia > Anura > Ascaphidae > Ascaphus > Ascaphus truei. The sequence goes on along the minus strand of NW_027456730.1, from coordinate 948,856 downwards.
CACGTTCATTTTCAGAGCTCCTAGACCTTCCTATAAGAAGTTAGCCAAAAAGTAGCTTCGAAAAACGCTTAGGTTAAGTTTCAGAGTTGCTTCTAATGTACCAAAGCTGGACTTAGACATAATTTCACTCTCACAACATTATGGCTGGTTTGAGACAGTCCGAACCACAAGTACCGGGTCCATGGTTCTGGGCGTATACTGGGGGGACGGGGACGACTCCCATTAACCCCTGACTATACCGGGGATACGCTTATCACAATGCCTTTCTGGTCTGTGCTGAAGCAGGGCATTCTGGCAGCCAAGTGGCTTGACCTTTTTTAGTGAGCCTGGTTACCCCCTCTCGGAACCACAGACTTAGAAATCGCCAGCTCATATACAGTGCATAAAATATATTTATATATATATACCCTTATACACCATTTTAATAAAAAATATCACAAAATTCTTCTAAGTCCCTCGGGAAGAGTGAAAGACGCGCACGTTCATTTTCAGAGCTCCTAGACCTTCCTATAAGAAGTTAGCCAAAAAGTAGCTTCGAAAAACGCTTAGGTTAAGTTTCAGAGTTGCTTCTAATGTACCAAAGCTGGACTTAGACATAATTTCACTCTCACAACATTATGGCTGGTTGGAGACAGTCCGAACCACAAGTACCGGGTCCATGGTTCTGGCCGTATACTGGGGGGACGTGGACGACTCCCATTAACCCCTGACTATACCGGGGATACGCTTATCACAATGCCTTTCTGGTCTTTGCTGAAGCAGGGCATTCTGGCAGCCAAGTGGCTTGACCTTTATTAGTGAGCCTGGTTACCCCCTCTCGGAACCACAGACTTAGAAATCGCCAGCTCATATACAATGCATAAAATATATTTATATATATACCCTTATACACCATTTTAATAAAAAATATCACAAAATTCTTCTAAGTCCCTCGGGAAGAGTGAAAGACGCGCACGTTCATTTTCAGAGCTACTAGACCTTCCTATAAGAAGTTAGCCAAAAAGTAGCTTCGAAAAACGCTTAGGTTAAGTTTCAGAGTTGTTTCTAATGTACCAAAGCTGGACTTAGACATAATTTCACTCTCACAACATTATGGCTGGTTGGAGACAGTCCGAACCACAAGTACCGGGTCCATGGTTCTGGGCGTATACTGGGGGGACGGGGACGACTCCCATCAACCCCTGACTATACCGGGGATACGCTTATCACAATGCCTTTCTGGTCTGTGCTGAAGCAGGGCATTCTGGCAGGCAAGTGGCTTGACCTTTATTAGTGAGCCTGGTTACCCCCTCACGGAACCACAGACTTAGAAATCGCCAGCTCATATACAGTGCATAAAATATATTTATATATATACCCTTATACACCATTTTAATAAAAAATATCACAAAATTCTTCTAAGTCCCTCGGGAAGAGTGAAAGACGCGCACGTTCATTTTCAGAGCTCCTAGACCTTCCTATAAGAAGTTAGCCAAAAAGTAGCTTCGAAAAACGCTTAGGTTAAGTTTCAGAGTTGCTTCTAATGTACCAAAGCTGGACTTAGACATAATTTCACTCTCACAACATTATGGCTGGTTTGAGACAGTCCGAACCACAAGTACCGGGTCCATGGTTCTGGGCGTATACTGGGGGGACGGGGACGACTCCCATTAACCCCTGACTATACCTGGGATACGCTTATCACAATGCCTTTCTGGTCTGTGCTGAAGCAGGGCATTCTGGCAGTCAAGTGGCTTGACCTTTATTAGTGAGCCTGGTTACCCCCTCACGGAACCACAGACTTAGAAATCGCCAGCTCATATACAGTGCATAAAATATATTTATATATATACCCTTATACACCATTTTAATAAAAAATATCACAAAATTCTTCTAAGTCCCTCGGGAAGAGTGAAAGACGCGCACGTTCATTTTCAGAGCTCCTAGACCTTCCTATAAGAAGTTAGCCAAAAAGTAGCTTCGAAAAACGCTTAGGTTAAGTTTCAGAGTTGCTTCTAATGTACCAAAGCTGGACTTAGACATAATTTCACTCTCACAACATTATGGCTGGTTGGAGACAGTCCGAACCACAAGTACCGGGTCCATGGTTCTGGCCGTATACTGGGGGGATGGGGACGACTCCCATTAACCCCTGACTATACCGGGGATACGCTTATCACAATGCCTTTCTGGTCTGTGCTGAAGCAGGGCATTCTGGCAGCCAAGTGGCTTGACCTTTATTTGTGAGCCTGGTTACCCCCTCTCGGAACCACAGACTTAGAAATCGCCAGCTCATATACAATGCATAAAATATATTTATATATATACCCTTATACACCATTTTAATAAAAAATATAACAAAATTCTTCTAAGTCCCTCGGGAAGAGTGAAAGACGCGCACGTTCATTTTCAGAGCTACTAGACCTTCCTATAAGAAGTTAGCCAAAAAGTAGCTTCGAAAAACGCTTAGGTTAAGTTTCAGAGTTGTTTCTAATGTACCAAAGCTGGACTTAGACATAATTTCACTCTCACAACATTATGGCTGGTTGGAGACAGTCCGAACCACAAGTACCGGGTCCATGGTTCTGGGCGTATACTGGGGGGACGGGGACGACTCCCATCAACCCCTGACTATACCGGGGATACGCTTATCACAATGCCTTTCTGGTCTGTGCTGAAGCAGGGCATTCTGGCAGCCAAGTGGCTTGACCTTTATTAGTGAGCCTGGTTACCCCCTCTCGGAACCACAGACTTAGAAATCGCCAGCTCATATACAGTGCATAAAATATATTTATATATATACCCTTATACACCATTTTAATAAAAAATATCACAAAATTCTTCTAAGTCCCTCGGGAAGAGTGAAAGACGCGCACGTTCATTTTCAGAGCTCCTAGACCTTCCTATAAGAAGTTAGCCAAAAAGTAGCTTCGAAAAACGCTTAGGTTAAGTTTCAGAGTTGCTTCTAATGTACCAAAGCTGGACTTAGACATAATTTCACTCTCACAACATTATGGCTGGTTGGAGACAGTCCGAACCACAAGTACCGGGTCCATGGTTCTGGGCGTATACTGGGGGGACGGGGACGACTCCCATTAACCCCTGACTTTACCTGGGATACGCTTATCACAATGCCTTTCTGGTCTGTGCTGAAGCAGGGCATTCTGGCAGCCAAGTGGCTTGACCTTTATTAGTGAGCCTGGTTACCCCCTCACGGAACCACAGACTTAGAAATCGCCAGCTCATATACAGTGCATAAAATATATTTATATATATACCCTTATACACCATTTTAATAAAAAATATCACAAAATTCTTCTAAGTCCCTCGGGAAGAGTGAAAGACGCGCACGTTCATTTTCAGAGCTCCTAGACCTTCCTATAAGAAGTTAGCCAAAAAGTAGCTTCGAAAAACGCTTAGGTTAAGTTTCAGAGTTGCTTCTAATGTACCAAAGCTGGACTTAGACATAATTTCACTCTCACAACATTATGGCTGGTTGGAGACAGTCCGAACCACAAGTACCGGGTCCATGGTGCTGGCCGTATACTGGGGGGATGGGGACGACTCCCATTAACCCCTGACTATACCGGGGATACGCTTATCACAATGCCTTTCTGGTCTGTGCTGAAGCAGGGCATTCTGGCAGCCAAGTGGCTTGACCTTTATTAGTGAGCCTGGTTACCCCCTCTCGGAATCACAGACTTAGAAATCGCCAGCTCATATACAGTGCATAAAATATATTTATATATATATACCCTTATACACCATTTTAATAAAAAATATCACAAAATTCTTCTAAGTCCCTCGGGAAGAGTGAAAGACGCGCACGTTCATTTTCAGAGCTCCTAGACCTTCCTATAAGAAGTTAGCCAAAAAGTAGCTTCGAAAAACGCTTAGGTTAAGTTTCAGAGTTGCTTCTAATGTACCAAAGCTGGACTTAGACATAATTTCACTCTCACAACATTATGGCTGGTTGGAGACAGTCCGAACCACAAGTACCGGGTCCATGGTTCTGGCCGTATACTGGGGGGACGTGGACGACTCCCATTAACCCCTGACTATACCGGGGATACGCTTATCACAATGCCTTTCTGGTCTGTGCTGAAGCAGGGCATTCTGGCAGCCAAGTGGCTTGACCTTTATTAGTGAGCCTGGTTACCCCCTCTCGGAACCACAGACTTAGAAATCGCCAGCTCATATACAATGCATAAAATATATTTATATATATACCCTTATACACCATTTTAATAAAAAATATCACAAAATTCTTCTAAGTCCCTCGGGAAGAGTGAAAGACGCGCACGTTCATTTTCAGAGCTCCTAGACCTTCCTATAAGAAGTTAGCCAAAAAGTAGCTTCGAAAAACGCTTAGGTTAAGTTTCAGAGTTGCTTCTAATGTACCAAAGCTGGACTTAGACATAATTTCACTCTCACAACATTATGGCTGGTTGGAGACAGTCCGAACCACAAGTACCGGGTCCATGGTTCTGGCCGTATACTGGGGGGACGGGGACGACTCCCATTAACCCCTGACTATACCGGGGATACGCTTATCACAATGCCTTTCTGGTCTGTGCTGAAGCAGGGCATTCTGGCAGCCAAGTGGCTTGACCTTTATTAGTGAGCCTGGTTACCCCCTCTCGGAACCACAGACTTAGAAATCGCCAGCTCATATACAGTGCATAAAATATATTTATATATATATACCCTTATACACCATTTTAATAAAAAATATCACAAAATTCTTCTAAGTCCCTCGGGAAGAGTGAAAGACGCGCACGTTCATTTTCAGAGCTCCTAGACCTTCCTATAAGAAGTTAGCCAAAAAGTAGCTTCGAAAAACGCTTAGGTTAAGTTTCAGAGTTGCTTCTAATGTACCAAAGCTGGACTTAGACATAATTTCACTCTCACAACATTATGGCTGGTTGGAGACAGTCCGAACCACAAGTACCGGGTCCATGGTTCTGGGCGTATACTGGGGGGACGGGGACGACTCCCATCAACCCCTGACTATACCGGGGATACGCTTATCACAATGCCTTTCTGGTCTGTGCTGAAGCAGGGCATTCTGGCAGCCAAGTGGCTTGACCTTTATTAGTGAGCCTGGTTACCCCCTCACGGAACCACAGACTTAGAAATCGCCAGCTCATATACAGTGCATAAAATATATTTATATATATACCCTTATACACCATTTTAATAAAAAATATCACAAAATTCTTCTAAGTCCCTCGGGAAGAGTGAAAGACGCGCACGTTCATTTTCAGAGCTCCTAGACCTTCCTATAAGAAGTTAGCCAAAAAGTAGCTTCGAAAAACGCTTAGGTTAAGTTTCAGAGTTGCTTCTAATGTACCAAAGCTGGACTTAGACATAATTTCACTCTCACAACATTATGGCTGGTTGGAGACAGTCCGAACCACAAGTACCGGGTCCATGGTTCTGGCCGTATACTGGGGGGACGTGGACGACTCCCATTAACCCCTGACTATACCGGGGATACGCTTATCACAATGCCTTTCTGGTCTGTGCTGAAGCAGGGCATTCTGGCAGCCAAGTGGCTTGACCTTTATTAGTGAGCCTGGTTACCCCCTCTCGGAACCACAGACTTAGAAATCGCCAGCTCATATACAATGCATAAAATATATTTATATATATACCCTTATACACCATTTTAATAAAAAATATCACAAAATTCTTCTAAGTCCCTCGGGAAGAGTGAAAGACGCGCACGTTCATTTTCAGAGCTCCTAGACCTTCCTATAAGAAGTTAGCCAAAAAGTAGCTTCGAAAAACGCTTAGGTTAAGTTTCAGAGTTGCTTCTAATGTACCAAAGCTGGACTTAGACATAATTTCACTCTCACAACATTATGGCTGGTTGGAGACAGTCCGAACCACAAGTACCGGGTCCATGGTTCTGGCCGTATACTGGGGGGACGGGGACGACTCCCATTAACCCCTGACTATACCGGGGATACGCTTATCACAATGCCTTTCTGGTCTGTGCTGAAGCAGGGCATTCTGGCAGCCAAGTGGCTTGACCTTTATTAGTGAGCCTGGTTACCCCCTCTCGGAACCACAGACTTAGAAATCGCCAGCTCATATACAGTGCATAAAATATATTTATATATATATACCCTTATACACCATTTTAATAAAAAATATCACAAAATTCTTCTAAGTCCCTCGGGAAGAGTGAAAGACGCGCACGTTCATTTTCAGAGCTCCTAGACCTTCCTATAAGAAGTTAGCCAAAAAGTAGCTTCGAAAAACGCTTAGGTTAAGTTTCAGAGTTGCTTCTAATGTACCAAAGCTGGACTTAGACATAATTTCACTCTCACAACATTATGGCTGGTTGGAGACAGTCCGAACCACAAGTACCGGGTCCATGGTTCTGGGCGTATACTGGGGGGACGGGGACGACTCCCATCAACCCCTGACTATACCGGGGATACGCTTATCACAATGCCTTTCTGGTCTGTGCTGAAGCAGGGCATTCTGGCAGCCAAGTGGCTTGACCTTTATTAGTGAGCCTGGTTACCCCCTCACGGAACCACAGACTTAGAAATCGCCAGCTCATATACAGTGCATAAAATATATTTATATATATACCCTTATACACCATTTTAATAAAAAATATCACAAAATTCTTCTAAGTCCATCGGGAAGAGTGAAAGACGCGCACGTTCATTTTCAGAGCTCCTAGACCTTCCTATAAGAAGTTAGCCAAAAAGTAGCTTCGAAAAACGCTTAGGTTAAGTTTCAGAGTTGCTTCTAATGTACCAAAGCTGGACTTAGACATAATTTCACTCTCACAACATTATGGCTGGTTTGAGACAGTCCGAACCACAAGTACCGGGTCCATGGTTCTGGGCGTATACTGGGGGGACGGGGACGACTCCCATTAACCCCTGACTATACCTGGGATACGCTTATCACAATGCCTTTCTGGTCTGTGCTGAAGCAGGGCATTCTGGCAGTCAAGTGGCTTGACCTTTATTAGTGAGCCTGGTTACCCCCTCACGGAACCACAGACTTAGAAATCGCCAGCTCATATACAGTGCATAAAATATATTTATATATATACCCTTATACACCATTTTAATAAAAAATATCACAAAATTCTTCTAAGTCCCTCGGAAAGAGTGAAAGACGCGCACGTTCATTTTCAGAGCTCCTAGACCTTCCTATAAGAAGTTAGCCAAAAAGTAGCTTCGAAAAACGCTTAGGTTAAGTTTCAGAGTTGCTTCTAATGTACCAAAGCTGGACTTAGACATAATTTCACTCTCACAACATTATGGCTGGTTGGAGACAGTCCGAACCACAAGTACCGGGTCCATGGTTCTGGCCGTATACTGGGGGGATGGGGACGACTCCCATTAACCCCTGACTATACCGGGGATACGCTTATCACAATGCCTTTCTGGTCTGTGCTGAAGCAGGGCATTCTGGCAGCCAAGTGGCTTGACCTTTTTTAGTGAGCCTGGTTACCCCCTCTCGGAACCACAGACTTAGAAATCGCCAGCTCATATACAGTGCATAAAATATATTTATATATATATACCCTTATACACCATTTTAATAAAAAATATCACAAAATTCTTCTAAGTCCCTCGGGAAGAGTGAAAGACGCGCACGTTCATTTTCAGAGCTCCTAGACCTTCCTATAAGAAGTTAGCCAAAAAGTAGCTTCGAAAAACGCTTAGGTTAAGTTTCAGAGTTGCTTCTAATGTACCAAAGCTGGACTTAGACATAATTTCACTCTCACAACATTATGGCTGGTTGGAGACAGTCCGAACCACAAGTACCGGGTCCATGGTTCTGGCCGTATACTGGGGGGACGTGGACGACTCCCATTAACCCCTGACTATACCGGGGATACGCTTATCACAATGCCTTTCTGGTCTGTGCTGAAGCAGGGCATTCTGGCAGCCAAGTGGCTTGACCTTTATTTGTGAGCCTGGTTACCCCCTCTCGGAACCACAGACTTAGAAATCGCCAGCTCATATACAATGCATAAAATATATTTATATATATACCCTTATACACCATTTTAATAAAAAATATCACAAAATTCTTCTAAGTCCCTCGGGAAGAGTGAAAGACGCGCACGTTCATTTTCAGAGCTCCTAGACCTTCCTATAAGAAGTTAGCCAAAAAGTAGCTTCGAAAAACGCTTAGGTTAAGTTTCAGAGTTGCTTCTAATGTACCAAAGCTGGACTTAGACATAATTTCACTCTCACAACATTATGGCTGGTTGGAGACAGTCCGAACCACAAGTACCGGGTCCATGGTTCTGGGCGTATACTGGGGGGACGGGGACGACTCCCATTAACCCCTGACTATACCTGGGATACGCTTATCACAATGCCTTTCTGGTCTGTGCTGAAGCAGGGCATTCTGGCAGCCAAGTGGCTTGACCTTTATTAGTGAGCCTGGTTACCCCCTCACGGAACCACAGACTTAGAAATCGCCAGCTCATATACAGTGCATAAAATATATTTATATATATACCCTTATACACCATTTTAATAAAAAATATCACAAAATTCTTCTAAGTCCCTCGGGAAGAGTGAAAGACGCGCACGTTCATTTTCAGAGCTCCTAGACCTTCCTATAAGAAGTTAGCCAAAAAGTAGCTTCGAAAAACGCTTACTGCACCGACACACTTTATTCGAGCAAATGCCTGGTTTGTACCTGGCAGAAACCTGGAATCCACCGCTGCTCACCTCTTGCATGCTTCGTTGCGTTTGCCTTCCCAGCCACGGTTCATGCCTGGCTGACGGGGGCCTGATCTGTTAAATGATAATGAGAATGATTTACTAGGCTGCGATGTTTCGATTGTCCACCAGATGGCATAAACTCATGACTTAAGTAATGTGTGGCCTTTGCAAGTTGTTTCGTTTCCAAAAAAAAGTTACTTTATCCCAGTACAGTATGCTATTGTGTAACTTGTCCTTGAGACTGAAGGAATAGTTGCAAAAAATGTATCAATTTAGGCTTTACATACAGTAATGTATTAAATAAAGACAAAGATCATTTTCACTTACACTATTCTACAGAGACATGAGTGTTCAAGTGGAGCCCGTGTTCCAAAAACCTGACAGAAGTTATGCTTATTTGATATGGGCCGCTATAAATGCAACAGAGGATAAGATGGCAACAGTTGTTCAAATTTATCAGTATTTTATCGAAAATTATGACTTTTACAGATTTTCGCCAACTCCTCATTTGTGGAAGCATGCAATAAGGAAAAGGTTATGTAGTGACCCCTGTTTTCACCGTATTGAGCCCCAATTTGTTGGAGGGTATTGGTGTGTGTCACAGGGTTTTTCCCGTATATGATAATGGAGGCGGCAAAAGGCGAAGGGTCGTGTTAAAACGAAATAAGAAGCGACAGTCCCTGCCAAGCAATGCGCCAGAACCAGAACCAGAACCAGCAGCAGCACCAGCTTATCATCATGGTCCCGCCGTCGGTTACAACTCTGAGATGGATTTCGCAGCCAGTTTTGATGAAGCTTGCATGTACCTAAGCGATTTCCCGCTGACTACAGGTGGGCTAGTCCCTCTACAAAATGATGAAAGCTGGACTGGAAGTGGGCCGGCGCCAGCGCAAGCTGAATGGGAAATTTAGTACAATACTGTACAGTATGGTGAGTACTGTATTTTTGCCGTATTATTTTGGTGGGGCTGGCTGGGAACTTCTTTAGGGGGCTGACCATTACTGTACATTAAAACTTTTCATTTTGTTTTTCCTCAGAAAAGAAAACGGCTAATGGGGGGATTTCGATGGATTATATTGTACTGTATGCTGATGTTTTCCGGCCATACAGTATACTGTGTAATAAACCCGAATAAATAAAACTATGCATTTATTCTACAGTATATGTTCAGTAAATTACTGCACATACTGGGGGCGAGATGTGTTTGCAGCAGAGAGAGATTTAATAATATTGTACAGTGAGCAGGGGGTTCCCTGAGCCAGAAATTAATGATTAATGCTCAGGGAACCCCCCCCCCCCCTGCTCCTGATCAATATTATTAAAAATACGGAAAATGCTGCGTCATTACCATAGCGGATAGCCGCTAAGGCAATGAAGGGGTTAACCCACCGTGCCCGCTTTATTGTGTGTAGTGGGGATGGGTGAGGGGGGTATTTGGCCCTTGGTGTGAGTTTACGACTTGCGGGAGGGGGGGGGGGGGTTGCGGGTGCACTTAACCCCTTCACGATCGTAGCAGTTAATACCGCTACGGTCATGAAGGGGTTAAGCCCTCCCGCTACCCCAACCCCCCCCCCCCCCCCCGCAAGCCCTCCCCAACCATCGTTGGGGCGAATACCCCATTCACCCACCCTCCCGCTACCCACAATAAAAAAATACACACACACAGCAGCCGCCAAAAAATAAATAAATAAATGACAATAAATACATTTGAAATACATTTTTATTGATAGTGTAGATGTGCAGGGGGTCTCCGGAGCTGAACCGCGTTGGTTTTAGGTCTGGGGACCCCGTGCCCCCCGAGATACAGGCGCCTTTAGGGGGTGCCGGTAGCCCTCTGCTTGGTTTAAAGGTCCGATCACGTGATCGCGGCCTGTAAACCAAGCAGAGCAGAGGGATACCGGCACCCCCTAAAGGGGCCTGTATCTCGGGGGGCACGGGGTCCCCAGACCTGAAACCTGTGCGCTTCAGCTCCGGAGACCCCCTGCACATGTACACTATCAATAAAAATGTATTTCAAATGTATTTATTGTCATTTATTTATTTATTTATTTATATTTATTCATTGTGCTGCTGCTGCAAGTCGTAAACTCACACCAAGGGCCAAACACCCCCCTCACCCCCAATAAAAAAAATTCACGCACAGCAGCCCCACAATTAATAAATAAATCTAAATAAATAAATAAAATCTATGTAAAACCCCCTCCCCTATTCTCGCTTTTAAAACGCCCTGCCTTCTCTCTAATCTATGTAAAAAACCCTCCCCCTATCCCCCTATTGTGTGTGCGTTAAACTTCCCTGCAAGCTATGTAAAAAAACCTCCCCCTATTGTGTGTGTGTTTAAATCTGTCTGGCCTGTGTTTCTGAGTGCTGAGTGCTCTGCGTTTAAAGGTCCCGATCACGTGATCGCGGCCTGTAAACCAAGCAGAGCAGAGGGATACCGGCACCCCCTAAAGGGGCCTGTATCTCGGGGGGCACGGGGTCCCGAGACCTGAAACCTGTGCGCTTCAGCTCCGGAGACCCCCTGCACATGTACACTATCAATAAAAATGTATTTCAAATGTATTTATTGTCATTTATTTATTTATTTATTTATATTTATTCATTGTGCTGCTGCTGCAAGTCGTAAACTCACACCAAGGGCCAAACACCCCCCTCACCCCCAATAAAAAAAAATTCACGCACAGCAGCCCCACAATTAATAAATAAATCTAAATAAATAAATAAAATCTATGTAAAACCCCCTCCCCTATTCTCGCTTTTAAAACGCCCTGCCTTCTCTCTAATCTATGTAAAAAACCCTCCCCCTATCCCCCTATTGTGTGTGCGTTAAACTTCCCTGCAAGCTATGTAAAAAAAACTCCCCCTATTGTGTGTGTGTTTAAATCTGTCTGGCCTGTGTTTCTGAGTGCTGAGGGCCAAACACCCCCCTCACCCCCAATAAAAAAAATTCACGCACAGCAGCCCCACAATTAATAAATAAATCTAAATAAATAAATAAATAAAGACATGAAGAGAAATAAATATATACTGTACAGTATATACTTTGTATATATATATACACTGTATATATATATATATATATATATATATATATATATATATATATATATATATATATATATACATACAGTATACATATATACACTGTGTATATATATATATATATATATATATATATATATATATATATATATATATATCATACAGCTATATTTATATATATATATATATATATATATATATATATACTGTATATATATATATATATATATATATATATATATACATACTGTATGTGAGTGAAAAGAGAAAAAAGTAACCCGTATGGGAGCACTCAGGTATGCAATTGATATATTTGTTTATTTATTTGACACAGTGCAAAAAGGGATGAATAAACAGTACATGATTTAAAAACACTTAAAAAAGAGGCATGGACCCTTAAACACTAATGAACAGCACTAGGGAACGACACACACTGTCAACCCTAAACATGAAAAGGATAGTGACTCAAAAAACACTAGGGAGAATCAAAGTGAATCACAATACAGTAGGTTACTGGGTTTAAAGGCACCTACTGTATACAACGCTAAGGATAATGCACACTACACACCAAAAGGTAGACTTGTCAAAGTATAAATGACAGTCTCAAAGCATCACACATCTGCATTAGCATACAGTAATATACAGTAACCAATGCCTACAGCACAAATCATGTGTAGGAAAGGTGGTAAGGTGGAATGAAATCCCTAGATGTGTAGAGCAATGAAGTTAATGAATAGCATACTGTACAGTATAAAACATAACATTACAATCCACACAGTACATTGCATTTACAGTACATTGTATACTGTAAATGATGCATAGCATTAAATCTATGCACCATATACAGTACTGTACATTCTGCAAATGAATGTTAACAATATAATTGCAAGCTACTCTACCAGTAAATACTGTACAAACACTTCCAAACAAGTCAACTTAACTACAGTATTTTAACCAAGCAAGTAAACCAAAATCAATATATACTGTAAGTAACAACCAGAAAAGACAATTTAAAAACAAACTAACCCTTACAATACCAAGGATTACATCTATCTAATTGTAAAAAACCTTATACATTATACACAGCATTGTTTAAAAACCCCTTCCCCCCTAATGTTTGTGTTAAGCAGATTACACTGAAGGGAGAGAGATATAAAGGCCTAAAGCCCCTTCCCCCCCTAATGTTTCTGTTAAACAGATTACAGTACATTGAAGGGAGAGAGATTTTACAGAAACACACATTAGGGGGGAGGGGGCTTTAAACAGATTACATTGAAGGGAGATAGATGTTTCTGTTACCAGTAAATCTCCCTCCCTGCATTGCTAACCACCCTCACCCCCTACCCACATACCGTTAACCCCCCCCCCCATCCTGGCCATGGCCCCTCCGCTTCTGCAAAACAGACACAAAAATTAAAACATACAAAGTAATGTCCCCTAACCCCTTAATCACCATAGCGGTTATTAACCGCTACAGTCATGAAGGGGTTAACCCACCCTCACCCACCCACCACTCGGGATGCCTACATACCCTCCCACACTAACCCCCCCCCCCCCCCCCCCACCCGTGAGGCCTAACCACCCAGTCAGTACCCACAAGGGAGGCCTACCCACATACCGTTGGGGAAACACCCCACCCCCACCCCAGTACCCACAATAAAAACAGTACAATCACCCGCAATAAACAGCATTCTATTTATTAAATACATTACCCACCCCCTGTGCCCCCCCCCCCATAAATACAAGATTTATTCTTTTACATTCAGGGTCCATAACGTAGCCCCACGCTAGTCCCCGGTGGGCTGGCAGGGCACCTGGACAGACCTACAGTTTACCAGCAGCATTCCACAGGTTCTGGAGGCCTGCTGGTGGATCCTGCCAGCACCATGGCGCTCAGGTGGTCTCCTTGGGTCACCGTGAGCCACAATTGGGTCCACACGGTAGGCCCAAGGATGTCTGGGAGCCCCGGGTCAAACCCACAGGTGTCTGCGGGGCCTCGGGTGGTTCCCATGGGGGTCTGGGGAACTCACGGGTGCTCACTACGGGTCCGCGGTGCCCCCACAGAAGTGGGACCACACATCATCATCCCCGCACCTACGGCTCGGAGGTGCCCCCACAGAAGTGGGACCACACATCGTCATGCCCGCAGACTACGGGTCCGCGGTGCCCCCACAGAAGTGGGACCACACATCATCATCCCCGCATGTGTCACCCGTGGAACCACCAGCCTGCTACCCTTTAGGATACCCGAGGATTCCCCGCGGGTGGTCTCCAGAGGTCCCACGCAAAACCACGGAAGTAACCCTGAATGTAAAAAAAATAAACCTGGCCTATACATTCAATACATACACCCTCCCCCCCAACACCTACAGTACAATAATGTGCAAAATAACTATTATCCAGATATGGATAATAGATTAATTGCCCATTATTAAAAACATTAACTAGCATATACAAATAAATAAAGTACTACTGACCTCATCAATACGAAGTGTCCGATGCCAGCGCCTTCCTTCTCTTGCCCACACAAAACATAGCCAAAACCAAGCCAATACATTGCAATTACATTCAGATATCAATTAACCCCTTAAACACCTTATCGGATAATAACCGCAAAGGTAATTAAGGGGTTAAGCCACACAGGCACGATACCCACCCTTCACCCATGAATTTGTACTGTGGCTTCATCATGCAACTATATATATATATACTGTATATATATACATACAGAGAGACAGAGAGAAAGAGAGAGAGAGAGAGATATATACAGTATATATATATACACACGTTATATACACACCCATGATAAACCAAATATACAGTACAAATAAATGTAGAAGGGTTATCAAAACCATACTGTTCTACAACCAAACACTTCTCCATACAGACACTACATTAAAAATCAATTTCCTTTAAAAATCCTAACTGATCTCACAATCTACTGTACTGTATATGATCACAAACCAATGAAAAAAGTCACATTCCAAAATGCATAAAATCTATGCACCATACTGTATACATTCTGCAAATTAATCAACGTAAACAAAAATCAATTAGCAATCATTATTTAGATCTCTAAACATTTCACACTCAATCATGAACAATGAAACCATTAACAGATTCACGCCTAGAGCAGAACAATTAAGCCTTTGAAAAAATATAAGTACCGACAAAAATACAACCTTTCCAAACCAAGCCTACAGTACCTACAGTATCCCTGACCTTCCTCAAACACACAATACAATACCAAGGAATAATACATCTATCTAATTTTAAAATACTTTAAACTCACAAAATAATTAAAAACACATCTAATCCAGCTTTTAAAACATCATCATTTCTTACCCTGAATGTATACTGTACAGTATATCTCTCTAGACATATATATTGTACATACATACATACAGTGGCAAGAAATGATATACCACAAAAAAATAAAAATACACAGGTTAAAAAACCTTTTGAAAAAATTAACAAGTTAAATAAAATACATTTCTTTACTGTAGTTCACTTACCATTACTTGCCCCCACCGACTCCCGTTGCCCAGCTTACTCACGAACCAATCCACGATCAGGAACCCATAAAATAATAAACCATTGAAAATAATAAACATTAAACTAAAAATCCAAACCAATCCACGGGTCTTCTACTTGTAATACACCTTCATCTGTATTCTTCTTTCTTCTATCTCCTTCCGGGCGGGGCAGGGCGTGGTCTTCTTTCCATCATCGGCCACGCCCTTGTCTTTTTCCTTCTCCGGAGGTCCTTCCTCCGCGGCGTCTGGCTGCAAAATGAGACGACATAGGCTTTTAAAGGCCTATGACGTCACATTTTGCGTCATGGTTCCCACGGTCCTGATTGGACCGTGAAAACCATGTGTGTTGGCCGATAATAAAAAAATGATGACGTCACTTAAAGGGAATGAAAGCACAGCCAATCAGAATGGCTTTGCTTCAATTGCCTTTAAGATGACGTCATGAAAAGGCACATGGCCGTGCACACATGGTACTAGAGCCAATCAGAGCGTGGGAACTTTATCCCTACTCTGATTGGCTCTGGTATACCATGTGTCAGGGGCTTGGGGGAGAAAGGATGTGACGTCAATAAGGATAAAGTTCCCACGCTCTGATTGGCTACCGTACCACGTGACAGGTTTTCATTGACGTCACATCCTTTCTCCCCCAAGCCCCTGACACATGGTATACCAGAGCCAATCAGAGTAGGGATAAAGTTCCCACGCTCTGATTGGCTACCGTACCACGTGACAGGTTTTCATTGACGTCACATCCTTTCTCCCCCAAGCCTCTGACACATGGTATACCAGAGCCAATCAGAGTAGGGATAAAGTTCCCACGCTCTGATTGGCTCTAGTACCATGTGTGCACGGCCATGTGCCTTTTCATGACGTCATCTTAAAGGCAATTGAAGCAAAGCCATTCTGATTGGCTGTGCTTTCATTCCCTTTAAGTGACGTCATCATTTTTTTATTATCGGCCAACACACATGGTTTTCACGGTCCAATCAGGACCGTGGGAACCATGACGCAAAATGTGACGTCATAGGCCTTTAAAAGCCTATGTCGTCTCATTTTGCAGCCAGACGCCGCGGAGGAAGGACCTCCGGAGAAGGAAAAAGACAAGGGCGTGGCCGATGATGGAAAGAAGACCACGCCCTGCCCCGCCCGGAAGGAGATAGAAGAAAGAAGAATACAGATGAAGGTGTATTACAAGTAGAAGACCCGTGGATTGGTTTGGATTTTTAGTTTAATGTTTATTATTTTCAATGGTTTATTATTTTATGGGTTCCTGATCGTGGATTGGTTCGTGAGTAAGCTGGGCAACGGGAGTCGGTGGGGGCAAGTAATGGTAAGTGAACTACAGTAAAGAAATGTATTTTATTTAACTTGTTAATTTTTTCAAAAGGTTTTTTAACCTGTGTATTTTTATTTTTTTGTGGTATATCATTTCTTGCCACTGTATGTATGTATGTACAATATATATGTCTAGAGAGATATACTGTACAGTATACATTCAGGGTAAGAAATGATGATGTTTTAAAAGCTGGATTAGATGTGTTTTTAATTATTTTGTGAGTTTAAAGTATTTTAAAATTAGATAGATGTATTATTCCTTGGTATTGTATTGTGTGTTTGAGGAAGGTCAGGGATACTGTAGGTACTGTAGGCTTGGTTTGGAAAGGTTGTATTTTTGTCGGTACTTATATTTTTTCAAAGGCTTAATTGTTCTGCTCTAGGCGTGAATCTGTTAATGGTTTCATTGTTCATGATTGAGTGTGAAATGTTTAGAGATCTAAATAATGATTGCTAATTGATTTTTGTTTACGTTGATTAATTTGCAGAATGTATACAGTATGGTGCATAGATTTTATGCATTTTGGAATGTGACTTTTTTCATTGGTTTGTGATCATATACAGTACAGTAGATTGTGAGATCAGTTAGGATTTTTAAAGGAAATTGATTTTTAATGTAGTGTCTGTATGGAGAAGTGTTTGGTTGTAGAACAGTATGGTTTTGATAACCCTTCTACATTTATTTGTACTGTATATTTGGTTTATCATGGGTGTGTATATAACGTGTGTATATATATATACTGTATATATCTCTCTCTCTCTCTTTCTCTCTGTCTCTCTGTATGTATATATATACAGTATATATATATATAGTTGCATGATGAAGCCACAGTACAAATTCATGGGTGAAGGGTGGGTATCGTGCCTGTGTGGCTTAACCCCTTAATTACCTTTGCGGTTATTATCCGATAAGGTGTTTAAGGGGTTAATTGATATCTGAATGTAATTGCAATGTATTGGCTTGGTTTTGGCTATGTTTTGTGTGGGCAAGAGAAGGAAGGCGCTGGCATCGGACACTTCGTATTGATGAGGTCAGTAGTACTTTATTTATTTGTATATGCTAGTTAATGTTTTTAATAATGGGCAATTAATCTATTATCCATATCTGGATAATAGTTATTTTGCACATTATTGTACTGTAGGTGTTGGGGGGGAGGGTGTATGTATTGAATGTATAGGCCAGGTTTATTTTTTTTACATTCAGGGTTACTTCCGTGGTTTTGCGTGGGACCTCTGGAGACCACCCGCGGGGAATCCTCGGGTATCCTAAAGGGTAGCAGGCTGGTGGTTCCACGGGTGACACATGCGGGGATGATGATGTGTGGTCCCACTTCTGTGGGGGCACCGCGGACCCGTAGTCTGCGGGCATGACGATGTGTGGTCCCACTTCTGTGGGGGCACCTCCGAGCCGTAGGTGCGGGGATGATGATGTGTGGTCCCACTTCTGTGGGGGCACCGCGGACCCGTAGTGAGCACCCGTGAGTTCCCCAGACCCCCATGGGAACCACCCGAGGCCCCGCAGACACCTGTGGGTTTGACCCGGGGCTCCCAGACATCCTTGGGCCTACCGTGTGGACCCAATTGTGGCTCACGGTGACCCAAGGAGACCACCTGAGCGCCATGGTGCTGGCAGGATCCACCAGCAGGCCTCCAGAACCTGTGGAATGCTGCTGGTAAACTGTAGGTCTGTCCAGGTGCCCTGCCAGCCCACCGGGGACTAGCGTGGGGCTACGTTATGGACCCTGAATGTAAAAGAATAAATCTTGTATTTATGGGGGGGGGGGCACAGGGGGTGGGTAATGTATTTAATAAATAGAATGCTGTTTATTGTGGGTGATTGTACTGTTTTTATTGTGGGTACTGGGGTGGGGGTGGGGTGTTTCCCCAACGGTATGTGGGTAGGCCTCCCTTGTGGGTAGTTAGTGGGTGAGGGTTGAGGGTGGTTAGGCCTCACGGGGTGGGGGGTTAGAGTGGGAGGGTATGTACAGTAGGCGTCCCAAGTGGTGGGTGAGGGTGGGTTAACCCCTTCATGACTGTAGCGGTTAATAACCGCTATGGTGATTAAGGGGTTAGGGGACATTACTTTGAAAGTGTTATTTTTTTTCTCTGTTTTACTGTACAGCAGCGGAGGTTGCCATGGGTAGTGGGTAGTGTATTGAATGTATTTATTGGTTATTATGCGTTAACCCCTTCATTACCTTAGCGGCTATACGCTATGCTAATGAAGCCTCGTTTCTGAACTTTTAATAATATTGTGCAGGAGCAGGGGGTCCCCTGAGATTAGATTTCTGTCTCAGGGAACCCCCTGCTCACTCTACAATATTATTAAAAAGACAGAAATGCTGCTTCTTTACCATAGCGCATAGCCGCTAAGCTAAAGAATGATTCTTTAATGATGTGTGTGTTTTATTCACAGTGTAGATGTTCTCCGGAGCTGAAGCGCACAGGTTTCAGGTCTGGGGACCCCGTGCCCCCCGAGATACAGGCCCCTTTAGGGGGTGCCGGTATCCCTCTGCTCTGCTTGGTTTACAGGCCGCGATCACGTGATCGGACCTTTAAACCAAGCAGAGGGCTACCGGCACCCCCTAAAGGGGCCTGTATCTCGGGGGGCACGGGGTCCCCAGACCTAAAACCTGTGCGGTTCAGCTCCAGAGACCCCCTGCACATCTACACTATCAATAAAAATGTATTTCAAATGTATTTATTTGTATTTATTTATTTATTTATTGCGGGGATGCTGTGTGTGATTATTTTTTATTGTGTTTAGCGGGGGTGGGTGACGGGGTTTATAAATGTGAGTTTATAAATAAAATAAAGAATATTATTTATAGGGGCCTTAGAACAGAAGTTCCCACGCCAATTGCGCGCTCATTGCTCTTTTGTTACAATGTTGCTGGTCTTGCGGGTTTGCAGTCTGGCAGCAAAAAGCAGTTTGTAGTACTGTGTGTGAGATAAAGTAACCAGTTCTTTTATTGCTGAAGTCGCCACTAAAAACTTTTATTTACAAATACAGTACAAAAACCGTGCAACACACAACAACATTCAGTATCCTTTGTTTAAGTACAGCAGGTACTATAGGGTAAAACATGTACTGTACAGTACAGCACAACATTACAGTATGGTCTCACTGAAAGTCCTCCCCATTTTCCAGCCATGGCCGATGCCTTGCATGGCGCAAAACGCCATTAATGCAGTCTCTAACGCCTCTCATTACAGGATCTGTAACAGGGTAATACAGCGCTGCATTTCTTCCACAATCTTTTTCCTTAAATTGGCAGGAAGGGCATTTTTTTGGCGATTCCCATCATAGTTCACTTTGAACACCCACTCGCAGTACAATGTGTAGGGAACATGGTGTTTAAATATGATCAAGGCATACTTGTGTGGTATACCAGCACTCCTCACCCTATACTTCTCCCTCAGCGCCGGTGTCAGATCGCACAGGGAGATGTCGGGCACTGTTTGTATGCGAGCGGGTGTAGGAAGTCTTTTGGGAGCGGGTGTACTTGAGGCGATGGGCAATGGTAGGGTGTCTGGGAGGAAGCTTTCCTCCGGTAGTGGTCGCCAGGTTGTCTCCTGGCGTGGTCTAGATGGGGTTGTCATGTCCTCCTCAATAGCATAGTACACTGTATCTTCTGGTGGAGGGGGTGTGCTTGGTGATGGAAGGGGGTCGAAGGTACCATGCATCACATCCATGTCACCCCCCTGCTCCAGCGTCGGGGAAACAGGGGCATTAACACCGAGCAAATAATGTATGCCCGCTATGTCTGCCTCTATCTTGTCCATCCGTTGATCCATCCGTTGCTCCATATGTAGCATCCGTTGATCCAGCCGTTGCTCCATATGTAGCACCGACTCCAGAAGCAGATCTAGCTTTGCCAGCACACTAGAATTCCCGGGGAGATCCACACTTAGCCCATTCAGGATCCGGTCCAACGAGCTGCTTGTGCATGGCATCTGGAGATCTGGGGGGATGGGTGCAACGGAGGATGAGATGGGGGTTCCCTGGAGAGAAGCGGCATCGATGGAGAGTGGAAGAGGTAACCTGGGGATGCCCGGTACAGGAGAAGCTGCAGCGTGGTGGAAGAGGGATGGAGAAGGTGACCGCTGGATTTCCGGGAGAGAAGCAGAGTCGTCCAAGAGCAAAGGAGACAGTGACCCGTTGATTTCAGAGGCAGCAGCATCTTCAGATGGAACCGGAGAAGATGGGGGTGGAGAAGCCGGGCTGAAGATTTCCGGGACAGCTACAGCAGAGTCGTCGAAGCATATGGGAGCAAGTGGTCTGCGGATTCGGTGAGTTGGCTGCCATGCGTCTTGCGAACCGAGCACAGTACCGTATTTCTTCTTCACATAATAAGGCTGACGTGTTTTAAAAGCCTTAGCCTTTGGGGTCAGCAGAAGGTTTTCTTTGTTGGCCTTAGCCTGTCGCTTTGCCTTTGGCTTGGGAACGGTAACTGCCTTTCTCTTTTTCAGTGTGGCAGGCACAGCAGAGGTGAGATGATTCTTTCGTCCATAGAACCGGGGATGCTCCATGTAAGCGGGAGGCACAATGCAGTATCTGGACAATGCCTCAGATAAAGATCAGCAAGTGGTGGGCTATGCAACGTGTACAACCTTTTATGCATGGCGGCCAGGTACAGGTGTTGAAAGTGGGTGGTCTGTTATGTGAGTCATTAACATATAAATACACCATCCATTTTGTGGATTCACTGCACATTGAATACACATCGACTAAACATCGAATACACATTCTTGTGTTTGTATTTCTTTCTACAGTACTCGCAGCAATGCCTGTTAAGAAGATTTCAAAGGATCTCAGCATGAGAATGAAGGAGATGTACACGAGCGGACAACGAATTGCAGATATCCAGCGCTGGTTAACTGCTTCTGGCCTCGTTGTGCCATCAAGCACTGTGTGCTATCATGCACAAGGAAAAAACAGAGACCGCAAAAAGGCACCAAGGGTAACAAATGCGTAAGTACTGTATACTGTATTTATAAAACTTAACCAAAAAAAATATAGAAAACTGTAGTGTACATCTACAGTATACCGTATTTATATAGTATATTTATTATATTACAACAGTATATACTGTAGTGTACTGTATGTGTGGTCAATTTATATTTTTTGTGCAGCAGTATACACTTTTGGTATATTGCAATTCATCTTACAACGAAATATACAGTATATGATGTGTATTTATTATGATATAACAACAGTATACCGTATTTATATAGTATATTTATTATATTACAACAGTATATACTGTAGTGTACTGTATGTGTGGTCAATTTATATTTTTTGTGCAGCAGTATACACTTTTGGTATATTGCAATTCATCTTACAACGGAATATACAGTATATGATGTGTATTTATTATGATATAACAACAGTATACCGTATTTATATAGTATATTTATTATATTACAACAGTATATACTGTAGTGTACTGTATGTGTGGTCAATTTATATTTTTTGTGCAGCAGTATACACTTTTGGTATATTGCAATTCATCTTACAACGGAATATACAGTATATGATGTGTATTTATTATGATATAACAACAGTATACCGTATTTATATAGTACAACAGTATATACTGTAGTGTACTGTATGTGTGGTCAATTTATATTTTTTGTGCAGCAGTATACACTTTTGGTATATTGCAATTCATCTTACAACGAAATATACAGTATATGATGTGTATTTATTATGATATAACAACAGTATACCGTATTTATATAGTATATTTATTATATTACAACAGTACTGTATACTGTATATTTTGTCTATTTATATTTATAGTACAGCAGTATACATTTTTTGTATATTTATATTTACTGTATATTACAACATTACATGTACAGTATACAATATACATTTTATATTGCTGCATATTAATAACACAATATAATTTCTTTGCATTGTAGGGAGACTACTCTTCTGGTGGACAGAATAAGTGAGGAGAATGATGAGAGGAGCGCATTAAGGGTTAAAAACACTCTTCAGGAAAACCACAATCTGACTGTATCCGAGAGCAGCATAAAGAAGATGAGACGCAGAATTGGATGGAAATATGGACGTGTGAGGTTAGTAGTGGACAGTACAGGAGGTACTGTACTGTAAAGTAAAAATGTTGTTTTGCAAACTGTACTGCGCTGTGACGCTAACATTTTTTATTCATTGTCATTACAGAGCGTACCCCATGATACGGGACGCAAACAAAATCAAAAGAGTGCTCCAGGCCCAGGCATGGATCGACAGCGGTGAGACTTTCCAGGATTGCATCTTCACTGATGAGTCTACTGTGTCGCTGGAGAGATTTGCAAGATTTGCGTTCCACAAAAAAGGCCGCATAACTTTGAAGCCACGGCCAAAACACCCTGTGAAGCTGCATGTGTGGGGTGCCATCTCTAGGCGTGGACCGGGATGCATTGTCGTCTTTGAAGGTACAATTTCTCAAATATAATGCCGCCTAATGCACTGTACTTGACTAGTGTTGCCTTACCGTATGCACTGTACTGTACTATTGAGCACTTTTCTTTTCTTGCTATAGGAATCATGAATAAAGATTTCTTCCAAGACAACATTGTGCCCGTGATAGTGCGATACATCACACAAGACTTTCCCAATGGTCATCGCTTTTACCAGGACAATGATCCCAAGCACACCGCGTCGACGGCGCATATCCTTGAGCGCGGCATCAACTGGGTGAAGACGCCAGCGGAGTAAGTGTAGTAGACCGTGTCCCATTTATATGTTCCCCACTGTTTTTACTGTGTACTCTATCTCTTAAACTAATTGTCCTTTCTTTCCAATCACAGATCACCAGACTTCAATCCGATCGAAATGGTCTGGCATCAGCTGAAGGACCACATCCGTAAAGTGGCGAAACCCTCCAAGAAGGACGAGTTGTATACAGCCATAATGAGTTTTTGGAACGATGTACTCACCGAGGAACGATGCAATAAATATATAGACCATATTGCCACTGTGTTGCCCATTGTCATCGCGCGCAATGGACAAGCATCAGGAAAGTAGTACAGTGCTGTAGTATTGTACAGTAGGTACACTATGATACAGGTAAGTATGGCACAGATTTTAGCTTTCCCAATAGTCAGAGTTTACAGTAGTTCCAGTATACAGTACAGTAGACTAGTTTGACATACTACAGTAACTGCCTACTAACTGCTCCATTTTTTCTTTCCAGAGAAAGCTGCACCAGCCACCTACTGTACAGTAGGTCTACCATAATACAGTACGCACATACAGTACAGTACAGTAACTGAACAAAGTTTTTGTTTTCTTGTCGTTCCAGGAAAAATGGTGCACCAGAGGGGAGGGGGGGCCTTGTGTTCGTCAAATCTGCTTGTGCAGTCAAATGTACAGTATATAAACAGCAGTAATGATGTACACAAAACCTCTCCTCTCTCAATGAACTACTGTACCGCAGACACAATGAGGATACTGTTACAGTATGAAGGGAAAAAGAACAGGATGGGTTATTTAACATTACAGTATACTGTGCAATATTTATACTGTATATTTATATATACTGTATTTTTATTCTAAAGGTATTCGAGAATGTACTCTACTAGATGAGGACCTGGTGACTTTCAACACTCTCAGACACACAGAAAGGATTATTTCACATCACTGTATATTTATCCTGTATATTTTCAGTAATTTAGAAGCAGTGGCTGTTCTGAACAGCCCAGGGCCAGATTAACAAAACAATGGCTTGGATTGGATTAGCCAGACGATTGATGCTTGGCCAGGGAGGGATTAAAAACTCTAAGGGAGGGGGTGGGTGGTGTAGCTGTAGGATTGTACTGTGTCAGTATTTCCAACGCCAGGTCACCCTAATAATTGCATGAATAAACCCCCAAAGACAAGGCCCAAATATACTAGTACAGTATACTGTACAGTACTGTAAAGTATGTATTATTGTGTGTTGATGTTTTGAATTGCTGTTAACTTGAAAAGTTTCACCATTGTATTGTACTGTATTTGTAAATAAAAGTATTTTGTGGCGACTTCAGCAATAAAAGAACTGGTTAATTTATCTCACATAAAGTACGTGAATACGACCGCAATCACCATTGTACAGTAAATGGGTGCATAGGATGGAACGACAGGTGCTAAAGGGGTATAAATATGATACTGTATTTATCAGTATTGATCAAAGAGAATTGATCAGAAGGATTCCCCTTATAAAGTATACAGCACTCTATTGTCATTCA